>NC_054829.1:81327654-81662654 GCF_018345385.1 Vulpes lagopus | reverse complement strand
GGCCTGCGCTGTTGGATTCGCGCTCCTGCCCCGCAGCCCCCTCCGCGGAGCCGCCGCCCGAGCCCCTCCGAGCTGCTCCGGGTCCCGCCGAGCGCTGCAGCCCTTAGGGAGCTCGGCGCACTCTGCCGGAGCGCAGGTGCCTGTTAGTGTCCCCGGGAGCCCGAGGGCATCCCCGCCCTCCTGGGTCCTGCTCCACCTCCCTGCGAGCCCCTTTCCGCCCGGGAAGGTTGGTGCAGCTCCTGCTCCTCCGGGACGGGGCTCTCCTGTCCTGGGGACACTCGCCCCGGCCTCAGCCCGGCTCCTCGCGGGCCCCTCCCCCTTGGAGGCCTTTTGTTTCTTTATTTCTTTTTCCCCGTCTTCCTACCTTGATAGAAGCGCGAACTCTTCTCATTGTAGAATTCCAGCTGGTCTCTCTTTAAATCTCAGGCCGAATTCGTAGATTTTCAGATGATTTGAAGGTTATCTAGGTAATTTGGTGGGGACAGGTGACTTGGGGACCCTACTCTTCCGCCATCTCGTGTGTCCACTCCTTCTTTTATGACTGGATAATATTACTATATATATATATAGTGTGTGTGTGTGTGTGTGTGTATCTATATCTATCTATATCTATATCTATATCCATCTATCTCTCTATCTCACATTTTCTTTATTCATTTAGACTCTGTGATTTTGCTCCTGGAATCAGCTGAGCGTGTTTGTGATGATGCTGTGTGTAGAGGCAGGTCAGGCTGGCTGTGGTCAGGGATTCTGGGATTAAGAGTGACTTTTGGGAACATAATTGCCTGAGTTCATTAGAAGTAAATATCTCCCAGGTGGGAAGGCTAGATCATGTGAAGATTTTCTCAAATTGCAGTGATTTATAGACTTAATACAATAACAATTAAAGTCTCATTGGGATGGAGAGAAGAGTATATCTGAAAGAATGGAATTTACAAAGGAGATTCTGTAAAAGTATATTTGAGAGGCTATTTCTATTAGATTTTAAAGCACAAAGAGCTATAATAGTTAAAATATTTTAGGACTCATCCACAGATGAGTGGTGGAAATTCTAGTGGTGGAAAAAGCCTTATATGTACCTTTCCCTGTCCCCTTCCCAGGGACACCAGGAAAAGAAACTGAATTATCCTGAAAGAAAGGCATTGGGAGATATTTCACAAAAACATGGCCCTTGCACATAAAAATTTTTTTTAACTCTATGATTCCAGAGATTACATAAAAACAGTGGCAAAGGGCAGATACAAATATTGTTGAAATGACTAGTTAGCAATTTGGAGGAAAAATCAGTCAACCATCTAATAAGGTAAATACCAAACGTAAAGCATGAAGATCAAACCATAGTCCCTCATGAAGAAAACGATTTTAAGATTTATTGTTCTCTAGAGGGGATATACTTTACAATGCTTGCAGTTTAGGCAGGGCTTGATGGTGGCTTCATAGCACATTAAGGCCTATGGTGATTGTAGTGATTTTGTCCGGCACTGTGTCCCTAATAGCACTGGGCACACGGTAGTTTCAGTAACTACTTGTAGAATGTGGAGATGCATATGGATGTTTCAGTGAATGTGTAGACACTCAATGTGATAAGCTGTGAGAGTTCTCTGTGTGCTTGTTCATGCTTTGACTCTCTGAACCTTGGAGATAGGGCTGAAAGACCTCACTGGGCCACCAGGTACCACTTCAGACCCTTGAGGGCTGTGCTATTCTTCATGTTCAATGGGATGAAGGTGCAGATGAGGATGAGATCCTGGAACCATACAGAAAAAAATAAAGCTCTTCAGGGATGTTGGATGGGGAATGGATTGATGGGGACAGGAAGTGATTTCTAAATGCTCTTGAGTAATCTCAATCCTCTTCTTTTGTGGTGGCAAATAAAATGATTGCCTCTCCTGCACCATGTCCCCTTCTCTAGCTACAAAGTAGCTAATAGAGAGTTGCAAACTGAAAAAGGAGTTCCTTCTTCTGGAGATTTGTTAGTTTTATAACTGCTTGATCACTGGGATCAATAGACTGGTTGCATTATAGTAATAGCTTGTTTGCTTGTCTGACTTCCTTCCTGAAGGCTGGCCTTTGTCTGATTCACCTCTGTAAACTCTGCACTAAGCCTATGCCTGTTTTAGAGTAGAAACTTGAAAACGTGTCAAGTGAATGAATAAGTGCCTACTATGTGCTTTCTGAGAGCTCTAAATGAAGACCTATAAAACATAACCTTTGCCTGGCAATTTATCATGTGAAAATATCTGGTCTTTATTAGTGTTTTCGTTGTGGCATTGCATTTTCAGAGAATGTTCAGTATTAGGCTTCTACATGTTAATTAGCTCTGGAGACATACGGATCCAGAATACATTATAGTCATTTGTCTCGGCCTTATTCGTGCACTGAGTTCATCATTGTTTTATTTTGAGCTCAGCTCCTTCTTCCCCTCTCTACTGTGGAGTTATTAATAGTAATCGGAGCTTCTCGGAGTCAGTCAGTGGCATGCCTGAAAGGGATGTTCAAAAGAGATAGGAAGGATTCATCTCCCAAGTAATTTGTATGCCAGGGAGTACCACTCCTTAGAAATCCTGTTCTTTGTAGCTGACATGGTTCACGAGAGGGCTGGTGTGGAGCAGTGAGCCATGGCAAACAGGGTAGACAAGAAGAAACTGGAGTGTAAGAGCTACAGGGCCTCCTCCCTTACCCTGAGGCTGAACAGGTGCTAAGGGGCCAGGTAGAGGAAACATCTGGCTGTGGGTAGAAAGAACAAGGCAGGTAGGCAGACCAGAGCACCCAGGTGGTCACAGGGCAGTCCTAGAAGAGGTTCTAAATGTAGAAAGCAGACAGCAAAGCACATGGGAGATGATTAAATGTAGTGGTTCAGAAGGGCAGCTTTTGAAAGCAACCCAGTGTCTGTTAGTGGATGAATGGATAAGCAAGATGTGGTGTATGCATACTGCAGAATATTACTCAGACTTAAAAATGAAGGTAATCCTAATATATGCCACAGCACAGATGAACCTTGAGGACATTATGGTAGACGGAAATTAGGCAGTCACAAAAGGACAAATACTGTATGACTCCATTTAATGAGGTTCCTAGATTTGTCAAATTCAGAGACAGAGTATAATGGTGGTTGCCAGGGGCTGGGTGAGGTGAGGAATAAATTGTTTGATGGGTACAGAGTTTTAGAATTGCAAGATGAAAAGTTCTGGAGATTGATTGAATAACAACGTGAATGCAGTTAACATTACTGCATTCACTTAAAAATGGGTGATAAGGTAAATTTTATATTATGTGTATTTTGCCACAATTGAAAATTAAACAAATTCAAAGATGATATATAAAAGGAAAAAAAAAGGCACCTTTGAAGACACCCTGTCTGAGTTCAAGTTCTGGCACAGACACTGACCAAAGGGGTGTCTTTGGCCAATTCAGGTAACCCCTTTGAGCTTTGGTGTTCTTTCTAATATGGAAGTGACAATTGTAGTACCTATACTATCAGCTTCTTGTGAGGATTAAATGAAATACTATATGTAAAGCCCATAGCACTTAGAAGAGCACAATAGTGTTAGTTTTTACCACAATTATCAGGAGAATATGTAAAATTTCAAATATGCAAGCAGCTGGTTTGCTTTAGGACGTCTGTGAGCATTCTAAGGGCATAGAGTTCCAGATACCAGGTTCAGACTGAGGGACGGGACTTCAGTTTGTAGTGAGGCCTGTAAAGAGCAAGGTGTAGCCTCTTGCCAGGGTCAACAAGTATTTATGGAGTACATACAAGCAGCCAGGTGCTGCTTGAAGCATAGGAAGACAATAATGTGATCCTGCACACGGTATGGTTATGTTGTTAAGGTGAGAACCGAGTTATTTTAGTTGGGATACAGGATAGGTACTTAGTATTAGGTGTATTTCAGACACCCAGTCAGTTATTAGAATTATGGCACCACAAGATAAAAATTGGATTAACAACTAGAGTAAATCTATTTATTAAGATTTTTCCAATTGCCAGTGACAGAAATGTCAACTCAACCTAGCTTGAGTATAAGATTTAATTTATTGCTTTACAAATGAAAATATGGTAGTATACCTGACTTCAGGCATGGTTGGATGCAGATGTTCTAATGATGTTGGAAATCTGTCTCTGGGCAACCCTTGAGTCTGCTTTCCCCTGTGTTGGTATTATACTTAGGGAGTTCTTCATGACAGTGGTGATATAGCCACTAATGCCTCTTGGTTTATACTCTGTCCACTCGACACTCCTTCTTTCTCTTTCTTTTCCTTTTTTCCTTCTTTTCCTGAACTATTCCACCAAAAAGCCATTAAGTGGAATTTAGCAAGCTGGGGTCTTTGCCGAGGGTAGGGGTGGGAAGCTCTGGTGACACGGAGCAGAGTGTTCGAGTACAACAGGGATGAGAAGAGTGTCTACATGGGAGTGATGAAGCCCATGCAGGGTAAGGAGGGCATTCCAGCAGGAGGGTGATCTTTGCTGGGGATCAGAGTCCAAGTGGGGTAACCAGAGAATCCAGGGAGAAGGGCTGCTAAGTGTATTTGTTAAAAGCCTGTGTGAGGTGAGGAGAGTATTCATCCAGTACAGATTGTTGGAGACCAGGCAGGATGAGGAATGCCCACAATGGAGGGCCTGGCATGGAGCCCAAGTGGAGTGAGGAAGGTGCTCGTGAAAGAATATAGCTCAGAAGGAGGCATTGGAGCCTGAGAAGGGTGAGGAGGCTCTCCTTGTGGGGTGGAGTGGCTTGCGAAGAGGTGTCCGAGCCCAGGTATGGTGTGGAGGGCTTTCACAGGGAAGCCAAGGTCTCAATGTGAGAGAAATGTGTTACAGATAGGAAAGAGAAAAATAAAAGCAACCTTCTCAGAATGGACTGGAGTTTGACGTTTTCTCTCCTCTATAGTAGGTAGGTATAGATAGATAGATGTAGAAATAAATATAAACATAAACGTGTATGTATATGCAGTAGTGGTATGTATGTGTATGTGTGTGTGTATATTTATATATATATATATATACATATATATATATTTATATTTATATCAGTATCCACCTACCTACCTATGTTTCCAGATACCATTCTTTACTAGAAGAAGCCAGGGATCCCTGGAAAAATGGATGCTTGAGGGGCTGGGGCAGGGAAGGCACAAGATGAACCTGGAACATTTTGTGCATGAAAGCCAGGAAGAGCTAAAGAATGAGAGGAATATGTCAGAAGGACTCATGAGCTGTATAAAGGGCTCCCCCTGGCCACAGATGGGACAATTTGAGATTCAAAATAAACAATGATACTAACAGGTTAATGCCTACTGAATAAAATCAGGGAACCATGAGTTCAAAGTGACACAAGCTGATAATTGATGACTATAAAGGATGGATATATACATAGTGTCCCTGTAACATGCTTACTAATTACAGAGAGAAAGGAATGGGAGGTGATGCTTCCTAACAAAAGACTGAAGTGCTAGTGTTGGAGGTGTCTCACAGTCCCTCCAGATCCACTTTCTACATCTAACTGCTCTTCACTGGGAAGCTGATTTCTACAGACCCTCACTCCCTTGTGCTCTGGTTTCCACTTGAATTTGGTCAATGATCAGTGGCAGCAGGTGATGGAGGGTGAAGGGCTAAACAGTCTGTGCTAATGCCCAGCACAGCTCTCTCTGATGTCTGCAGCTCTCACTGATCGTGCAAAATCCTTCCCTTGGCTCCATTGGTCCAGTGGTGATAATCACTTGCTACTGTTGTTAGTTTGGAGTGAGTCCCCATCCCTTACTGGTTTCCCCTAATCCTGTCTACAGCTCCGTACAACATCCCTTCGTTAAGCCCTCTTCAGAGTGCTCCTTCTTGCCTCCCTGAGCCTGATTGAAATGGGGTTATAACACTATTAGCAGAAAGAAGGGCAAACAGTAACAGCAGATGTCCACAGCAACTGATGCTGACCTGCCACTGCTCCCAGATTAGAACATCCGGTTTGGGCAGGATTGGGCCCACAGCTGTCAAATGACCCACTGTGTGGAAAGAGAATAAAATCAGAGCAGCAGCTCAATGTCCACAGAGGAATTTTGTCCCAGTCATTCAGAGATACTCCTCTAAAAAGGAAGGACTCCTTAAATTTATGTTGGAGAGTCAGATACTTTCCCTCACCTTCAGTCAAGGAAGTGGTGGCCCCACTTAATGGAAGAGTCACAGTTCAGAATGTCCTAGGCCCTTTGATTTAAACTGTCTTTGTGATTTCTTCAAAGTATGGTTGAATAAAAACAACCCAAAGGTCAGGGAATTACCTTCTTTCAAGACTGTGCTGTCTTAACTGCACCATTATCACCAGACAAATCATAAGTGGCAGACATTCTTATTTCTGGAACCTTTCCATTTCAGCCACTTCTTGTGTTGTTCTGGAAAGCAAGCACAGACAAGTACATGAAGTAGACTTTCTTAATGTCACATCAGCTCAGAGGTGTCCCTTGCTCCAGCTTCTGAACATAGGGGGACACCTCTGAGTACAGCCTGCTTAAGAGATCAGGCACATATTCCCATGAGTTATTGGGTTGCTAACCACCCCATTTGCAGAATGATCCCATTAAGTTACCCTGCAACTTCAATTAAGGGAACTCAGACCAGAGTCCATATTTAAGAGTGCTCCCTTGTCATTTTTATCCTGGGGTTTAAATTGAATTCTTAATGTTGGTAGAGCAAATGGAGACATTTCCTAATTCTGCTAGAGGTAACACAGGAATTGTATCCTGGAGCCCCCTTTCCAATCTGGGCAGGGAAAATGGGTCGTATTTGCTAGGAAAGGTCACTTAAATTCCCTTTTGGTTTCCATTAAAGTCCTGCATGCAATGTACTCAGTCACAACCACAAACTTAGATGTCAGAGTGCTCATTTTCCTAAGTAGGTCTGGAATATATATAGTCACATTCACCCCTTGCTGTTTTCAACTTTGCAGTAATTTTATAGAACACACTGTTTTAATTAACATTGACTTATCCAAGTTAAGGTCAGAATTCCAGATAGGCTGGTATAATTTGATTATAGAAGAAAATCCTGGATTTCTTTTACAAAGCTTTTTTCTGCTCTTGCACCCTTTTTTGTGTATGGATATGTATGTGAAGGTGAAGGGTTAGCCTTATTAGGAAGGCTCTTTTCATTTAAGTGAACTTCTTGAAGTTTACAATAAAATACCATGCAGGAGGTCCCCAAGTTAGGCACATCTAATTTGTGAATATGTCTTGTATTTTGTGGTGCCAGTTACGTAATAACCCTTCCCCAACTTGCCTCACCACAAAGCTACTCTCCTCTCCTTCCCTTCTTGCCATTTGCTGGCTCAAAAGAACCATCTTGGCAAGGTCCTTGGCCACTGATGCCAGCTCCAGGATGATTTGGGTAAACTTCTGATCTACCACCTCTTTTCAATGACATCCTTTCTTCCTCTTGAAGCAATTATTCATGCAATACAATTTCTGTGTATCTTGTGATTTTCATTGCTCTGGGTGAACTCTGCTAATTCTTCCTTGGGCAATTTTCTCATATAAATGGTACAGTGTTTAAGATCATGACTCATACAGACAGGTTCAAGTCTTAGTTCTACCACCTATCAGAAGTATGACTTTGTTTTCTATGCCTCAATCTTCTGATCTATAAAATTGGAATAATAATACAATTATGCTTATTTCTTAGCCATGTTATGAATATCATGTAAAACAACATAAGTTGGACATTATGGTGGGGACACATTGTAAGTGCTCAAAAATGTGGCTTGTTGCTGTTTGTTATTTTTATTTTAGTTTCTTCTTTATTTTTCTTTCTTGCTGTATTCTTTCTAATTTTTACTCAGGTGTTTGAGAAAAACAAGTCTTTTCCTTCTTTTCATTATCTCCCCCCATTTCTATATTTTTCGAGTTGGGACACAGGCAATAAGCAATAGTCTCTAGCGAAGGCTGGCCTGGGCACACTGTGTCCTGCCACAGGGAGTTGCCTAACACCCTACTTTGTTCTGCACTCTTCACCACCCACTTATTAGTCCTGAGTGACCCTATTCATAGCTGCTGAAGATCAGAGTAATACTGGTGGATGTAGTTAAATTAAGAAAAGCGAAACTATCTGCTTGGGTGGGGAGGGTGAGGGCCATCCAATATATTAGCAGTGAATACAATATCTTAAAATTTCTAACAAGGCCTCTTCAGAATTACAAGATTTCTACCTTAGTCCCCATCCTCTTCAAATTAAATATGCTTTTGTATTCATACAATTTTTCAAGATACTGTTAAAACAAAATGGTCTCTTAGCTGATTTTATTTTTCTTGTGTAATTTTTACTATTGTGATAGTATACTATTTTTTTATTGAAATTGTATAGCATCTTAGTTATATTCAACATTAATTGGCCTTTGTGTTGTAGCCTATAAAATTATTTCTATGGGGAAAATAAGTTCAAAATCCTTAATACCTAACTAATGAAAGAAATTTTAGAATGCTACAAGTTTGTGACTGGAGGACTGAATGTATAGAATAATATGTATGCGGGTGATCTTTTACTAGGCTGACCACAATTCTGTCTAGATAAGACATTTACCAGGGGAGATCCAAGAACTGATTTAATGTCAAATGAAAATGTTATTTCTCTGGAATTGGATGAGCTTTTGTCTTAGAGTTCTCCAGAGAAATAGAACCAATAAGATACACACACACACACACACACACACACACACACACACACACACTCGGAGAGAGAGACAGAGAGAGACAGGGAGAGATAGAGAGAGAGAGAGATTGATTTATTAAAGGAATTGGCTCATTCAGTTTCAGAATCCAACAATCTGCTGTCTGCAAGCTGGAAAGTTGGTGATATAATTCAGTTGGAGTTTGAAGGTTTGAGAATTAGGAGACCACTGGTGTAAGTCGTGGAGTCCAAAGGTCTCAGGACCATGGCTCCAGTGTCTGAGGATAGGAAAAGATGGATATCTCAGCTCAAAGAAAGAGAGATAGTTTGTCCTTCCTTCTCCTTTCTGTTTTATTTGGACATGCAAGGGATTGGAAAATGCACCCCCTCCCCTCCATTTGGTGAGGGTGGATCTCTTTATTCAGTCAACTGAATGAAATGCTACTCTCTTCTAGAAATATTTTACCAACTATCTGGGTAGCTCTTAGCCCTGTCAAATTGACACATAAAATTAACCATCACAACTTTTAATTCCCTTTATAAATGGAAGTCTTTGTCTTTTTTTTTTTTTTTGTCTTTGTCTTTTAATTCAGGTTTACTCTCATGAGTGAGTTGAGTACAAAGGCTATATCCATGGAGATGTATTGCATTGAATATGATATTAAAACCCAATTTATAAACTTCTAAAAATATAAACAAACAGAATTTGTTTGCTCATATTTTTAAATTGGAGAGGTTGGGGAACCTCTTTTGGATTAGTTTGAGTAATTTACCGACATTCAGCCTGTTTCCATTATCCTTGCCCACCCACTGGTTCAATCAAATTAAGAATTTTAACACCAGGCATTTAAAAGGGAAAGGAAAAAGAGATTCATGTATTTGGATTCTTCAAAGAAAAAATGAAAGAGAATTCATGCCAGTTTCTGTATTTTCTTACTTCTCATACCAAGTTACTGCTGTCCTTGGCAGGCAAGTCGTCCTCAAATTATAGCTTGTGTACCATATATTGAATTCCTTGGGGTGCTCATTAACATGCACAATCCTGGGGGCCACCCAGACTTTATGAGTTGGAATTTCTGGAGCTGGGGTTTGGCAAATCGCATGGTTAAAAGCCCCCAAAATGGTCTTTATGAACTCTGAAGTTTGAGAACCACTGATGCAGACATTCTGCCTTAGGATGTATGTGGTTGACAATGAATATGATGTTAATGGTCCCTTTTGATTCAGGATTTGGTTTTTCCCTGTATTTTAGATTCTTGACTTCTTCGAGGTGGATTTGTCAGAGTCTATGTAATATTAGTTTGTTGGGGTTGCCATAATAAAATACCATAGATAGGGTGGTTCAAAGAATAGGAATTCATTTTCTCACAGTTCTGGAGGCTAGGAGTTCAAGATCAAGGTGTTAGCAGGGCTAGTTTCTGGTGAGATCACTGTCCTTGTCTTGCAGATAGTCATCTTTCTTATCTTTACATGGTTTCTCTGTTCGGAGCTTTATCTGTGTTTTAATCTCTTCTTCTTATAAGTAAGTCAGTCATATAGGATTAGGTCCCATTCACTGAACCTCATTTTATCTGATTTACCTCTTTAAAGTCCCATCTCCAAATAGTCAATTCTAAGGCACTGAGAGTTAGGATATCAACATATGAATTTGGGGAGAAGCAATTCAGCCCACAGTAGTCTAGATGAATCTCAAAACACTATGTAAATAAGTGCAAGACGAACACTGCAGATTTATGATCACGTTCCCTCCCCATTCTGGCTTCTGTCCATCAGATGGAAACTTATTCCTGATTGGTCTCTTTGTTTCTCTCTTTTAAGGCAGCAGGAAGAACAATGACAACTTGCTGTGCTCCTCCTTAGCTCCATTTCTTTGAGTGTAGGAGAGTCTAATTATTATTGACTCAACTGCTTTAATGACTAAGAATGGTGGTTTTCAAAGGAAATCTGAGAAGCCAAAAATCTCTTTATAAGTAGTACAAGATGATCTTTCCTTTTTTTTTTTTAACTGGATGATATCTGCACTGATTGTGCAAGAGCAGTGGTGGCTAAAACTGTTGGTGCTTCAGCATGGATTAAGGCAGTGGCATCAAGCTGTACTCATAGTCATTATATAATTTCACCACTGTGCATTTGCAATGAAGGACATAAAATGCCAGTCTCACTTAAAAATGCCCTTGTTGAAGTGCTAAAAATGATTAGGTTTGCTAGATCTCAACCTTTGAGTGTACCTTTTTTTTTAGTGATATAGGTGACAAAATGGGAGGGATGTATAAAAGCACTTCTGCCGCATATAAACTTTCAATGATGATTTTGAGGAGAAGCACTTACAGGATTGAACTGTGAACCAAACTAGCCTTTTTTTTTTTTTCCCCATGAAATACCATTTTAACTTCAAAGAACGAGTGATAGATGAACCATGGTTATTCAGACTCATGTAGCTGGCAGACATGTTCACAAAAATGAATGAAGTGAACCTGTCACTTTGTGAAAAATGACTGACAGTGTTTGTTGCTCGTGATAGAATTTAAGCTTTCAAGTGAAAATTGGAATTTTGGAAAACTTGTATCTGTTACTGTGAGCTTGATAGCTTACCAACATTTGGGGATTTTTCTAGTGAGGTTGGTGATTAACAAATGTTATTTTTTTCCATATTATGTCATGAAAGGTGTCAATATTTGGGAAATATGCATAACTCATGGAACCATTATTTTCCGGATGACCAGTGCATGATGCTGCAAAATCACTTGTGAGTGAAAGATCTATTCAAAGGGCAAGATAGACCAACAAATTTTTATGTAGTAGCTCATTATTTGATTTCAGATTCTCATTGCAACCTTTTAGGAGCTATAATTGTCACGTTTTAGCATATTATCAGAGAAGAATATTCACAATTATCTGAAATGATTATTACAAATGCTCTTTCCTTTTTAGCCACATATCTGAGTAAGGCTGAGTTTTCTTTATTTACTTCAATAAAAAATATACCAGAGTAGATTAAATGCAGAAGCAAATATGAGTATCTAGCTATCTTCTATTTAAACTAAACATTAGAGATTTGCAAAAATATAAAAACATGCCGTTTTCTGACTAATTTTTTGTGTTTAGGGATAAACATAAAATACATAGATGTATTTTATTTATTAAACATGTAATGTGTTTATCATTACTATTTTAAAATGAATTGATAAATACATATTAAAAATTTCTCAGTTCGAATTTCCAATATAGTGAATACCCATGCTGTAGCCCAATAAATAAAGGCTCTTTGGGAGCCCCAGTAATTTTTAAGAGTGTAAAGGGATCCTGAGATGCAATAGTTTGAGGACTACTCAATTAGACATGTTTCTAACTATGTTGTGGTAATTGGTTTAGAGTTAAGTTTGATTCATAGTACACTTAGAGCCAAATATATTCACTATCTGAATGCTAAACATTGACTTTCACTTTTTTCTCATTGGGAGAAAAATCATATTGGTATTCTATGCCAAACTATTCTTATGCATAGAGTAATACCTATTTTACCTTTCTAATTCCAAATAAGGCTAGATAATCATGAACAAACTGGAAACAAAAAGCTTTCTATAAAAACTAATGTTTTTGAGAGCTTTGTTTCAATTGAATGAAGATTTATTTAAATTAGCAGAGGTTAAATTCTGCCCCTTAGAGATGGACTTACAAATCTTGCCATAAATGTACTTTTTCCCTCATTCTGCTCCAGAGCATTTGTTCCCTTCTTCTAGTCTTTCTTTCAGACCACTTATTTTATTCATTTCTCCCCTTTTGTCTTATTACAGCTGGAGGTATTTTCTCCTTTGCTGCAGTTTGTGGTTTCTGCAGTGTTGTCTCGGAAACATGCTGAATCAGTAACTAGGAGCAAGGCATTGATAAAGTGTAGGTGCATCTTTCCATTCTCAGCTCTAGGACTTCAATGGTCTTCTGTTCAGTATGTAAAATTCAACATTGGTGTCTATGCTGCTTCCATTCTTAGATTTCTAGAGGCTGTGAAGGAACGAGATGGGAAAGGGTTTTAACTGAAAACTTATACCTTCTAGAAGAAATGACTTCAAAATAAGTCCTCCTGTTATCCTGTGTCTTTCATAGATTTCTTTCTCATTTTTCCTCTAGTCCAAAAGTCACTCCCGAGTTGGCCTGAAATCAAGCACGAAGCAAAAGGTATGTTTTCTTCCTCTCTGCACTGTTCCTTTAAAATATCATTCTTTTGGCGGATGCTTTTATTTTTTTTTCGATATCATTGTTTTGGCGGATGCTTTGATTTTTTTGCAAAGAAAATGACTTGCTTTTGGAAGGTAGGGATGCTCCCAGAAACAAGGTATTTTGGGACTTCCACTTATTTTGCTTCTACAATAGCAAAACTGAAATGGGAGTAGAAATCCCTGAAATGAAGTAGAATGAGAGATATTCTGGAAACCCAATGACAGAAGCTGAGAATTTCCCATGGCTTATAAGCAATTCTGAAAGCAAGGTCAGAAGATAATGCACAGATTCAGTTCTTTTATTTTTTAAGCCCTTCACAGTGAAGGAATTTGTTTCTATCTCAGTTCCTATGTTCACTAAATTTTATTTTCTCAGGATCTGCTATGGAGAATGACCTTCACCTATGACCTGTGGTGAATTGGCTAAAACATGAGCTCTGAGTTAGAAAGAATTGGTTTCAATTCTTGGTTCTGTTACTTTACTAGCTATGTGACCTTGGACATATTTGTACAAAGAAGATGATTATACCTAGTATGGTAGTATATTTTAAGGATAGAATGAGATGAGGCGGGGATCTCTGGGTGGCTCAGCGGTTTAGCGCCTGCCTTTGGCCCAGGGCGCGATCCTGGAGTCCCGCGATTGGGATCGAGTCCCATGTCTGGCTCCCGGCATGGAGCCTGCTTCTCCCTCCTCCTGTGTCTCTGCCTCTCTCTCTCTCTCTCTCTCTTTGTCTATCATAAATGAATAAAGGAATAAATCTTTAAAAAAAAATAAAATGAGATGAGGTAACACTTGTGACAACACTTATATCCTAATGCCTAGCACAAAATAGGCACTTCATTTTTCAAATCCTAGATTATTTCATTGGTCCTTTAGATATAAAAAACAACAGAAAATTTTGAAATTCCAAAATCTTAATCCCCAGACACAGACACAGACATGCAACAATTTACATATATTTAAATTATGTTAATTCCTGGTGATGCATAGGGCAATGATATAAATAGGTTTATTAGAATTTGGAGAAGCTTATGTTAAAAAATTATTATTCTAATGTTGATGTTTGAACCTGTTGGAGTACTTGCCTAACCTTTTAGGATAATGGGTGTATTAACTCAGAATACCTTTCTTGATGTCAATTGTTAGAGAAAAAAAACACTTCAAGAATGCAAAGCATCTAAGAGGTGCTTAAGGAGATTAAAAGAGGTAACATCTGTGAAAGCTCAAAGCCCAGCTCCTAAGTACATAGGAGCTATTTTCATTAGAGGAACGTCATGTTGCTTAGGAAGAAGCTGAGCAGACATGGGTCCCAGCCTAGCTTCAATACTTACCAGCCACTAACAGCTAACACCAGTAGAGCAAATGTTGCTCCAGGTACAGTTAATACTCTCTAGAATCCTAGGTGTTCCTGTATCCCCAGGGTCTGTTGGGACAATGAAATTACACCTGTAATTTGAACAGAGACAATTTAATACGAAGAACTGTTAACTGGTTAAAAAGCTTACTACTAGGTAATGGAAAGAGACGGAAGTATATGGGTGGGGGTGGCAATTACCAGGAAGCAAGTCTCACCCCCAGGGCTGAGGGATCAAGGGGATGGGATTATGAAAATTTAGATACTTAGGGGAAGGGCCCTACAGACTTGAAATTCAGACCTCTGAGGAGAGAGTGAGGGCCAGCACGCTGTGAGGTGGAGGAGCAAAGTTCCTTCTTGTTCCTCCAGCTCTGTAGCCCTTCTAGTGTTTGCCATTAGCACAGTTAACAAGAAGCCAGCTGACTATGCCGGAATGTGTCTCTCAGAGTCCCAGGCCTAGATCACAAAGCAGGTTCCAGAAAGACAGGTATGGGGATGAGAGATAATAATTTAGCAACTGGTGCAATTATTAGCTCCTTTTTGTAGATGAGGAAACTGAGGCACAGGTGCATTAAGCTCTGTTTGCCCAGTGCTCTGGCCTAAATATTTGTGTCCCCTCAAATTCAAATCCTAACTCTTATAGGTGATGGGATTAGGAGGTGGAACCTTTGGGAGGTGCTTGGGTCATGAGGGCTCTGCCTTTATGAATAAGAGTAATACTCTTATGGAGGAGACCCGACAGGAGCACCTGGGTGTCTCAGTGGTTGAGTGTCTGCCTTCAGCTCAGGTCATGATCCCGGGATCCTGGCATCGAGTCCTGCATCAGGCTCCCTGTGGGGAGTCTGCTTCTCCCTCTACCTGTGTCTCTGCCTCATTCTGTGTCTCTTATGAATAAATAAATAAATAAAATCTTAAAAAAAAAAGAGAGAGACCCCCCAGAGCTTCCTTTAGCCCCTTCCACCACAGAAGGACAGTGAATTGTATGTGGCACTCACCTGACTAGGGTTGGCACCCTGATGTCAGGCTTCTAGCCTCCAGAACGAGGAGAGCCACCCAAATATACAAAGACACCCACCTAGGTGAGGCAGAGTCAGAAATTAAAACTAGTCAATCTGGCTCCAAAGTTTATGCTTTTAAATTCTTGAACAAGTGACCATGGGCAAAAGTACTTCAAGTCTTACTTTTAAAATCTGCAAAATGAGGGGCACCTGAGTAGCTCAGTTGGTTGGGCAGCTGCCTTTGGCTCGGGTCATGATCCTGGGGTCCTGGGATCGAGCCCCATATCTGGCTCCCTGCTCAGCGGAGAGTCTGCTTCTCCCTCTCCCTCCACCTCTCCCCATGCTTGTGCTCTCTCTCTCAAATAAATAAATAAAATCTTTAAAAGGAAAAAAAAATCTGCAAAATGAGAATGATAATTCCCAACTTCTGGGGCTGTTCTAAAGATTAAATAATATAAATGATGTGCTTATTACATTGCCTGGTACATAGGAGGTTTCTACTAAATACTAGGTCTTGCTAAATATGGCATTTCTCTTGTTTTGAATATAGGAACCTCATTTTGCCTCAGTGACTCCGTGTGCAGTTTTGAAAGTATTGCTCTTGCCTTGTATGATTCTCCAGTGGGTTGTTTATTTAATTGATTATCTCTCCAGCTTAGCATATTTAAGTGTTTATATCAGAAAGTGAAAAGTAGAGAGGATTTAATGCTGGAGCTTGATCAATGGAGGCTTTATTGATGATGTCCTTAAAATCAGAATTTATTAGGGGTGCGTCAGAATACTGAATTTGCCTTTCACTTCAGGTTCTAAGAGGTGGGGGAAATCATTGAATTTATTTATTCATTTTTTAACACAACAATTATTCATTGGGTACTTAATTGCACTAGACATTTTTTTTAAATATAGATTTATTTTATTTTTTTAAATTTATTTATGATAGTCACAGAGAGAGAGAGAGAGAGAGAGAGAGAGAGAGAGAGAGGGAGGGGCAAAGACATAGGCAGAGGGAGAAGCAGGCTCCATGCACCGGGAGCCCGACGTGGGATTCGATCCCGGGTCTCCAGGATCGCGCCCTGGGCCAAAGGCAGGCGCCAAACCGCTGCACCACCCAGGGATCCCAGTTGCACTAGACATTATTCAGGAGTGGCATTGAGGAGTGATATAAACAGGCAAACAGACCCTGTCCTATAGCTTTTCTTCCAATTTGGGGGGACATGTGATGCATCAGTCGAGATGCTCATTCTCACTCTTCATTCTCTCTCTCTCTCTCTCTCTCTTTTTTTTTTTAAGATTTTATTTATTTATTCATGAGGGACACAGAGAGAGGCAGAGACACAGGCAGAGGGAGAAACAGGCTCCATGCAGAGAGCCTGATGTGGGACTCAATCCCAGGACCCCGGGATCACGCCCTGGGCCACCTAGGTGCCCCAGGAAGGGCTTTATATATGAGCTTTGGTAGAACTTTAAGGGAAAGCTGACCTGGAGTCTAGCATGGTAGCCATTCATTTGGCAAATAAATACTCTATTACCCCAATGTAGAACTAGAGCGAGCAAGGCTGAAATAAATAGAAGGCTCTTTTGTCTTCTTTTGACAAAACTTACCTTCTACTTCTTGATAATCTTTTCAAAATTAATAATAATATTACTAGTAAAAATAGCATACAATCAATGTTCTGGTTGTTTTGCAAACATTCAGTGGTTGCACTGTTTTCATTCGATTTTAATCAGCAAGAAAATTAAACTGCCAAAGACCACAGGTTAACAGAGTGTTTTAAATATTCTGTCTCCTGCCCAAACATTTCTCTGGTGTTCAGAGATCTTGAGTTTACTACATCATCGTATATCCTTTCTTCTCTTGAAACCATCTTTTCAGATCTGATAAATAAATTCACAGTGATACTCGAATTATATGGCTTAAAGTCTAATCTGTCCTATGAGTATTTGCATTTTAATAGGTGACAGAGCTAAAGAAATGGGGTCGAAGGGGTGGGATTTCTGGCATTAGCCAGCAGGGAACAATTTTGGGTTGGTTGCAAGATCTTATCCTTGCTCCAAAAATTACATCGTTTACCGGTAAGATCGATTCTGGAGGAATGTTAACTGATAAGATGATCTAGAGTCATGAATGTATCTAGTGGGTAGGGAATCAGTGCTCTAACTTGGAACACCAAGGTTGGCATTTGGCAACCCAGCCCATGATCATCTCCTTCCTCCCACTCCATTCCCTGAAAACCTCCTTATTTATGAATATAATGTCACTTTTTTCCCATGCTGTCCTCTAAATAAAAGTTGTGTTTTGTCAATATTTGTACCTTTCTTCTACCCCCTTCTCTGTGGCTCCTAGTATCTGAGTGCTTCCTAACTATTGATAAGTGCATTGAAAAAACACCCCATACCCCATTTTACCTGAGCAAACCATGTTATGGACAATAATGGAGCTCAGTGTTAAGTCTCGGGTCCCTGGAGAAGTAGCTTTTAGTTTTTCCTGCCAAAGACTAAAAAAGGCTCCTGAACATTTCTGGCAGTATTATCTTCATTTTCTAATTCTATCTTTATGCTCCATCAGCAGTGTTCTTTTGCCCTTCTGCACCCTCCATTCAATTCTCGCCCCCCATGAAAGCCTCCCCCACTATCAGCATCCTGCACCAGAGTGGTACATTTGTTACAATCTATGAACCTACGCTGATGCTTCATTATCCTCCGAAGTCCATAGTTTACATTAGTGTTCACTCTTGGTGTCCTACATTCTCTGGGTTTCAAAAAGTGTGTGTGACACATATCTGCCATTGTAGTGTTATACAGAATAGTTTCACTGTCCTAAAAGTCCTCTGTGCTTTCCCTGTACTAGTCTCCACTCCCACTTTGGCAGCCACTGATCTTTGTGGTCTTCACTGTTTTGCCCTTTCCAGAACATCCCAGTGTTGAGATCATACAATATGTAGCCTTTTCAGACTGGCTTATTTCACTTTATAATATGCATTTAATATTCTTCCATGGCTTGATAGCTTATTTCATTTTAGCGCTGATCAGTAGTAGTCCATTGTCTGGATTGTACCACAGTTTGTCTATCCATTCACCTACTGGAGGACATTTGGTTGCTTGCAAGGCTTGGCAATTACGATTAAAGCTGCTACGAACATTCATGGGCAGGTTTTTGCATGAACATATGTCTTGCTTGCATTCATTTGGGTAAATACCAAGGAGTGTGATTGCTGGATCAATTTTTTTTTTCATTTCTTCCCCAAGATGACTCACAGCCTTTACTCGATTGTCTTCAAGTTTCTGCTTCAACTTGTGTGTTTTCTAAAGTGTCCTTCCTGTCTTGGCTGCGTATTTCCTGCATGAAGCTTCCTAAGTCCCTGAGAATGATCTGTGCCTCACTTGGAAGAGTCAGTAAAGAGAAAAGCACTACGTACGTGCAAAGAAGTTTTTAATGAAATAACTAGATTTGGGCAAGTTAAGTAGTAAAAACTGGAAGATGAGCACCCCAGAGTTAAAATTCTGTCTGTTCATGTGTTTCCACTGGCATCAGAGAGAGTCATTTGGGCCTTTTACATAGCTGTGAGGCTCTGAACACTGAATCTAGCTTAAGGGGAAATTAAAAGTCACTGCTTTCTGGTACTGGCAATTCCCCTTGAAGGGCCTGACAGGAGATGGAAAGCAAATCAGACTCCTTGAAGTAGAGTCCATAATATCTTTTATCTGTGTTATCTTTTCATGGCCTATGAAAGATACCCAGTGGCTTTCTGGAAGATGCAGCCCAAATAAAAAATGACAGAGCAAGCAAGATGAATTTAAAAAAGATGGAGATCATCTCTATAGACTCACAACAATGGGGATTCAAGGAGAGCCTATAATTTTTTTTTTTTCCAGAAAAGCAAAAACAAAAATAAAAGACACCTGAATTAGCATTTCTATGTTTTGGCTTTTAAAAATGCTATTTTACTTTTCTAGAAAGAGAGAAGTTTTTCAGATGAATATTGTTCAAAGGATCAATGGCTTTGTGTCAGACACCCTGATAACATTTACAGTTATCTCATTTGTGAATTGTGTCCTTAAAAGACCTGGAAGGGCAAACTGGGCATTTCAACAATGTAGGTCAAATTCTATTGCCATGAGCTCCAGGGGACTGTCTGTTCAGTGCTTTCTCTGCCCCCTCCTCTTGAACTTGTGTTATATTGAATAGTATTTGGAAAATAGGAGCCTTAGTCTGAGGCTCTGAAAGAGTGTCATGGATTTTTAATGTGATGGCATTGATTAAATGGGTACTGGAGTCATTTCACTTTTCATCTTATTCCTTTTTCCCCCCTTGCCTTGGTGGACAGCAGTCAAACCAAAGCTTGTAGGCCCTCCAGGTCCCAGTGCCCTATGGCTTAGGCCAAGGCTCCTTCATTCCTGTCTTCTCTGCCTTAATTTTCCAATATCCTGAGACATTCCAAAGATAGAATACATGCTTAGACTTGCTAAAGTTACAGCCTAGTATCTCTAACTCAAAACAGTTTATGCCAACAGTTTTAAGAATACATTTTATCACAGAGCAAATGTATCTGTATAAATGGTATGGGAGATGAGGCCTGAGCTGGATTGCTCAAAGCATCTTCCATATATTTCTGGAGCAAAATGAGAAATAATAGTGCTCCTCCAAGTACAGCTGTCCTTGTTAAATATTAAATATGGTCACTGCCCAATTCCCCTGTGGTTCTCTGAATTTCAGTAGATCTCTTCAAGCTGGTCCTCTAAAGGGCTCCCTAGCCTGAATTCAACCCAGTGTTTCAGAATGACAATCTCTCTACGAGGGAGGGCCAGTGAGTTTAAACCTGGAAGTAGGAGGAAACTAGGTGAAGTTATACGGGGAAATGTCACAAAGGGTCCATAAAGCAATCCAAATGCAATGCAGTTTTTTCTCTTAATTGAAGGGAATATGAGCTCTGAAAAATTCATGGCACTTCAACTCAGAATTGCTCTTGGATAACCTTGTGTCAAGAATGTTCTGAAGAAAAACTTTGATTTTGTATACACAGGTTTGGTTAACTAAACAAAGAAAATATTTTGATTTGCATAAATCAAAATCTCCCATGGTCCAGAAATACTCTAGATAGTATTTCAGAAGGAGAAAATGAAAATGTGTTTCTTTTTCCTCTTTTCTTATAACAAAGACAATTCTCAGGACACCTGGGTGGCTCAGCAGTTGAGCGTCTGCCTTTGGCTCAACTGTGCCTTTGGCACAGTTCTCAGGAACTGTGATCCCAGTTCAGGGCTTGAGCCCCACATCAGGCTCCCTATGAGGAGCCTGCTTCTCCCTCTGCCTATGTCTCCTGCCTCTCTCTGTGTCGCTCATGAATAAATAAATAAAATCTTTAAAACAAACAAACAAACAAACAAACAAAAACAAAGATAATTCTCTATGCAGAGATTGGGTGTTTACAGCTCAATATGTTTTGTTTCATCTATTTGAGTGATTCTTTTAAAACTTTGAGCATAGTTGACAATGTTACATTTAGTTTCAGGTGTACAACTTAGTGATTTGAGTTTATGATGTATAAACTAGTACATCATACTACACTCACCACAAGTTTAGCTACCACCTAAACATTGCTATTGCAGTATCGCTGACTATATTCCTTGTGTTCTGCTTTTTATTCCTGTGACTTATTCATTCCAAAACTGGAGGCCTGTAGCTTCCTCTCCCCCTCACCTATTTTGCCCAACCCCTACTTCCTTCCCCTCTGGCAACCATCAGTTTTTTCTTTGCATTTTTAGTTCTGATTCTACTTTTTGTTTGTTTATTCATTTTTAAAAGATTCCATTAATGAGTGGAATCATATATTATTTATCTTCCTTAGTTCGACTTATTTCACTTAGCATTATACCCTCTAGGTCCATCCATATTGTTACAAATGGTATAATTTCATCCTTTTTATGGCTGAGTAATATTCCATTGTATGCGTATATGCAGTATGTGTGCATATATATCACATCTTCCTTATCCATTCATCTATTGATGGACACACTTAGGTTGCTTCCATGCCTTGACTATTATAAATAATACTGCAATAAACATAGGGGTGCCTATATCTTCCTGAGTTCGTGTTGTCATTTTCTCTTGTCACCCAAAAGTAACCCAATAGTAGAATTATTGATCATGTGGTATTTCTATTTTTAATGAACCTCCATACTGTTTTCCGCAGGGGCTGCACCAGTTTGCATTCCTACCAACAGTGCACAAGGGTTCCCTTTTCTTCACATTCTTGCCAATACTTTTTGTTTCTTAAGGCTTTGATTTTAGTCATTCTGACAGATGTGAGATGATATCTCATTGAAGTTTTGATTTGCATTTCCTTGATTAGTGATGCTGAGCATCTTTTCATGTGTCTGTTGGCCATCTTTGTGTTTCTTTGGGAAGAGGTCTTTTCACATCCTCCACCCATTTCTTTTCCTCTGCCCATTTTTAAATCAGGTTGTCTTTTTCATATTGGGTTGTATAAATTCTTTTTTATTTTGGAGATTAACCCCTTATTGGATATATCATTTGCAAATATCTTCTCCCATGCAGTAGGTTGCTTTTGTGTTTTGTTGATGGTTTCCTTTGCTGTGCAAATGCTTTTTATTTTAATATAGTTTCAATTAATTTATTTTTGCTTTTGTTTTCCTTGTCTCAGGAGACATATCTAGAAAAATGTGCTATGACTGATGTCAGAGAAATTACTGCCCTTGTTCCTTTCTAATATTTTGTTGAGGATTTTGCATCTATATTCTTCAGAGATATTGGCCTGTAGTTTTCTTTTTTGTGGCATCTGTCTGGTTTTCATATCAGTGTATTCTGATCTCATAGAATGTATTTGGATGCTTACCTTCCTCTTCCATTTTTTTGGAATAGTTTGAGGAGAATAGGTATTAACTCTTCTTTAACTGTCTCGTAGAATTCCTTGTGGATTCATCTGGTCCTGGAATTTTACTTTTTGGTAAATTTTTGATTATCAATTCAATTTTGTTACTTGTTATTAGTCTGTTCAGACTTTCTGTTCATTCCTGGTTAACTTTTGGAAGATTATATGTTTCTAGGAATTTATCTATTTCTTCTAGGTTGTCTAGTTTGTTATTGATTTTCATCATATTATATTAGAGTCCTTTGTATTTTTGTGCTATCAGTTAGTTGTTCCTTCTCTTCTCTCATTTCTGATTTTATGTATTGGATCCTTTCTATTTTTTTCTTGAGTCTGGCTAAGGGTTTGCTAGTATTTTTTTTGTTTTGTTTTTTGTCTTTCAAGTACTAGCTTTTGGTTTTATTTATTGTTTTTTTTTTAAATTAAAACACCTTTTTTTTTTGCCTCTATGTCATTTATTTATGCTCTGATCTTTATTATTTCATTTCTTATACTCACCTTAGGTTTTGTTTGTTCTTCTTTTTCAAGTTCCTGTAGGCATAAGGTTAGATGGTTTAGCTGAGTTTTTTCTTGCTTCTTGAGGTAGGCCTATATTTCTACACATCCCTCTTAGAACTGCTTTTGCTTTGTCTCAGTTGCATTCCTACCAACAGTGCACAAGGGTTCCCTTTTCTTCACATTCTTGCCAATACTTTTTGTTCCTTAAGGTTTTGATTTTAGTCATTCTGACAGATGTGAGGTGATATCTCATTGTAGTTTAGTCTCCATGTGTTTGTGTTTTTCCTAATTTTGTTCCTGTGACTAATTTCTAGTTTAGTACCATTGTGTTCAGAAAAGATGCATGGTATGATTTCAATTTTCTGAAATTTATTGAGGCTTGTTTTATAGCCTAATATGTGATCTCTTCTGGAGAATTTTCCATGTGCACTTGAAAAGAATGTGTATTCTATTGTTTTGGATAGAATATTCTGTATATATCTATTATATCCATCTGGTCTAATGGGTCATTCAAAGACATTTTCCTTATTGACTTTCTGTCTGGGTGATCTATCCATTGATGTAAGTAGAGTGTTACTCTACTTTTACTATTATTGTATTACCATCAATTTCTCTCTTTATGTCTATTAATATTTGCTTTATGTATTTAGTTACTGCAGTGTTCACTGCATAGATATTTACAATTATTATATCCTCTTGTTAGATCGATACCTTTATCATTATGTAATGCTCTATTTTTGTCTCTTGTGAGAGCCTTGGTTTTATTTTTTCTCTTTGTCTTATTTTTAAAGATTTTATTTATTTGACACAGAGAGAATGTGTGCACAAGCAGGGGGAGAAGAAGAGAGAGAAGGAGAAGCAGGCTCCTACTGAGCAGGGAGCCTGATGTGGAGCTCGATCCCAGGATCCTGGAAATCATGACCTGAGCCAAAGGCAGACACTTAACTGACTGAGCCACCCAGGCGCCCCACAGCCTTTGTTTTAAAGTATATTTTCGTCTGATATAAGTTTTTCTACCCTGGCTTTTTTTTTTTTAAATTTCCATTTGCATGGTGAATGCTTTTCTGTCCCTTCATTTTGTGTCTGATTGTGCCTTTAGTTTGAGGTGAGTATTTTGTAGGCAGCATATAGGCGGATCTTATTTTTAATCCATTTTACTGTTGTATGTTTTTTGATTGGGAACGGTCAGGCCATTTGCAATCAAAGTAATTATTGATAGAGATGTACTTATTGCCATTTAAAAAATTTATTTTCGGTTGTTTTTTAGTTCTTTGTTCCTTTCGTCTTCTCTTGTTCTCTCTCTCTCTCTCTCTTTTGTGATTGTTGAGTATCTATAGTGTTTTGTTTGATTTTCTTTCTTTTTATTTTTTGTGGATCTAGTTTTGTGGTTACCATGAGGCACATATATAACATCCTAAGGAAATAGTAGTCCATATTAATTTGATGGTCATTTAAGTTTAAACACATTCTTAAAAAAAAAAAAAAGGAAAGAAACCTTCTTTTTCTTTTTATCATTCTCTTCCTTTTTTACTCCGTTCTCCACATTTTATGTATATATTGTCATATTTTACATCTTTTTATTCATAGTTTTCATATGTTTAAATATGACCATTTCTTTTCCACATAAAGAAATCCCTTTAACATTCTCGTAATGCTGATTTAGTGGTGATAAACTTCTTTATCTTTTGTTTGTGTGGGGAACTTTAACTCTCCTTTGAATCTGAGTGATAACCTTGCTGAGTATCTTTGGTTGTAGATTTTCCCTTTCAGCACTTTGAGTATATCATTCCACTCTCTTCTAGCTTGCAAAGTTTCTTCTGAAAACTCAGCTGATAGCCTTATAGGTTTTCCCTTCTATAACTTTTTGTCTTTTGCTGCTTTTAAGATTTTCTCTATCTTAGTCTTGGACATTTTAATTCTTATGTGCCATGGTGTACTTCCTTGGGTTTATCCTGTTTGGAACTCTTTGTGCTTCTTGGATTTGGATGTCTAGGTTTTTCCTCCTTAGGTTAAGGAAGTTTTTAGTTATTTTTCTTCAAATAAGTTTTCTACACATTTCTCTCTCTCTCTTCTTCCTCTTCTGGGACCCCTATAAAGTGAATGTTTGCTTGATGTTGTCCAGAGGTCTCTTAATCTATCTTCATTTTAAAAAATTCTTTTCTCTTTTTGCTGTTCAGCTTGTGTACCTTCCATTACTGTGTCTTCCAGATCACTGATATGCTCTTCTGCAACCTTGAATCTATTGTTGATTCCCTCTAGTGTTGTTTTTTATCTTAGTTATTGTATTTTTCAACTCTGATTCATTAAAAAAATTTTTTTTCTATCTCTTCATTGAAGCTCTCACTGAGTTCTTTCATTCTTTTCTCCTCCAACCCAGTGAGAATCTCTATGATCATTACTTTATATTATTTTATTTTATTTTTAATTTTAAATTATTTTTTTTTGGAGTTCAATTTGTCAACATATAGCATATCACCCAGTGCCCATCCCATCAAGTGCCCCCCTCAGTGCCCGTCACCCGGTCACCTCAACCCCCTGCCCACCTCCCTTTCCACTACCCATTGTTTGTTTTCCAGAGTTAGGAGTCTCTCATGTTCTGTCACCCTCTCTGATATTTCCCACTCATTTTCTCTCCTTTCCCCTTTATTCCCTTTCCCTATTTGTTATATTCCCCAAATGAATGAGACCATATAATGTTTGTCCTTCTCTGACTGACTTACTTCACTCAGCATAATACCCTCCAGTTCCATCCACGTCGAAGCAAACGGTGGGTATTTGTTGTTTCTTTCTTTTTTTTTTTTTTTTTTTGTATTTGTTGTTTCTAATGGCTGAGTAATCTCCATTGTGTGTGTGTGTGTGTGTGTGTATATCTATCTATCTATATAGATATTTATATCTATATAGATAGATAGATAGATATAGACCACATCTTCTTTATTCATTCATCTTTTGATGGACACCAAGGCTCCTTCCACAGTTTGGCTATTGTGGACATTGCTGCTATGAACATTGAGGTACAGGTGTTCCGGCATGTCACTGCATCTATATCTTTGGGGTAAATCCCCAGCAGTGCAATTGCTGGGTCTAGGGCAGTTCTATTTTTAACTCTTTGAGGAAACTCCACGGAGTTTTCCAGAGTGGCTGTACCAGTTCACATTCCCACCAACAGTGCAAGAGGGTTCCCCTTTCTCCACATCCTCTCCAACATTTGTTGTTTCCTGTCTTGTTAATTTTCCCCATTCTCTCTGGTATGAGGTGGTATGTCATTGTGGTTTTGATTTGTATTTCCCTGATGGCAAGTGACACGGAGCATTTTCTCATGTGCTTATTGGCCATGTGTATGTCTTCCTCTGTGAAATTTCTGTTCATATGGTCATTACCTTAAATTATTTATCCCGCATATAACTTATCTTTGTTTCATTTCATTCTTTTACTGAGGTTTTTGTCTTCTTTCTTTTGGTTCATAGTGTTCTGTCTCCTTATTTTGCTTGATTTTTTGTGTTTCTATACATTATGCAACTGCTACTTCTCAAGTTGAAGGAATGGTCTCATGTATGGTGGCCCCTATGCAGACTGTGGTTGTTTGATGACTTGCTGGCTGAATGGAGCTGTGGCTATATATGTTAGCTACTATTTTAAACTGTGGCTTTTTACAGGGAGAATGAAGAAAAAAGTAATAAAAGTAAAAAGATAATAAAATAAAAGAAGAAAAGAAAGAAGAGAACAAGAAATAAAAAAATAAAACCAAAAAGAAAAAAATAAAAATAAAAAGAATGAAAAGTAAAAATTAAAACACAAAAAAATCCCATGGAACCATGACTTGTTTCTGTGCCCCAGCACCACAGGATGGCTGGTGGACACTGGGCTTGCTGAGGTTACAAACTTTCGATGACAATCTGACCCACCAGGTATAGCCTCAGGACCCTGCAATTATGGCATCTGAATGCACCCCTTATAATGGCCAGACCCTGTCCAGTCTGGGCTTTTGAGGTAGATGGGGAGACAGTGTTCCTGCAGTTCCTTGGCCCTTTTAAACTGTGGCTTTTTTCTGTGACTCAGCACGACTAGGGCTGATGTAGGCTTGTAAATGAAGTTGTAAGCTCACTGAGAGGACTAGACCTGCCTGCTATGGTGTCTGGACCCTGCTCCGGTTTAGGCTTCTTCTTCTTTTTTTTTTTTTTAAGGTTTTATTTATTTATTTATTATCTATCTATCTATCTATCTATCTATCTATCTATCTATCTGAGAGAGAGAGAGCGTGCACGAATGCAAGTACATGACAGCCTATGTGGGGGTGGGGGCACAGAGGGAGAGAGGGAGAGAAGCAGACTCTCTGCTGAGTACACAGTCTGAAGCAGGGCTCTATCCCACAACCCTGAGATCATTACCTGAGGTAAAATAGTCAGATGCTTAACTGACTGAGCCACCCACACACCCGTTCAGTCTAGGCTTTTAAGTCAGAGTAGGAACGTAAACCATGTCATTCTCCCTCGGACCTAGAGAGCTTTCTTGCAGCTCCTCCATTACTTGACAGAGTTTGTGTTGTCTCTTTTATATGCTTGTTGCTGTTTTAAATCATGAGTTTTTTTCCTGTGCCCAAGGACAAAGGGATCTATGCCTGGTCCCTCAATATTATCCCTCCCCACCGCTATTGGTAGCTTTGGAGGTGGGGGGTCCCTTTGTTATTGTGTCTTCATCTTTCTTGCTATTCTTTTGCTGTTTTCCTTGTCTTCAGAAGGAACATAGAGTTTATGGCCCACTTCAGACTTCTGACCTCTGAAATTGTCAGATAATAAATATGTATTGTTTTAAGCCACTAAGTTTGTGATGATTTCTTACAACAGTGAAAGGAAATTAATATAGTGACCAACTCTTGCAAAATTCCAAATTATCTAAGTTCAATCTTGATCAAATTTATATGATAGCTTTCTTCTTGGGAAATTTATTGAATAGTCAAAGTGTACAAAAATATTTTGTGATTATATGCAAAATGGAGCTCGACTGTAGACTGAAATAATTATAAGCCAGGTTTTCACTGTGTTGCCAGGCTTTCTGTTTTCTCACTTCAGTTTCTCTCCTCTCTGCTCTCATCCACTTGCAGTTTTAGTTCACATTTTGTTTAGCTCCCACCTTTTTTTGTTTTTTTTGAGTCTCCTTGCCTTGTGACTTCACCTTCACTTTGCAGAGTAGCCCTTCAAGATGTTTCTACGAACATGGTTCCCTTTTTAAGACTGGCAGCTGTTAAAATTCTTGTTTGAGGAACATGCTTTTCCTTCAACCTGAAGGTCAACCTGTAGTCTCTAGGTTTGACCGATGCTTAAGAATCCTTCAAAATTTGATCCCATCATTTCCAAGCAGCTTCTTTGTCCTCCACTATCATGGGTAGTCCTTCGCTTGGGTTTTCATTGTTCCTTGAACTTATTTATCTTTTATCTATCACCTATTTTAAAATTTTAATATGCAGACACTGTGATAAGCACTTTAGATATATTTTGTCATTTATATCATGTCTCCTATGGGTGGGAAAACAGACTCAGAGTAAAAACTTAAAATTTAAAGATTGAAAAAAAGATTCTTGTTTTTAGCATCCTTTATTTTCACAAAAGTTTAAATTTCAATGGATTTTACTTCAAAGGATTGAAAGTTTACAATTTTTTACTCATTAGTTATCATTTATTGTACTTGTATGTATACAGAGAAGTTTCCAAACTATACCCGAAGCTTTTCAGGATGCTTGTCCTTGGAGTGGGTGAATGGTTTGCTTTATATATACATTTGTGGTATTTGTCCTTTTTACAGCAGTCAGCTAGTGGAGTCAAATGTATTTGACTTTCATGTATAAAATCTAAATTAAAATTTAAAAAAAAGAAGTTTGTATTGGTAGTTTAAAACTTTGCTAGGGCAATTACACATACACACACACGCACACACATTACATTTATTTATTTATTTTCATGTGTAAATACAAATTTAATTCATTCACAAATTAGTTCTGTACTTACTTCTTGAGTGTCACTATGAACCAGGTTCTGTTCTAGGCACTGGGGATAAGGAAGTGAATAAGAAAGACTGTGGAGTTCACATTCTAGTGGAGAGTATATTCAACACTACATCAGGAGGCCACGGTACTAAGAAGAGAAAGAAAGGAGGATAAGGTGATAGAAAGTGGAAGGAAGTTCTCTATTACATAGTCAAAGAAGGCTTCTCTGAGGAGCTGTTTCATGGGCCTGAATGAAATAAGGGAGAAAGCCATGTCAATATCTGGTCCAGAATGTAATTTGCAATTTGTATCCAATAGTTTGGGTTTTATTTTTATTATTTTTTAATTTTTAATTTTAATTTTTATTTATTTTTTAAAGATTTTATTTATTTATTCATGAGATAGAGAGAGAGAGAGAGAGAGAGAGAGAGAGAGAGAGAGAGAGAGGCAGAGACACAGGCCGAAGGAGAAACAGGCTTCATGCAGGGAGCCTGACGTGGGACTTGATCCTGGGTCTCCAGGATCAGGCCCTGGGCTGAAGGCAGCGCTAAACCTCTGAGCCACCCAGGCTGCCTCAGGTTTTATTTTTAAATCAGACTTAATTATATGAAAAGTACGTTTTTAAAAAAAGATTTATGTATCTATTTGAGAAAAAGGGCCATGGAATGGCAGAGGAAGAGGGAGAGAGAGTCCCAAGCAGACTGCACTGAACATGGAGGCTGCCATAGGACTTGATCCCAGGACCCTGAGATCACAACCTCAGCTGAAACCAAGAGTCTGATGCTTAACTGACTATGCCACCCAGGCACTCCAGTACTTCTGTTTTTTATGGTGAAAAGATTTACATTTAGATTTAGCTAACTGGACTCAAGGTAGATGATCCCAATTTTGTTGGCAACATCCAAAGCATCATAGTCAGGAGCCAATTGAGCATATACCTTTTTCTCTCCATTGGGCTTGATCAGGGTATTGACCTTGGCCATGTCCATGTCATAGAGCTTCTTCACAGACTGATCTGGTGCTTGTGGGCCTTGATATCCACAATAAATACAAGTGTGTTATTATCTTCTATTTTCTTCATGGCTGACTAGGTAGTCTGGGGAACTTGATGAAGGTATAGTGGTCAAGCTTGTTTCTCTTGGGGGAGCTCTTCTGAGGATGTTTGGTCAGCCTTTGGAGATGAGATGTCTTGGGCCATTGGAATGTGGGTTATGTGTGGATCTTCTTTTTTTTTTTGACTGTAGATACCTTTCAGCACTCCTTTTTGGCCTTCAAAGTCTTTGCTTTGGCTTTGGGAGGTGTAGGGACTTCCTTCTTCACCTTTGGTGCTTTGTGAAAGGGCTGTATGAAAAGTAGTTATTGAGCATGTGCTAGGTGCTTGGTAGGTGAAGTGGACTGTTGGATAGCAGGGAAATGTGAGGTCTGACCTTGGCTACCTAGTTTACAACCTTGATGGGAATTGAGAACAATATATATAAAAATATCAAATGGAAACAGTTTATAATTATTTGGTGCTAAATTGTATGACACAGATTCTAGGTTGAGGGGACCCTGTGGGGTCTTACACTTCCCTAAATAAGAGTGTAATTTTGCTAGACTTAAACATTTTAAAGGACAAGTCCATAGTCTGAAGCAAGAAGGTGAGAAAAATGTCCTTTAGTGGAACTTTGGTTATCATTCCTTTGGGATTTCCTTCTCTTAGGTGCTATTTATGGAGTCTGTGTAATGTGATTCTAACTGGGGATAGGAAATGATTGGGAGTCAGAAAATTGGTTTGCAGTCTGTGGTATCCTGAATAGTGGTAGCTTTCCAAAGACTCAGACACCTAAGTCACTGAAGTATGATGGGAAGAATAACAAATACATTTTTTTTCCTACTTCTCTTCCCTGTCACTCCTCTGCGCTATGAATAAGAGAAAGTTGTGATCTTGATTTAGACTTATAATCAAATTGATACCGTCCATTCTCTAACACAGAGCTCTTGATAATGTCTCTTAATTGGGACTTTCAATAAATGATCTGTGACTCAAGTAGGAATATACTAATAGTATTTATGTTAGTGGGATTATGACATTTTTGGTATTTTCCAGGTATTCTGCTTTCCACAAATCCCACTCATTCATAGTTGGTTTCTGATTATACTTCAGTTTCTGATTATATTACCTTTGAAATAAAAAAAAAACATGAAAAAATAATTCAAAGAAATCATTAGATTTATTACATTAATGAGTGCTTATTCAGTTTGCAAAAAATAATTTGTTAAATTTAATTTTTTGCTTCAAAGATTTTATGCTTGAATCAACTTTTATTTTGTTTTAATGATAAGTATTATTGCAAGCATTAATTATAATAACTAGTGTACACACTATGATTGTCACCCAATATGTATAAACATATTTTTAAATCTAGTAATCCCTTAAATTTAAGCCTACATAGAGGAGGCATGAAATATTTACAGTTTATAGAAGGGCTTAGAGGCTAGGTGACTAAAACAACAACAACAAACCAGTTACATTTGCAGAGCTGCCTGGTCTTTTCCTAAAGCTGTTCCAAAGGATGTTAGTGAGGTTTTCCGAAATATGTGTAAGTGCTGCTAGAAACCTGAGTTGGAAGGCTTTCCCTGTGGTTTTGATTAATAATTTTATTAACTGGAAAATCAAAGACTGTATTCCCCCTTGTTTTGTTCTCTGGTGTTAGAATTCCAGGCAATGATCTTGATGAGCTGCCTCTCACATGGGGGCCTTTGATTGTTCTGGAAGAGCTTTGTTGTTATGTTGCATGTCAATGTGCTGATCCTGGTCCTGTTATCTGTGTGCCTTCCTTGCTGTCTTTTGCTTTGCTTTCTGTGACAGGGGATTCAAACCTGCCAGGCTGGATTGATTCCCAGGCTCCTTCTTGCCCATTGGTCTTTGGCAAGGGCCAACCAGTGGTGGGCAAGAGGGCTAGAGGGTGGAAGGATCCAGGACCCCAGCCTTTCCAGGAGATCTCAGCTCCTGCCTCCTTTCATGATCCCTCCAGCTTAAGGTTGGTTGTGGCTTTCTGCTGTTTCCAGTCTCTGTGCTGTCTTGCTTTTCTGTTGGGTTTCTCAACCCCTCTTCCATTACCGGTGCTACCAATTTTCTAAAGTCTCTGTACATAAAGTGGTTTCTGTTTTTTTAGTTAGACTTTGAGTTATACAGCTATCAGCTCTCAGGGATGATTGCTAACAGAATGAACCATTGTCTTTGTGAGACTTTTTAGAAAATTAAAGTTTATAAAATTTACCTCATTTTAGACCTTAAGGAGGAGAATAATTATGGGAAAACTGAGATAATAGCTTTATCATTTTGTAGGCAGGTACTTTTGAGCTGATGAATTATTTTATATACTGCTATAAAATGAGACATGTTAATTACAATGACCTGTGAATTTCTTTATTATCCACCTTATATTAGTAACATTTCATAATTAGCAAATGATATAATGTGGTATAAAGTGAAACCACTAAAATATATTGATTGAATTATTTAAAACTTTATACCTAAAAAATACAATATCTTTGTCCTTATTTGAGGCAGACACTCTCCTTAGCAGCATACTGTGAGATAGACTGGGAAATGAAGTTTATATGATTTTTCTAAGATGGAGAAAATGTCTATCCAGCATTAACAAGTAAGGGGCTGGTATGTAGTGGTAAGTAAGGGGCTAGCATTTCTTTAACTGTGTGGAGTCTGCGATGGGAAATCCCCTGGAGCAGGAATCATAAAACACAGATCTTATCTTAGGTGGAGGATCACTATAGAAAAGGATGGGCAGGTGATTCATTGAGCAAGGTCTCTATAAGAAGTGAGGGAGCAGACAAGGCAGGGGAAGAAGATAAGTATAGAGGTGTTTCAGCTCACATCTGGCCTTGATCTGATTGCATGGGGAGTTCTGGAGCATGAATGGCACCACAGAGAAGTCTCACATTGAGAGAGGATGGCTGAATTTTGGTTTGTTCAGTCATTCACTGTGGGGGTCCCTGAGTGGGATGTAAGTACATAAACTCCACAGAGGGAAGTTCTCAGAGGAAGGTGTAGCCACGAGCTCCTAACAGCAACACCTGGGTAAACTGACCTAATAAAGGAGCTATGTATGGATGCCCATAACATCTACTGTAAGTGTCAATACACAGCACCCTGTCTCCATCACTTATAAACCCTTTGGCACCAGATAAGATGTATAATATGTCCAAGCCCCAGGTTCCTTATCTGTTTTATTTTTATTTATTTATTTTTAAATTTTTTTTGTATTTATTTATGATAGTCACAGAGAGAGAGAGAGAGAGGCAGAGACACAGGCAGAGGGAGAAGCAGGCTCCATGCACCGGGAGCCCGACATGGGACCCGATCCCGGGGCTCCAGGATCGCGCCCTGGGCCAAAGGCAGGCGCCAAACCGCTGCGCCACCCAGGGATCCCCCCTTATCTGTTTTAAAAAATAAAAAAGACAAGGGAACCAAAACCACCCTATAACTTTCCCTCATAAGTGTGCTTTAAAGAAATAAAGTGCTCTGGGATATTTTCTTAAGTAGCTAGTCTATCAGGGAGAGGGCAATGCAGGGTTATAAAGCTAGTGAAAAGCCAGTTTAAACATGATCATGGTCTTCACTCAGATTCCTCTGAAAAACCTAGCCTGCTATGAGGACTTGGGTGAAGGTTGTTTATTTTGGAGATGATCCTAGCAGGCAGGAGTGAGGGTGGGGAGAGAGAGAGACAGAGATGGAGGAGAAGCCAATATACAGGTGTGAGGTCCCTGCAGTGGTGTGAGGTAGGCTCAGTCATGTGCACTGGGGCCAAGCTGTTATCAGCAGGCAGCAAGTGAAGGCATGAGTGGCACTGTTCACCCCAGCACCAAAAAACAGTGATCTGTCTGCTGTACCATGCTTGGTGCCGCTTAGATCCACAGATCTTTTTAATTAATTCTATTCTGTCACTGATTCTTCAGAGACTAGGTTGATCCCTGCCTCTAAGAAAAGGTTTATCAGTGCAACCAGCTGTGTAGTCCCTTTAGCTGCAGCTGATTTTGAGGCTGGCAGTTGATATCCATCATCTCTCTCCTCCACTATCCATTCTAGACTTCCCTCATCCTCAGTCACCATTTCTGAGGATACTTGCTCAGTAGGTGACCCAGATCCTCGCCCCTGGGGGCATCCAAACCTGGGTTGACGGACTTCCTGCAATTGCCTGTTGCCTCTGATTGGTGGGCATAGAAACATCAGGAGATACCCTGGGGAATCCCCAGATATCCAGACTTATTCCTCCTTTTACCCATTGTGTCACAGCGACTCTGTCTCTTCAGGATTATCACAACCAGTTTCCTCTGCCAATACAGAAACTCCATTCTTTGCCTGTCGTCCTCTGGCATGACGAGCCTGAGTGATAAGGTGGATTTACAACATTAGGCTCAGTGTCTCATGGAGAAGTATTGGCTTCCAAGAACCAGGACCTCTATTCTAGCAAAGAATAAAGTTACAGAAACAAGAGATTCAAGTTAAGCAGTTGTGTCACTGGGAGTGATGATGAGAGGGGTCAACCAAGGCTTGTACCCGTTGGTACCCAGACCTTTGTTTTCCAGCTTTGGGGTACACGGCACATATAATGGCTATTGTTTCAATGCATATAATGCACCCTAAGGAGTAGCATCCCAACCCTGCAGGTTGTAAATATGAATTGATGCTATATTTGAGCCAATATGAGGCCATTCTAATATTCTCATAGGCAGGGTCCTTCTGGGTGATGCAAAGTACAATAGGACCTGTGGATCCTGGGATTGTGCATCCACTGTTATATCTTCCCTGTAGTGAAGCTCTCAGAGAGAGCTGGTCACCATAAAGTGAATCTAATTCACACAAATGCCTATCCCAGCTATGGCTGAGATCAGACGTAAGCCCAGAAGAAAGTCAGTCAGGGCATCAGATATATTTGCTATAGTTACTATTACAGATCTTTTGCGAGGTTGGGATGTGATGCTGAGCTAGGGACTATTGGCCCAGGAAGTACACAAACACTAGCTCTGTTCTCCTTATCTCCTCTCCTGTTCACCTAGTCACTCAGGAAACAGTAGGTAACTGTTCCAGAACTATGCAAGGTTCTGTGTCAGAGACACAAATAGGAGTAAGTTTCTGCCCTGTGGAAACTCACCATCTAGCACAGGAAATCGATATATAAACAGTGAACTATATTGTGTAATTGATGCTTTTTTAATCTAGTGAATACAAAAAAGAGAGTAATTAATTTTGCCTGGAGAAGTCTGGAAAAACTTCATAGAGGAGGTGATATTTGTGTTGACCATTATAAGATGAATATGAGTTTTCAAAAGACATTGATAGACTTAAGAGATTCTGGGTAGAGAAAAGAACACAAGGAAAGGCATTGAGACATGAAAGAACATGGCACAACCAGGGAATGGCAAGAGCTTTAGGGATTAAAGCAAAGGGTATGTATTGTTGAGGTGGGAAGGAGAGAGTTAGAGAGAGACTGTTAGGAGAAAGTAAAGGTTGAATGAAGTCAGATGGAAAGGCCCTGAATTACATTCTAAGGAATTTGGATCTGACATCTCCAACATAGACATGTGTGTATAGGCTGTGCAGTCAGCGTGGTGGAAATGTTAAATTGGGATACGAATGAGTAGACAAGACAGTGTTGTGGTGAAGCTCTCAGAGCATGTGCCATAGAACTACCAGAAGGCTGGAGCTGGAAGGAGCCTTCCTTGCTATTTTAGAGATGTTTCAAATGAAACCCTACGATGGAAGTCAAGATGGTCTAGTAAAGGCAGAGCTACTCTAAAGCAATGAAGATAGTGGGGTCAAGAAAGTCCGAATGGTAGATGCCATCACCTAATTAAATGTCTCCTTGCTTTTTTTTTTTTTAAAACCAGGTAGAAAAATGGATAGTCATGTGAAATCATGTGTGATTTATCCTAGGTTAGAACACAAATCTTTGAGAATCTGAAACCCTTTCTTCTTATGGTTATATTCTTCAGATATCAACATGTTATGGATAGAATCTCAGATGACGTGTGAAATTTTGTTTCATAAAATTTGATAAGAGTGTTAATGAGTCCCATTAATGTTGGCTATTCTTACTATTTCAATTAATTTCAAACATTAATTAATGTTTGAAAAGCATTCAAACAAGTATGTTTTGGAAGCAGGTAAGGGGAAATGTGAGGGAGAAATGGAATAAGAATGTGCTGAGTCCATGGCTGGATAGGGACCGGGGAAGGGAAATGGGAATCCCTAGGCGTGGGAAATTTGTCAGAAGTTGTCTCTGATATGCCATGCTCCCTTTTTTTTTTCTGAAATTATTCCAGTCTCCACATTAAACCTGGAAAATCAGCAAAGACTGGGAACAGTGGATGGGAGTGGGGTTGAATGCAAATTATACATACTCTATTTTTTTGTTGCTCTGAGCTCTCATCTTTTGCCCTATGGTGACATCTATCTTCTTAATTTGATCCCTAAACAAATCTCCTTTGGGTGAAAGGAGCAAAATGAGGAAGAGAGAGAGGAGGAAACATACCCATGAGTGGGGATAGCAGGAAACAGGGGGCCACTAGAATTACCTATGAGATTTTTTCAAACTACCCATGGCTCTTCTTCCACTAGCAGAAATGTTCATAATGCTCCCCTATGGAAGAAGGGAGATGATTAGTGAGCTTGAATCATAATACAGTATGTCCTATCCTTTAGGCATGCTGGGGAGAAAAGACTTGCGGAAACCCTGATTTCACTCTTGCTTTTGCTTTATCCTTCTGATAAATTCTGGGGAGAATACTTTGTAATTTCATATCCTTCATGACATCAGAAAATTGGTGGCTCCCGATTATTTGTTGACTGCAGCCCTTGGAGTTTATAATTAATCCTAATTAATAACATGGTAAAAACAATAAATATCACTGCAAAGAGTCTTAGGCTTATATGTTAGATAGTTCAGGACAAATGTCACCTTTCTTTCATATTTTAGCAATGGGGAATGGAGTAAGACGGAGAAAGTTTCCTGTGTATTTATTGTGATTCTCTGTCATAAAGACATTCCCAGTGTTCTGAGTCACTTTTATTTATTTATTTATTTTTAAAATTTTTATTTATTTATGATAGTCACACAGAGAGAGAGAGAGGCAGAGACACAGGCAGAGGGAGAAGCAGGCTCCATGCACCCGGAGCCCGACGTGGGACTCGATCCCGGGTCTCCAGGATCGTGCCCTGGGCCAAAGGCAGGCGCTAAACCGCTGCGCCACCCAGGGATCCCTGAGTCACTTTTAAATACCTACAATTAGGAATAGTAATGATGTGAAAGAAAAAAAAAAAAAGGCAGACCACAGAGAGCTTTATATTTTGGTGATTTGTGGACCATAGAGAGAAAATTTAATACTTTAGAACCAAATCTTTTAAATAAAATAAGTTTAGTACAAATACATAGCTTGGTTCCAATAATGGAAAATGCTTTTTATTTCCCCAGTGTATTTTAGAAATATTTAAGTCATGAAAAGAAAGGGCACAGGGTTAACTGTATCGTAATTTTATCCTTTTTTTTTTTTTTTTGCTTTAAAAAAATTTATCACACAAATACATTCATGAGTTTTTAAAAGTCAAATGATGGTGAAAGGCTTATGTATAAAAAAATAGCAGTCATTTGTGCCCTCTCTCAATGCCATTCTCCAGAGGCAGTTAACTGCTTGCAACTCAATCCTGTGTCATGACTTCCTATTTTATGAAGCCAGAATTTTCAGTCTCTTCTCTTCTCACTTCCTATATCCTTTCATGACAGCTATTTCACAAACTTTGATTAGTTTCATGTTTGTGTTTTTTATTATTTTTTTCTAGGTAAATATTATTTTTTACTGAGCTAAATAGGCTATGATTACATTTGCTTTATTTTATAACCCATTTTCTTTTCTTTTCTTTTCTTTTTTTTTAAGTAGACTCCATGCCAGCACAGAGCCCAACGGGGGGCCTGGACTCACAACTCTGAGATCAAGACCTGAGCATCAAGAGTCAGATGCTTAACTGATTGAGTTACCCAGGCGCCCCTTTCTTCCTTTTTTAAAAAACTGAAGTATACTTAATATGCAGTATTTTATTAGCTTCAGGTGTACAATATAATGACTGAACAATTTTCTGCGTTATTCACTGTTCAATGATGTAAGTGTAGTCTCCATCCACTTTATCTATTTACTTTATAAACTTTTATTTTTCCTGATATTAATGATTGCCTCATTCATTGTTTTTATGTTCTTCACTGCCTTCCGATCTTTGGCCCAACTCTTCCTATACCATCCAGCAGCTGTGTAAAATGTCTTTTTTTTTCTTTTCTTTAGATTTTATTTATTTATTCATGAGAGACACAGAAAGAAGGCAGAGACACAGGCAGAGGGAGAAGCAGGCTTCCTGCAGGGAGCCCCATGTGGGACTCAATCCCAGGATCATGCCCTGAGCCGAAGGCAGAGACGCTCAACCGCTGAGCCACCCAGGGGTCTCGTAAAATGCCTTTCTTAAATGTTTTCTCAGAGTCAAACCTACCAAACAATCTGTCATATCCTGCCCTCTTTTTAAAAGGACATCTTGGATAGCCTTGGTCACTCTGTTCCACCCTGGAGTGGTTGCTCCCTGGACCTGCTGCAGAATTGCCACCCTTTGCCTAATTCACTTTGCTTCTCTCTCCTATGATCAGGATTTATGTCATTTCCTTTCTTGGTTTGTTTCTTCATCCTCCTTGGCTTTCTGAAAAGCTATTGGAGGTAAATTTTCTGAGACTTTATAGATTTGAAAATATCTTCTCTACTTTTGACCCTTGATAGTTTGGTTAAATTTAGAATCCTTGGTTGCAAATTGTTTTCTTTTGAAATTTTGAAGTTGTTACTATGTTGACGTCTAGCTTATCATGTTGTTTTTTGAGAAGATGGATGCTTTTCTTGCTTCTGATCCTTTGTGGGTGACCGGTTTTTCCTTGCTGGAAATCTTTAAGATCTCCTTATCTCAGATATTCTCAAATTTTACAATGGTGTCTTCAGTATGAGTTTCTATTTCACTTATTTTGCTATGTCTTTTAAACAAGAAATTTATGTCCTTAAGTTCTAGCAAATTTCCTTAAATTGTTTGAGAATTTCTTCATCAATGATTTCTGTGCTCTTTTTGGAACTCCTCTTGGCTGGATAGAATCTCTACCTTCTGAAGTTTTTTGTCCTGTTTTCCATCTTTTTGTCCTATTTTCTGGGTGAATTCATTGACCTAATCTTGCTGTTCTTTTACTGTTTCTTATTTTTAAAATTTAGCAATATTTTTAACATCCAGAAGAATTTTATTTTTTATGTTTATTTTTATAATATGTTTTCATTGTATGACTGTACTCTCTTCTTCCACCAGTACAGATGCTAATATGCCCCCTTTGAGGAAAGGAAGGGTCTTTTAAACCTCTTTGCCATGAGTATGTCATATCGCTTGGGCACATTGGGAGAAAAGTTTCAGAACCCCTGAGCATATTGAATAGAATGTCTTTGTAGTTTTGTTTTCTTCCCACATTGTATCTGTTTCTTCTGAGGTAAAAAATGTTTTATTATTATTTGTTTGCCTGTTTCACTTAGTATTGCAGACTTTCCTCAAATGCCTGGACTTGTCACCTGTCCATTCATGTTTATGAGTGAATCTTTAGAAAGCTGATTGGAAGTTCTGTGTCTGTTCATTGGACTTTTCATCTGATAGGCTTCATTGTGGGGTCATCATGATGACATGGGTTTTTCATTGGGGGCCTACAAATGACAGAATCTGTAGCATTTTGTCTGAGGGTGGTTCAGTTTTTCTAGAGAAGTTTCCTTCGATCTTCTGGCTGTCTCTGTTCAGTTTGCAAACATTCACTTAATCTCCCTATTTCTTCTTTCTTTCTTTCTTTCTTTCTTTCTTTCTTTCTTTCTTTCTTTCTTCTTTCTTCTTCTTTCTTTCTTTCTTTCTTCTTTCTTTTATTTCTTCTTTCTTTCTTCTTCTTTCTTTTTCTCTTTCTTTCTTTCTTTCTTTCTTTCTTTCTTTCTTTCTTTCTTTCTTTCTTTCAGATCTTATTTATTTATTCATAAGAAACAGAGAGGGGCAGAGACACAGGCAGAGGGAGAAGCAGGCTCCCTGCAGGAAGCCTGATTCAGGACTTGATCCCAGGACCCCACGATCATGTACTAAAGTAAAAGCAGCTGAGCCACCCAGGCACACCTCACCTCTACTTTCCCTTTCACTTCTTGTCTCTGAGTCTGGACCCTCACTTCCTACTGCAGCAGTGGAAGAGGAGTAGTCAGATGCAGCTCTATCCTACCTTCTGAGGAACTTGCATTCTTAGCCTGTCTGGATTCTGCAGGCTAAGCATGAATTTGCTTCTCATCATTATCATTTTTTATAAGCACTTGAAAGCATTCTTCTCTCTGGCAAGTCGTTTACTTTCTATTTCTTTCTGCCATCTTATAATTTAGTTCAGAATTAAATAGTCTTGGAGTCTGCTCAGAGATTCAATTCCTATTTCTGATTTTTACTTCCTTGAGTATTAGGGTGATTTTTAAAATGAGGGAGGTCAGACTACCTTGAAACTGAAACTCCAGCAATAATCACTTCAGTTATAATGGAGAATAATTGGTTGTGGCTAAATAAGTTGCTGAATGTAAAGACTTTCTTTTCTCTTAAATTTTTCTTTTGCTTAAAGCTGAAACACTGATCTTATGAGAACTTCTTTCTCTTAAATTTGTGTAATTGGATGGAGAAACAATGAAAGTGATTGGTTGTGGCTGAAAATCACACTGCAGCATTTTTTGCCATCATTGATAGTGTGTGAATTTTTTCCTTTTCATACAAATTTACATTTTCAGATCACACCAAGATTAGAATACAGTGGGAGGAAATTGTGACTTTTTCAGGTGGTCTGTAGTACTTTGCATTTTTGTATGGAAATCCCAAGTACAATCTTAACCTTAATCTTAAGGATCCTGGTGTCATCACACTGATGTTTAAAGTAACAGAAAGAATAGGAAGAAGAGTTTAGTTAATGGCTGGATCAGTTTGGGAGAAGGACGTGAAATCGTTTCCCACGAGAGTGGTTCTGTGGGAGTGCAGACGAACAGGAACTAGGTTGTGGGTGGTCAGAGAAGACAGTTGATGATAGTTGATACTGAGCACTCATTGCATGGCAGGGCCTATGCTTGGAAATGCTTTCCATTGAATCCTCATACTAACCCTTATAGAAAATACCGTTACTTCTATTTCATAGGTTAGGAAGGAGAGGATGAGATGATTTGCCTCAATTTACACAGACCCAGGGCTCAATTCCTGGCAGTCTGCCCCGGAGCCTCTGCTACTACCATAGTCTGCAGTGGTGAAGAGGTCATAAGACAGGGGATGCAGTAGGTATAGACAAAGGAGGCCTCCAGTACGGGCAGGGGAGGCAGCCTGTATTGACAACATGGAAGGAGACTGTGCCCTAGGGTCTTGTGAGTATTGCTGGGATGAGGGCCTGAGGAAAGGAACTGGGTAAACATTTGCTTCTGTTTGAGCATGTACCTCCCAGTGCCCCTCCACCAATTAGGGGAGCTGTCTTGAAGGATGCTGCCTCAGCTTCTGTAAAGAAGACTCCAGGACACACATTAATGAGAAGAAGGTTGCCGCAGCTGACAGAAAAATAAAGCTCTTAGTGGGAGCCCTGAACCCCCAGTAAGGCCTGGAGCTTGTTGACTGAGTAGTTAGAGACCCCCTCCCCCACTGTTGGGCTCCCCTCACTCGATAGCCTCCCTGCTGCATCTTGAAAGACCACCTTCTCCCACTATGCCTTGCCTTATATGGGACAATTAATGAGCAGCGTGATGACAGGGGACACCTCTCCATATTGTTCAAGCTTGGGTTTATAACCAGACAGTTTGCCATTGCCCTCCTGGTTCCATTAGAGCAGAAGTGCCTTTTCAGCAGTTTGCAGAATTAGGTTGTGAAAGCAAAGGGCACAGAGTTAACTGTGTCACATCTTTCATTTATTTAGCCAACTGCTTTTGGGAGAAGCATGGCTTTAGAAGGGAGGGCTGTTTTGTTCTGAGATGTAATCCCTCTTTCGTCAATATTAAGATACTTGTTAGAATTAATAAGCGGCACAAGAGTGGCTGGATTCTGTTACCCACTAATTTAATACAAAAGGATATCCCTTAGAGTAGAGTTTTTGAAGGCTTTCTTCTATGTAACCTGTTTTGATTCTAAGAGGAAAGTGTTATTATTCCCTTTCCAAAGATCAGGAGATTGAAGCCCATGGATATCTATGCAAGTGCTGTGTCCAAGGCTGTGCAGGGTTGAAACAGATGCAGAACTAAGATTGACTTGTTCATTATCCTAGCTCTTTCCTCAGCACCATGTTGAGTTGCCTGTTGTTTAAAGTTTGATAAAGCCAGTAACTCCTTAAGGCTTTAAAAGGCATCCTGTCATAAGGCCCCAGGAGATTTTCTGGGAAGAGTCAGTTAGTTGCTTGTTAGACATTTATTTTTCGATTATGTAAGTGCTCACTACATTTCTAGGTGCACGGAGACAAAAATCAGGTCTTGTTTTCTGTCTTTAAGGTATTTCCAATCACATTGGAAGATGAGTAAACAAAACACTTAGAGAACAATTAAATTCTTAATTGCTACTAAATGGTAAATGTGGAGCTGCTCACAAAAGGGAAAGAGATGGTGTAGGCTGGAATACTTGGGCAATGAAGAGGGTGTTATGGGAGTAGATGTGGAGGGATGGTAAGGATGGAGAGATGGATGAGGCATAGAAAGACAAAAAAAAAAAGGTTTTTCCTACCAATGGAAACAGAATTAGAATATGCAAGGGAATGTTCTGGGCCAGTGTTAGAGTCTGGGGTAATGGTGTAATGGTGAAGGGAGTGAGGAATGTATGAATGTGCAGATACCCATTTGTTTGATCTCTTTTGCTCTACTTTGTTTTCTTCCTCTCAGAAGACTGCATAATTTAAAATGAGACTAAGAAAGAAAAAAAAAACACTTTTTCTTGCAATTATATTTATTATATTTCTTAATCTATCCATTTTGCCAAATAGTTTTTGAAGGCAGAGGACAAAAGTATTCAGCACCCAAAAAAAAAAAAAAGCTTTCAGGAGAGTCACCGGTAATCACTAAATATATTGTCTAACTTTAAATTCTAACCATCTCTTTCTCCAAAATTGATTTCAGGGATTTTTTTCCCCCTGAAATAGGTCTCTGTGTTTATTACAATATCCACCAGGGAAGAATTTGTATTAATGTAATAAATATAGAAAAGATAAATAAAAATAAGATTACCATGTAAATGTCAGTGCCTACACAAGGGAGAAACTCCATAAATGAGGCAGACAAGCTAGTCATTCCCTCTCAGTATTTCCATAGTGTTGTAAATCATCTCCTTCTTCACTACATTATGAGCCCCTAGAAAGAAGAGACTATGTCACATGCATCTTTACATCCCCAGTCTCTAATATATACCTAGCTAGGAGAGGTTACTTAAGCTCCACATTCATTTAGTTGAATGAATGAATGAATGTATAAAGGGAAGTCTGGCTTTCATCCTCTGTACTTCTTAGGGTAATGCTAGCTGCTTACAATAAGTAGGCCCCTAAACTTCTTTGGTTTTGTACAACAGAACTGTAGTTATTATTCATAATGGTCTAATGTGGTGGTAATGATCGATGAGTGGCTTTCCTCTACTTGGTGATTCAGAAGTCTGGGCTCCTTCTAGCTCATAGCTCTGCTTTCCACTGGGGCTTCAGAGCCCACTGTAGCTGTTGAGAAGACAGGAAAGAGAGCATAGGAAGGCACAAACAACATACCTCACTTGTGTTGATATTCATTTAACTAGAACTAGCCACATGACCTTATGTAGCAACAAGGAGGGCAGGAACATGTCATCCCTGGCTAGGCAGCTCTCTCAAAGAGACTCAACACTCATCATCATGGGTGAGAAAAATATGGATTTTAGTGGATAGTTGGCTATCTCTACCACATCTGACCTTTAGCACTTCCTGTTCTGTGGTCTCAGGCAAGTTTATAGCTTCTCTAGGTCTTAGTTCCTTACTTGAAAATGGGGATAATATGTTTATCCTGTATGATTGTTGTAAATATTAAGTGACACATGTATTTGAAGTAGCTAATAGTAATGCTTAATATATAGGGGCTATTATAATATCATTACTTCAATTCAATTAAGATACTTACTGCATTCAGATTTTTCTTTAACCACTATCATAGGACGTACAGAACTAGGGCAACCCAAAGAGAGCATGTAGTCTCTTATCTTAAGGTAGAAGAAGAAGTGGAGACTTTTAGATGAATAACTCCTAAGGGGGCCATGGTATACACTAAAGCTAGGGTAACCTATAATGCCTGTTTGGTAGTGTGGACTTTAGATAAAAACGGGAATTTCTTTCTTGGAAACCTACTACAGATGTGCTAAGAGAAGTTAGATATTGTCACTGTGAAAGGTGATTAGCAGATTCTCACCCCATCCCAGTGGAGCTAGATGGAATGGGATTATTACAAGCTTATCCCATAGATCCAGGAGAATAAGAGGCAGGACTCTGGGGAAAGGGAAGAAGGGAGTGTAAGGACTTGGACCCATGGGGAGACAAGAGAAAGAAAGTGGAGCTGGGGTGGGCCCCTGGATCTCCCCTCATTTCTTAGCTGCTGATAGTGTATTGGCTGCTGAGGGCTTATAGCTGAGTCCTCTCCCAGAGATTGCCCTTGGTTGTGGGAATGTGCCTAGTCTAAGGTTATAACCCCCGCTACTCAAGGTGGTACTACCAAGACCCACTGAAGAGCCTCTGAAGGGCCATCCCAGTTTTGTACTTCCCAGCAGGGTTGGCTGAGGCCTTGGCTGCAACTGAATTCAACTTCTCTTTCTGCTCTGTCCTACCCAGTTCCCACACCCTTAACAGCTGTGGTTCCCGCTGCCAGGAGGGTTCCTGCACAGCACTCTCCCTCTCAGAATCTGTTTCCTGGGAACTGGATCTAGGAGGGAAGAGAAGATAAGGGAAGGGAAAGGAAGGAGGGCGAAGGAAGGGGAGAGGACCAACAGGAGAGGGAATTTTTGTTTGTGGATTGTCTTAGGCAGTGCTTCCTGAAGGCATTGATATAAAAGGCCTCCTTTCTGTTTACTTCTGGGAAAACTCAGTGTTGTTAAATGATATGACCCCAACTTCAAGTAAAGGACTCTTTTGGACTCCCTTCATATGCTTGCCCAGATATTGATGAGTTTGTTTAATAATGGATTGCTCCATTCACCTTCGTCTGTCACTGGCCTGTACTGGTGTTATATTGTAATTCTGCATGCAGAATGTGCTTTTTACAAAATCTGTGTTCTCCCTCCCTCCCTGCTCCACATCAAACATAGTCTAACTAATCAAGTTCTGCTCTGAATAGAACAAGTGTACCTTCCATACTCATGTGTTCGTAGAAAAGAGGAAAAATTTACTTACAGCTTCTATAGTGAAAGGCTTTCACCAAGAGGGCTTATGCTGCTTTTCACCCCTACTGATAGGCTATGGAAGTGGGTTTTATGGTCTTCTATGCCAAGCACACTGTGGGCCTGCAAAATACATTTCATTTTCATTTTATTTACTTATTTATTATTTATCTATTTTTGAGAGAGAGTACACGAGGTGGGGAAGGACAGAGGGAGAGGCAGAGAGAGAATCTCAAGCAGAGCTCCCCGCCTCCACCAAGCATGAAGCCTGATGTGGGACTTGATCTCACAACCCTGAGATCACGAGTGAGCCTAAATCAAGAGTCAGATGCTTAACCGACTGAACCACCCAGGTACCCTGCAAGGTACATTTTGAAATGAATTGCATGGAGTCTACAATCAGTGTGACCTCACTAGCTGGGGTAAAAAGGATTCTCTGGAAAGCTCACCCACTGAGGCTGCCGTTCACCTTCAGGCATTCTCAGCCTTACCTATTTGCTGCCTTTTCATGGACTTACTCCATAACAGGATACTTCAAGGATACTGTGAATATTCTAAAATTTTCCTCTATTTTAAGGGTTTTCTTTTTTTATGGGTGGGTTTGCCAGCATGAGATTCAATTTCTCCAGCAGAAGTGTGTGCTTTGGCCTCCCATGTGTGATTAATTCAGAGGAAGCATTTATCTGTTGTGATCTAAATGTGTATTTGTTTTACCCTTAGTCAACAAGACAATTATAAATGTTGTCTTTCCTGCAACTAAATGCTTAGAAATGTGGTTGTCACAGAGAAAGCTACAAAGCATATGACACTTGACTGGCTGAATACATGCAGGAGCCAGAAAGTGGAAAATTTTTTACTGGAGATGATGAATGCTTTTCTGCCCCCACAGAATGGGAACGGGCTTTTCTTGGGCTTTAATCTGACCCTGAATTGTCTCTGGAAGCATGAAAGAATGATGCATACACTTCCCTAACTTCCCTATCACACAATATGCCTGTGGGCACTCTGAGAGTATTCATTGTGTGGAAGTGCCTTTTTTCTTCTGCCTTAGGGTCCTTTTTGACTCCTAAAGCTCTGATGGGTCCCAGCATCTGGAAGAAACTGACAACTTGAACAAGTAGCTAATTCTATATTCCAGAACTAGGCTAGAGCTGATGCTCACATGGGGAAAACTCAAGGATGGAGCATCTCCATTGCAATCCCAGAGATGGTAGAACCCACTGGATTATAAATCCATCTCTTGTACTTATTTGCCTAAAACCCGTTAGTCTTCTGCTGTCACAAACTGAACATTCATTCATAATAAATACTTTTCTGCCCATAGTTCTAAAGACAGAGATGATGATGAAAATATGCTGATAACTGTGCCATCTTTGTTACTAAAGCTGAAAAAAATTACGACTTCAGTGGTGCCCTTCCTAGTGACAAGCCTGAGTATCTGATGCTATCTTGTGATGGTTCCTTAGGGAGCAGCTTTATGTCATTGTCTTATAACTGTCATTCTAATGTGCCAAAGGGAAGCTTTATTGTCATTTGCATATTCTGAAAGTTTATTGAATTTTAAGAGATGTGTGCCTGAGAAATAACTTGTCTGGATATATTTAGGAATTTGGATCCACCCCCCCACCCCGCCCCATCCCGGTTGGCACTGCCAAGCCTGGCTGCTATTCTAATCATTTATTTAGTATAGCTTTATGTGGATTTAGTCCAAGTACTTGGGATTTAAAAAGGTATGAGCCATGATTTCTGTACATAGCAAAATGAGGGAATCATACCAGTAAGCACGTAGTTGGAGACATGAACCTTCGGTGGAACCATGTATTGAGCACACTGAAGCTAGTAGAGAGGAAGGAGGAGGGAAGAGCCAGCCCCGTCAAGCTGGGATACATTCAAGGTGGAAATGGCATTTGAACTGGGTTTTAAAGAAGAAGTGGGAGTTTGGAAGACAGGGCAAGGTAGTGAAGATCACCTCAGGCAAAGAGCAAAGCAGGAAGAGGCAAGGAGATACAACACAGTGTGAAATGCTTATGGGTTTGCAAAGGGTCCTGGGACAAAAAGGTATGTAGAGATTTTAAAAAGCTGTGTGTGATAGTCTGAGGCATTTGAAATTTAGGTAGAGCCAGGCAGGAGAATGAGAGTAAGAGTGAGCAGCAGTGAAACACTGCACAGAGGGTAAGATGAGAATTGAGATGAGGCAGAAAACAGATGAGCCATGTGCCCTGCTAACCCTGGAGAGAACAGCTTCGGCTGACTGGTGCTGGTGGGAGCAGGTGGCAAAGAATTCCAGAAGAGGCTGGTAGCCTACTCTGTAGCTCAGCCAGGGATGGTAGCCATAAAGGAAAGGGGAGAGTGTGGGATGGCAGATAGAGGTTAAAGGATGGTGAAGGAAGATGTAGTTTTTAGAATGGAGAAGATGTGTGAGGATAGTTTACCACCTTTAGGAAATATTTGCCATTTGTGTGTTCTTGTGGACTTCTTCGATGTGTTTGACTCCCCTGAAATCCCCAGGTAGAACTGAGTATTGCTCGGACTTCCTTCTTAACTTCTGAAATACTTGGTACAACTTGGCTGCTACATATTTGCTTTTCCTTATTAGACTATAAGTGGTTTGAAGGCAGGGGTTGTGTCTTATTAATATTTGTATCCTTCATACCTGATGCTTAGTAGGTGTTCAACTGGGGCTTGTTGAAGAGGGATCAAATGATGACATAAATGTTATGGGTTGAAGGGAAGGAAACCATGGACATGGAAAAGTTGAAGATCACGGAGAGAAAGGAGGTAAGAGGAGATGAGAGAAATTTTCAGAAAGTAGAAAGGGGTAGATCCTCCAGAACAGAGGCCAGCAAACTTTTCTGTCCAGGGCTGGATGGTAAGTATTTTAGGCTTTGTGAATCAGATAGTGTTTCTCAACTCTGCCATCACAGTATGAGAGCAACCCTACAGTGAGATAAGAGAATGGGTGTGGCTGTGTTCCAGTAAAGGTTTACATAGGAAAACAGGTCTTGGGGCACCTGGGTGGCTCAGTGGTTGAGCATCTGCCTTCGGCTCAGGTAATGATCCTGGGGTCCTGGGATTGAGTTCCACATCGGGCTCCCCGCAGGGAGCCTGCTTCTCCCTCTGCCTGTGTCTCTGCCTTTCTCTGTATCTCACATGAATAAATAAATAAAATCTTTTAAAAAGAAAGAAAACAGGTCTTGACCCATGCTCTAGAAGAGCTAGAAGGAGAGAGAGACTGGCACTAGCTTGTAAGGTAGAGGAAACTGACCCAGAGAAGATAGAGGGGAGGGAAGTTGCAGTAGTTCATATAAGAAAGACTATGTTAAGAGAGGAATGGGGCTGAAGTGGGAACAGAGTTTTAAGATGAATGGAAAGCATCCAAAAAGAGTTCTCTGAAGAATGTTATTGGAAATATACTGGGGAAATTTTAGGGCAGCAGAGGAACAGGTATAGAGTTGATACCATGGTCTTAATAAGCATATGTGAACTTTGGCACTTTAATAGGAATGTTCACTTTACTTTTCCCTCAGCTTAGTGTGTACCTGAGTGAGGGTATAGACATTTTTCCAGCACTGACCCCTATCTCATCTAAAGGCCAGGATTAGTGAATGCTGTGGGCAGGATGATGAGTGCTGACATCGAAGTAGCAGCTTGCTTGGGTTTGTAATTTCTTACATTGGGGTTAGGAATCCACCATTTTATGAGCCCTGAGTGCCCCTTCTTTCCCAGGCAATCTGGGACCTCCAATTTTTTGACCCTGAGACATACAGGTTTTTCTAAATCTCATCCCAGGGAATAGAACATTTCACTTGCCTACCTTATCCAGGGATGCTACTAGGATAATCTTTAAGAGATCCCTATACCTTTTCTTTTCTTTCTTTTTTTTTTTTTTTTTTGACCTATAAATGTCTATTACATTTGCATTACCAGATAGCACTAATTGACTATTTTTCTACTGGTGATTACACTGATTTTCTCTTCAGAGATAGAAAGGTTCTCACCGAAACCAAAACAAAACAAAAAGCCCCATAAAAAACAAAACCCAAAACACAAAAACAAACAGTAATTATAATAGGAACCACAGAAGTATAATCCTTGGCAGGTAGTCTGTGGTGTTTACTGTGGACTGATATTTTGGGCCTCTATTCTAAGCTCCCACCAGTATGCTCTCCAATATAGGAGAGGCCAAAAGGTTAAAACCTTTGGAGATTCTCTTCCAGGTATCATCTGGATTCCTCCTGTGGGACCACAGGTAAATGACTTGATGTTGAAAAGGAGCAAGAGGCAAGGTGTGAGGTCCCACCTTCCTGATCACACTGGCTTTTGCAGCCATTGGGTTCTCCTATGCTGGTGGAGGACGCTTGGTTTCATAGCAGATCTCTGATGGGCTGTGTTTCAGGGTACGCAACAGAATAATTTTAGATCATGACAGATTATGGGAGCTATTCTTGGAAGCTTGACTTCATCTATGTCTCCATTGCTTCTACTTAATTCGCTAAGCATCTAATACCTGGTATATATATATATATTTTTTTTCTTTTTTTTCTCCTTGAAACAGCTATAGTAGTATCTGTTGTCTGTAGTCAGACCTAAACTGATGCAGCAACCCATCAGGCCTGCAGGCTGAGCTAGAAAGTCAAGAAAGAGATGGCTGCATTTAGTCAGGCTTGATGGTGAGGGAATGCAGGGAGCAGGAGCCAGGACCCAAAGGCACATTGAGATGGTGAAGCCAGGTGGCGACTGACTTGGAGGGTGGGGAAGCTTCCCAGCATAGGAGTCTTTATGAAGGTAAGGGCTGCTTTCACCGATGTAAACAAGTGAGGTACATCTTGGCATCAATGAGGAAAACACCATTTGTATGGAGCTCCCAATATACTGTTAATGGAGTGACATTTAAATTTGATCCCAGAACGCAGTAAAATATGACTGAAAAAATAAATGAACTTCTTTCAGAAGCTTAGTAAAGATTTTTTGTGTGATGTTGATGTGTGGATAACAGTAAAACTACAGTGAGATGCATGTGCTAGGCCATCTCTGAGTTCACTCACCAAGTTCATTGTCAATGAGCTGATGGATCTCTGTGTGATATGGCCCTTGAGGGGTTACTTGCAAATAGTGAAACAAATACTTATGTGTTTTATATGTTAGCTGTAGGCTTGTTTCTTAGTCAAACTAACAGATTAGATAGTAAGTAAGCTAGCTAAATCTTTACTCTGCTTTTTTAAAGTACTTCATATGTTGATCAGAACCTTGTGATTATTTAATGAACATCTGATAACTGAATTATCAGTCATTCAAATGTGACTGAGACCTTAAGAGTCCGTGGATAAAAATGAAATCATCATTAATGTCTCTCTTACCTGATATCTCATGTGAGAATCTTAGATTTCCTTCAAAGGTTTCCTCATTTGTAACTGACAAAGACATGGGTTTTTGTCAACTGCAAGTATCTTAATGGAATTTGGTCAGATGGCTAGAAAGTAGATATATTGTTTCTTTTCTTCTAGTTATTTTTCATATTTGAATAATTTATCAGAGATCATAAACTGAAGGCTGATGATGGCTGCAAAAGTGTTTTTTGTTTGCACTGCTTTCATAAAATGTTTGAATTTGTTGCCAACAATAAAAATCAAGAAATCTTACCAGAAAACCCAGGTTTCCCAACAACATAGGTGCTCATCTTGGCTGGAGCAGAGTAGCTGTGCTCCCAGCAGGAGGCAGATGGCAGGTCATCTCTAGGCAATCCCAGCCAGCTTCCCTCATTTACACTGGCTGCCCAATTCCTGTGAGCATTTAAGTTTATGACTGTGTAATAGATTATGATTGAATAAATAAAAGTTGTCACTTAGACCTGGAATGTGGGGCCCACTGAAAAAAATCAATGATGTTAAGAATATTTATCCATCGGTCATAAAAATTCTATTTGTAGTGTACTCTTCCTTGTGAAAAAAAATTACTTGGATTTCTCCCCTGGGCTATGCAGATTATGAAGATTGACCAAGTAATTCCTGTACTACACGATCATTAGCCTCTTTATCTAGCCTCTGTTGAAAACTTCCTTTGCTAAGTTATTATTTATTTTTTAATTTTTAATATATTTTTAAAGATTTTGTTTATTTATTAATGAGAGAGAGAGAAAGAGAGAGAGAGAGAGGCAGAGACACATGCAGAGGGAGAAGCAGGCTCCATGTAGGGAGCCTGATGCAGGACTCGATCCTGGGTCTCCAGGATTGGACCCTGGGCTGACGGTGGCGCTAAACTGCTGAGCCACCCAGGCTACCTGCTAAGTTATTATTTACATTACTTGGAAAAAATATTTTTGCAACCATGGTACTTATTTGTCTGGTCCCTCTTTGTGATCCTTCTAGATTACTCATTTATTCTATTGCTTAGGATTATCTATCTTTGCCATGTTCTTAGGGGAGCTGATTCTGCTCTATTTCCTTTTCTTTCTTCCAGTGCATTGTTCTGTACACTAATATCTGTATAATCTTTTTTTCTCTTTTAGTTTGAAAAATGTATCACTCAATAAAGAAGTGCATGCCTGGAAAATGAACATAGACCTGTATATTTTGATAAAACATATGCAGGAAGCCTGTAGAGCTACTTTAGTATATATCAAGGAGTTAAACGTATTCATTTATTCATTCAGTTTTTCACTCAGCAGATACTTCTTGAGCACCTAATGTGTACCTGATGTTTCTAGATCCCAAGGGTGCTATAGAGCCAACACCTAGCCACATTCCAGGGGGAGACAGGCACTAAACAAATATCTGACAATATCTTGTACCAGTACCATGAAGAACAATGGAGGGGAATGATGGAGTCATGTGGGTGCTATCATAGATGGCGAGACAAGTATGAGCTCTCTGAAGAGGTGATGTTTGAGCAGAGATGGGAATGGAGCCAGGGTACAAGCCCTGTAGAAAAGTTGTTGGAAACTGCTGGCTCTTGGAACAGGTCTTGCAAAGGTCCTGAGGAAGGAATGTTCTTGATTTGCTTTTGGAAGAGCCTGAGGCTGCTGGCATGGGATACCTGAGGGAAAAGGTAGGAAAGGTCCAGGTTCAGGTCAAGTGGACTCCTGAGGCTATGGGAAGAAATTTGGGTTTTATTTTAATCTTGATGGAAAACCATGTAAGGAAGATTTGTTGTTTGTTTTTGAGATGGGAAGCCCTTGAGCATCTATGTATACTCAGATGAGAGGAGCTGGTCTGGAATAACGCCTGAGCAGTAGTGAGTTCATTTCCGGCATCAAGTTGAGGTTACACAGAACCTGAGGTACTATACAGAACTTGGCTGTAACTATGGCCACTCGTTGCTCTTGTCCTACCAGTGTCCCTGGGCTCCTGGGAGAGATCCCTGACCCTCTCCTGGTGGTGCAGGGTACCCTGCAGAGTATAGCACAGTGCAAAAGCAGTGCAAGCAGGCTTGTTATACATTCTGCCTGACAAGGTGTACCCACATCGGTGTTCATTCGAGTCTTCTGGGAGAACCTGGAATCCAGAAACAGTGATCCACATACTTTTTAAATATGTGATCTCATCAATATGAATATCTGTTCACTCGGGGACCCATCTGCACTTACTGGAACTGACGGCAAAAGCCCTGGCTGCACAGCAGCTTTCCGTTCAAAATCCCCCAGGTGCACGTTTGGATGGCTATGCATTTAGTCAGGTGTATCCATTAGAAAGGATAATTTTGATAGACAAACTAATTTGTAATACCCCATTGACCAATGACAAAGCACTCACTTTCCCATACTCCAAAGTACCTCAGTACTTACTTAACTGTTTGGAATTATCATTCTCATGTTAAAGACCTTATTACATTTCCTCTTGTAACCACTGTCAGAAGGACACTGATTTATCTGTTTTTCTAGTAGGGAGAGTGATCCACCATTGAGTTCTAACTAAAGCCCACTGATAATAAGCATTCTTTTTGTCAGTAGTTAATTTTCATCATGTTAGAAAAATTATTATAGTATTGTCTTGTTCCTGTTTTCACTTTGGTGTGAATTTAACTCAAAGTAATAAATACCACACAGCGCAACTCAAAACAGTATGTCATCTACTGCTCTGCCCCTTACTCTCTATACCCCAGGACCCTGGGTCTTTTGTTGCCAGGCTCAGTTTTTGAACTTGCTGCTTTCACCACTCTTCCCCAGCATGCCCACGTAGTTCCATCACTCATCTCCTTAAGGTTTCTGTACAGATGTCAGCTTATTATTGATGCCTTTCCTGACCACCTTGTGTCAGATCACTACCCTACCTTGGCAGCCATTTCTTTTGCTCTGCAAGATTTTTCTCAATAGCATCATCACCCCTGGCATGCTATTTATTTACTTGGTTTCTTGTTTATTGCCTCCCTCAGTAGAGCACAAGCTCTGTGAGAACAAGGCCTTTGAATACCCCTTATGTCCTGAGATCCTGGAACAGCACTGCATACAGAGGAGTCACTCAGGCAATATTTTAGAAAATAGAGTAGTGAGTGATAGCTGATGAAGTCAAGTTGAAGCCTGAGAGGCCCACTAACAACATATTCTCTCCAATGGACCTACTTTCCATAGAGACATTGAAAGCCCAAAGGAAGCAATCCTCCTAGCCAAGGATTTGTACAGGCCAGTTTCCTTTAACATTGCTTGTTTTCTCTTAGGAAAGAGAAGTTTGCAATATGACCAACAGATCATATTGAAATGGGCCTTTGAATCCTTGCTTCTCAAAGTTTGCTCTGCTGAGCATTGTTATCTCCCCCAGCTTGTTAGAAATGCAGGATCTCAAGTCCAACCCAACCTGCTTAATCAGAATTTGCATTTAATGTAGGTAATTCCTATGTAAAATTAAAGTTTGAGAAGTACAGCTCTAAATCACCAGACTTTGACCTAGAAATCAGAAGAGATCTTTTAGAACTTGGTCATGTAACTTAGTTTTGGAAATCAGCATTAGTAAAGGGGCCATTTTAAGTACTTCATATGTATTTTTTCCTTTTAAGTTGAAACAAATAGGGAATTTGAGTTGGTCACTTAATCTCTGTCCTCAAGTGCTTTCTCTCTGGGAGGAGGTAATTGGTCTAAATATATTTGTGTGTATGAATGTGTGTGTGAGAGAGAGAGGAGAGAAAGAGGAAACTGGGGGGTGTACCTTCCAGTCAGAGCAGGTCTGTGGATATCTTCATCTTCTCCCCCTCTGCCCCACTTCTATCCTTTGAGCCATCTGTAGAGCATCGGTTGGAGAAATGGACTTTCTGAGGAAAATGACCACATTCTGTTTGAAGATAGTGGTCCAATGTTCTGGTCCACAGAAAGAATACCAACTGATATGTTAGTTAGAGTGAAACAAATAGTGTTTGAACTCTTAACACTGGGTCAGGCTGTTTGTGCTTTACATCATAAACTCATGTAATCCTGACAAACACGTGGTAAGATGAAAGTGGTGCAACTCCCCCCATTTTAAGTCATGAAAACAAAGGCCCGAAGGGGGTCACTACTTTGTCGAGTTCACAGAGTAGGGGCACTGAGATTCCAACCCAGGCAGTCTGGCCTCAGGGCCTGAGCACTTCACTATTTCTGAGGGATAATCTTGCAAATTTACTAATATCTATTAGAGAGAAATATGGATTAAATGTTAGTTAAAGGCAGTTGTGGGCACTTCAGTGGGACTCGTTTGAAAGGCACAAATAGGGCGTACTGAATTTTGAGCTGAGTGATCAACCTTTATTTATTTATTTCGAGGCTCCTATTAAACCCTTTGTTATGCAAAGCTGCTAATGTGATTCTCCAATGCAAAAACTGTCTGGATGATGAACAAGTTGTATATATTATTCACTGTAACTACTAACAAGTAGAATAACTTGAGATTGTTAAAATTGCTCTCAAGCCACCTTCAGGCAGTCATTAGCATGCAAGGGCAGGCAGCTCAACTGCCTTTCCAAACTTGGTGAGGGGAGGGAAGGACGAAGTGAGAAGGAAACAGATGTGTGTTTAACACCTTTTATGTGTGAGGCCTGCACTGGGTGTCTTACATACATTATCTTATTTAATCTTTACAACGCACCGATGAAATAGTATCATTCCCTTCCATTTTATAAAAGAGGAAAACTCAGGTTTGGGTCCTTTAAATACTTTGCTTGTTCTGCATCTTACAACTAACTGCTAACTGACATGGAAGCAAGATTCAGACCTGGTTTAGTTGATCTCAAAGCTCATCCCCCATTTAGCCCTTTGCAGAATCATGGGGAGCTACAATGGTGATGTGTTTAAAATATTAGAAATATGAATTTCAGGTCAACATATTTATTTAAAAAATAGGTATTTCCTCATCTTTTAAAAATATTTTATTTATTTATTTATTCATGAGAGACACACAGAGAGAGGCAGAGACACAGGCAGAGGGAGAAGCAGGCTCTCTGCGGGGAGCCCGATGTGGAACTTGATCCCAGGACTCTAGGATCATGACCTGAGCCAGAGTTAGATGCTCAACCACTGAACCACCCAGGTGCCCTGATATTTCCCCATCTTATTAAAATGATGTTGTTCTCAGTGATTTGACAACAGTAATATAAGTAAGTTTTTTTTAAAAAAAGATAAATGGTTTCCAAAAGACATCACTGATTAACTAAAAACAAGAGTAGTGGATGGGACGCCTGAATGGCTCAGTGGTTGAGTGTCTGCCAATGGCTCAGGGTGTGATCCTAGAGTCCAAGGATCGAGTCCTGCATCAGGTTACCTGCATGGAGCCTGCTTCTCCCTCTGTATCTCTTGTGAATAAATAAATAAATAAAATCTTAAAAATAAAAATAAAAACAAGAGTAGTGGACGATTGGCTTATATGCAGCCAGACACATTCTCTACTGCATCTCCAGTCCTGGTAAATTATCCATTTGTTCACTTTCTGTGGGAGAGAGATTGGCTTTGCTTTGGAGGTAGTTGAAGTTATAAATACATATGTCTCCAGCCATCTCCTTAACGCTGCACTCTATGGCTGGTGTGCATTGATCTGTGCTGTAAACACTGTTGGCAGGAAATCCACCCAAGTCTTCATTCTAGTGATTTGCTTCACTGGTTGCAGTTGCCCTAATGCTGGTGGATTCTCCAAATTAAAAACCTATGCTGATTTTACCTATCCTTGTTCTTGGCTCCTACTAAGACCTAAGACACTGTGATCCAAACAGGTCAGCATAGCCATCTCTGTGAGGGAGACTTTCTTGGCATATTTCTAGACGTGTTGAGAGCAAAGTCTGCAAAGGAGAGATGACTTTTTTTTTTTTTTTACTGAAAATGCATAATATTTTTCATAGTCTGAAAGGAAGGCAGCTGAACCTCTCAGTTACTATGGAAGCATGTGGCTTTCTGCATTTTGCAGAGTGGTTTTTGTAGCCTTTCATGGGGCATCGGCCCTGGAAATTGCTAGGGAATCAGCATATTTCCCTTATTCCCAGTTTAAGTGGTTTCTCCCTCTTAAAATTAAGGGCTTTCTGGAAGTCCTCAAACCAACACATTGTTAAATTGCACCTTCTGGTGGCCTTTTTTAAATACGAGATCTTAAGTTTAATAAATTGAGGAGTCATTTTTAATGTAGAGTTATCAAAGCTTCCAGGGTGATCATTCTAATTTGAATAGCCTTTGCAGTGTCAGATGCAGAATGAAAAGAGGCCAGTCGTGTCTCCCACACCGTTCCCTCGTGGGCCTTCCTAAAATCCTCCAGTTATTCTCCAGTGACAATATTTTTCAGCTTCCTGAGGCAGCCAACAAAACTCTGATGTAAAAGGATTTGTCATTTTGATTCTAGTTGAAATGAAGCATTTTGTACAGTACATGAAAAAAAAAATAGAAGTCTTTTCAGTGGATGAACAGCCTATTATCCATAGCAAAACTACTGTGTTTTATGTCTGTCTGAGAATTACTGATTACAGCAATAGCCCGGGCAGGAAGCAGCTAAGCTGAATTGTCGCGGCCTGGAAATGGATGGGAGCTCTACTTTTTTTTAAGTACTTTCACTCGGTGCTATAGTCTCCATTTCCTGAAGTACAAATGAGCTCTTTGGTTAGAAATCCTGAGGGGGAAAGGCCACTATGTAAATGGAGGAGACATTGTCTGACTGCCCAGCCGGTTCTGGAGTCGGACAGGAGTGATGGATAACCGACTTATTCCACTAGTGACAAAGCCTGCCTCTTTGACACCTGTTTACTTCTGTGGGGTAATCCATCAGGATTTCCCAGCTGCAACTGTGATGGCCAATTTGAGAGGAAGATCAGTACCTTTTATGACAAATGTGTCTCAGCTTTGGCAAGAACACAAAACAGTCTTGTGGTGCCTTACCATAGTGTCAGTATGCGGGTACCATGACCACCAAGCTTTGAGCTAGCCTTTTCTGCCTTTTGGGTATAAAAACCCTCCAGGAGGGGGAGATAGGAAAACATGTAATCACAGAAAGCGTTGCTTGATGCGTTGAGGAATGTGTAGTCATCCTAATCGTATCATGCACTTTTTGTTCTTGGACTCATTGCACATAGCACGGGAGTGTGGCTCATGTGGCTGGTGCTCACAGAGGATGGGGGCTCAGAAGAGCTTCAGTGTTCTGCTGTTACCTTCTTGAAGTTCTTAATAATTTTTGAACAAGGAGTACTTCATGTTTATTTTGCACTCCACAAATTATACAGCCAGTCCTGCTTGTAGTTTAGTCTTAAAAAGTGGCCAAGTAGGGACTCTAACCAGATATTGCTATCTCTTATTACCAGTTGAGATTGCTTTCCTTTTTGGATTTTTGTTCTGTTTTTTTCTTTTTTTCTCCTTCTGTTTCTTCCACATGAAGAGGAAATTTGTATGCTGTATAGTTAAGAGAGTTGAGGTCATTATTCATTTATGTGCTGTGTGACCTTGGGCAAGTAACTTTATTTCTTTAGGCCTTGGTTTCATTACTTGTAAAATGGAAGTGATAACAGCATCTAACTCGTAGGATGGTTGTGAGGATTACATTAGATAATGCTGATAAAACTTTTAGCATAGCATCTGGCAATGGTAAGCACTCTAAGTAAGAACTGCCAATTTTATCTTTTACTGATTTTCTCCAACATTTTGTTATGGAAATTTTCAAATGTACAGAACAGTTAAAGAATTTTATAGTAAACACCCATACCTACATCTTAGATTCTCCCATTAACATATCATTATATTTGCTTCATCATCTATCCACTGATCTGTTTTATTTTTGTGATGATTTCTAAGAAAGTTGCAGACATGAGTATACTCCTAAACATTTCAGCAAGTAAATCATAAACTAGAATCCAGTATTTGTTTACATTTTTTTCTTTTGAGGTAATATACATAGAGTGAAATGCTAAAATCTTAAGTGTATATTCACCGAGTGCTGGCAAATGCTTGTATTTGTTTAACTCAAATCCCTGTTAAATTACAGAACATTATCATTACCCAAAAAGTACCCTCATGTTCCTTCCTCATCAATCCCTGCTCCTAAACTCTACTCCCAGAGGCAACTTCTGTTTTTTGTTTTAGTTTTTCTTTCTTCTAAACCTTAGATTAGTTTTACCTGTTAGGTAACTTTATATAAATGTAACCACACAGTGTATACTCTTGTATAATGCTTCTTGTACTCACCATAATGTTTTTGAGATTCATGTTAGTCTTCATTTGTTTGTCTTGTTGAGAATTATTCCATGTATGATATGCCCTAGTTTGTTTATCCACTCTTCCTATTAAGGGACATCTGGGCTGTTTATAGGTTATGGCTATAATGAATAAAAGCTGCTATGAACATTCCTGTAGAATTTTTTTTTTTTTGTGGAATTGCTAGGTCAAAGAGGAATTATATATTTAGTTTTATAAGAAACTGCCATAAATTATCCCCAGATAGCTATACCCAGTAGTGCGCTTTATCAACTGGCTCTCCAAAAAAAGAAGAAAAACGAAAGAGGAGGAGGAAAAAGGAGAGGAGGAGGAGAAAGACAAGAGGGAGAAGAGGAAAAAGAAGAAAAGGGAGGGGGGGGGAGGAGGAAGGGGTAGGGCAAGAGGAGGAGGAGAGGACTACCCATAACAACGAACATAAAACTGCCAACTCTGGTGTAAATACTCCCACCATGGCCAATTTTAAGCCTCCAGTGTGAAGTCATTGAAGTCTAAGATTTCCAGAGATGTACAAGATTGGTTCTCATGGGCTAGTGCAAGCTAGCTCCTGCGCACCACTGGATGTACTCTTTAATATTCCCACCAACACTGTAGAAGAGGTTCAGTTGTTCTACACCCTTGTCAACATTTGGTATTTTCAGTCTTTTTAAAGTTTCAGTCATCTTGATGGATATAAAATGGTATCTCACTGAGGTTTTCAATTTGCATTTCTCTAATGAGAATGCAGGTATGTTTACCGGCCTTTTATAAAACTGCTTTAAAGATGGATCTGTTGAAATCTTACCCATTTTTTTATTGGAAAAATTTGTTTAAGAAACACTTATCTACCTCCACGTGTTGAAGATATTTCCTACCTTTTGTTGTGAAAGCTTTATTATTTAACTTTTATGATAAGCATGCAATTCATTTCAAATTAATTTTTGTATTTGGTGTGAAGTAGAGGTTGAAGTTCACTTTCTTTACATATGGATATCCAGTTATTATAGCAACATTTGCCATGACTTTTCTTTCCCAATTAAATTGTTTTCATAAAAAATTAAATGAGTGTTTCTGTTCCTTGTCTCTCTTCTGTTACAATGATTAGTTTGTTGATTATCATACCAGTAAGGTATTGTCTTGATTGCCTTAGCTTAATAATAGTCTTGAAGTCAGATAGTGTAAGTCCTCCAATTTATTCTTTTTAAGATTGCTTTGGATATTCTAGATCCATTGCATGCATCATATTTTCCACAATTTTCATCTGAGAACATAGCGAATCATTTTTTAATAATAACCTATCCACTTTTAGAAGTTAAAAATTCCTTTTAAGCATTTAATGTATTATGAATATTTTATAAATAGTAAGCACCCAATCAGCAATTCTCCAACGCTGCAGTAAAACGTTGTCCTCATTACGTTATTTCAAAAAAAGAGTAACTGGGGCATGGGGTTACTTAATAAATGCCATATGGTTGTTAGGTAAGGTAGGAATCAGGTTTTCTGCCTTTAGAGAGAGTGAATTTCATGAAGTCATGCAACCTGAAGCAAATAGTGTCAGTTCTTAATAAAAGAAGGATGCTATATTTTCTAGTGGTCTGCCATCAGAAGTCTATTTCTGGAGAATAAATATGTGCCAATAATATTGGCTATTTTCAGTGACCTTTTTTGACTTATGTAAGATCAGAAGGAATTCTACTGATTCCAAACAACATCCTCATTCCAAACATGATTCCTAGTCCATGTTGGAATTTCTACTAGGAAATGCTAGAATTTAAGGGAGCCAATTAATCACACTCACCTTCCTTTTAAATTCTGAACCACTTGAGGAAGATATATAGAAGTTAGATAAGAATCAAACATTAATTCTAATGCTTGCAAAGTTGGTTCAGAGTCAAGTGATCAAAGTGGGCTGCCTGTTTCTTATCTCCTGGATTGAGCCCACTGCCCAGATACAGACTATGTAGCTGAATAAGTAGAGTTCTTCCCACCCCATAGAGTCTGCATCTGTCCTGGGAGGTTTCCCAAAAAGAGGAGGCAGGAGTGGGGAGAAGAATGCATACAACCTGTAGATCTGTGTACAGGCAGCTCTGAAAGGGAGAGAGTATAGAGAGAGCCTTGGATAAACATGAGTGTTGAATCTCTCTTTGCATTTGGGGAAGAACATAAAAGGGAAGAGAAGGTAGAGCAGACAATTTCCCCCTAAAAGGAGAGAGATGCATCCAAGGCAAGAGCACTGGAGGAAGAATCTCTGTTTGGCCTTTTCAGCATGGGAAACCCACTTCTCCTTAGGGCAGCTTCCTTATTTTTAAACATCTCTTGTGATAAAGCTGCCTTTTTAAAGTGTTACCTTTTGGTCCTACTTCTGTTCTCCTGACACTCATGGAATAAATCTACATGTTGTTTCAGCAGAGTTGAAGTACCTGAGTTGATCTATCTTTGTTCCTTGGCCCATGTTTAGCAGTTCTTAACTTTCTCAGATTGTGAAATGTATACTGTATGTTTTCACCTGCCCAGCATCCTTTCCTCCATTATCTTTTCTTCTGGTAATAGCTCTCCAGTTTTTCTTTAGCGAACCACCCCCTTCTTGCCTGAGCTATTTAATGAGGTGAGTTTGAACACTGCCTCTCTTCAGTTCCATTGTCTCTAGTTCCTAGAGTGGGTAATTGATCCATCCTATGGCTGGTCAGTGGGTGCATTCACCAAAGTCACCAAAGTCAAGAACTCATAAGAACTTTCATTTCCAAGGGAATAGCTGCATGCCTAGAATATTTATCTTTTGGTATACTCCAACATCCAAGCATTATGGATACTTAGCAAATTTTATTGATGGCAAGTTTAGCATCCTGTCCATTTAGGGAAGAATTGAACACTAGTTAAATATTTCTTTAGCTCCATCGACTTGCTATTGTTGGAGTGACCTCCAGAACAGCTGGAGAATTGTTGGCAAATTATATCTGGATCCTCTCCCCTTTGATTGCTTGCAGATTTCTGTGAATGTGCAGGCAGGGCCCTTTCTATTGGGCACAGTTGCCTCTGTGAAACTGTTCTGGTTTATAAAATAAAATGAAGTTATCTATACTTCCTTTGGATTCCTATAATGTACAATGAATGGTGATGTTTTTAATTTTACCCTTTTTATTTTCCATAATTAAGAATGAAATTTATTTAGTGAACTGTACTGGCTACTTAGTGTTTCTAGATTACCCAAGGTAATTGTTACTCGGAGCCAGTTCTTTATTGCCTGCATTTAAAGGTCTATTTTTCTTTTGTTGTGATTTCTTGGCTTTACTCCTGGAAGGGATGACAAATTAATAGGCATCAGGTACTAAAAGTATTTGCAATTAAAGCAAAGTGGTAATAAAGGTCACCTGTTCCAAGAAAGCTTTTCTTTAAAAAAAAAAACAAAAAACAAAAAACGGCTTAAATCAGTGCACATTGTATATAGACTGTTGTCTTTCCTGCAACCCCTTTTCCACAGTTAGGTTTTAAATATTTTTTTCTGGCAGCCCTGGTGGTGCAGCAGTTTGGCACTGCCTGCAGCCCAGGGTGTGATCCTGGAGACTCAGGATCGAGTCCCACGTCGGGCTCCCTGTGTGGAGCCTGCTTCTCCCTCTGCCTCCCTCTCTCTCTGTCTATGAATAAACAAATAAAATCTTTAAAAAAATAAATTTTTTTTCCTCTAATTTAAAATGGATAATAATTGCAAATGTTAATCTTTAGCTTGATTGTTGTCATTTGTATTTTGAACTACATCTGTTATAAACAAAATGAGACAGAAATAATGACACCTGTTTTAGCTTCATCTGAATAATTTATTTAAGAAATATTAATTGAGTACTTATGTACTTGCAGCTGGGGATGTAAAGACTCAAGGCTACAGACTGTTCCCTTCAAGGGGTCATAGTCCAGTAGAGAAAGATGAAGAGGGGGTAATTGCTAAGCAATGTGATTAATTCAACAACAGAGGAATGTTGGAATACAAGGAAGGCTATGATTAATTCCATCTTTAAAGGTAGGATATATAGTCTTTAGGAAAGAGATGTTTTTTTAAGGGATGAATAAAAGTTCTTTCTGAAAGCATGGGAGAAGTGGGAGAAGACCATGTTAGGTGGAGGTAGGAGCTTGTGCAAAGGAAGGCAGAGTAAAACAATCTTTCTTATTTTGAGAATACAAGCAATTTGATGTTCATGAAATATAAAGTCTGAGGTAGGAGATCTGGAAATCTAGGCTGGGGGATTATGCATGAAAGCACCTGTAGTTGTCCTGTGTTGAATTTTATACTTTGGGGATGAGAGAGTTTTTAAAGCAGGGTAATGGTGTGATTAGCATTATATTTGATAAAATCTCTCTGGAAGGCATCTATGGGTAGATGTTACTTACTAATTTTAATGGAGCATGCAGTCAGCAGTCTACTATTTATGATAATATGAGTCTAGGAAAGCATACATAACTGAAATCTTGGCATAAGCAAAAAATAGATATTATTCCCATTCCACTGTCACTAAGTAACTGTATGACTTTGGGAAAGTCATTTAACTTTTCTTGGTCTTGGTTTCTTTCTGTTTCCTCATCTGATCAGTGAGACAGTTGAATAGACTGTCTGAAGTCTCCTCCACTGCTAATATTTTATGGATGCCACCAAGTGGATTTAGTTTCCTTCCTTACTATGCCATATAAGAGAGCTTAAGTGTCTTGTTCTACCAACAAAGGATAGGGCATGTTATGTTTTCTAGGGATAGTTTATTCTGATTAATGGACAATTGCTGGGCCTCTTTTAGAATGGTTTATTCTTTGATTAATATGAAACTTCATATCCTGGGTTCCTGATAAAAGTTTAAAAATCCAAGAAGATTGAAGGCAGAAATCATGTTTTATTTATCTTTGTATCTCTGCAATCCTGGAGTGGATTTTATTTCTAAAGAATTAACTGGCAGAAATTTTGGGGGGCCCTTTCAGTTGGCTTTTCCCTCTCTCATATTTTCTATGCATCTACTTTTCTATTCTTAGTTTGAGGCATTCTATTTCATTTATTTCAAGGGTTATAGATTCAACAGAAAAGGTAGGAAAAATAACTGTTTTGTGTCACTGGAATGGGTTGAAGAGTATTGGCTTTTCCTCATAATGTTTTTCATTCGAAATCAAAATAATATGGTGTCAAAATAGTTGTTCCTAAGTGAAGGAATTAGTACAAATGACCTCAGAGAACCAAATCAGAAATATTTTATCCTGTGCTTTAGAGTTTGTGATAATTCAGTTATCAACATATGGGTTAGAATATAATCATGGTCTGATTGAGTCTTTTCACCTTTATGATACCATTTCTGATGTAACATACTTGACTTTTGATGTGATACTTCTGCCTTTCAGTATCAGTGCAAAAAAGATGATTAGAGTCCTAGAAGTACTTAAATACCATTTCACAATGACCATAAAGATAAAAGAATTACAACATTTTCTATCACATTTACATTTTTAAAATATGTGGAAAATTCAGTTTTCTGTGAGCTAGATGGAAAAGTACCTAGGAAATCTTACTATTGTGAAATTCACATTCAGTACCCTCACTGTTCACTTCAGAAAGTGTTTATATAAGGCTTAATGAAAGAAAAAAACGACAACTTCCCTGTCTTCATGTAGATTTGTGTGGTTTGCATATTATTTGCATAATTTAATGTTAGAATGAACAGAATCTTCAATCTTTGCAACTTTGTCTTTAAGTCTTTACTTTTTCCTCTAAATTACTTAAACTGTTTCTTGATTACATTTACTTGCTCTTTAGTTTCTTTTTTTTTTTTTTAATGATTTTATTTATTTACTCATAGAGACACACAGAGAGAGAGAGAGAGAGGCAGAGGCACAGGCAGAGGGAGAAGCAGGCTCCATGCAGGGAGCCTGATGTGGGACTGGATCCAGGGTCCCCAGGATCAAACCCCCGGCTGCAGGCGGCGCTAAACCGCTGCGCCACCCGGGCTGCCCACTCTTTAGTTTCTTGGATAAAATACCTGTAGTTGTAGGAAATCCTTACTTTGATAGTATTCTTTTTATCTGTGGAAATTTCAGTGATCAGTTGGCTTTGGAGTGGCTGGTTTTTTCATTATCATATAAATTCGGGTATATGTCTGCTAACTGAAGTATGCTACATAAAGACATAGTGTGATTGGCTTCATTCATGTGGAAGAATAATGGCTTCCATTTAGGGAAGACATGTACTGTATCTTAACAGCATGAGTCAGCAGAAAATGGGAGTTAACAACGTGGTTACTAGATCTCAGCTGCCTGGATGTGAAACTCAGCTCTGCCACTTATTGGTTATATAAGCTAAGGCAATTATTTAATCCTCCTTTGTCTCACGAGCGATAATAAACTATACCTATCTAAATAGATACCTATTTAGATAACAAACGGTATTTATTAATTAGAGTTGGTTGTAAAAACCAAATAAATTAATTCTTTAGAAAACAAATGTTTTCTAAATCTAAACAATTCTTTAGATCAAAATGTTAAAAAATTTAGCTATTATCATTTGAGATCCTGCTCATTCCTTTTCAATTTGATACCAGAAAGTGATATAGGAAGAGGAATCTGAAAAGTCTGTATTTTTTAATGTTGAGAAGGGCTCTATATAGTTAAATGTAACTCTGTAAAGCTGAGCTACTTTTAAGTTAATCATTTTGACACAATTAAAAGTCAGCAAAAACAAAAACAAAAAACCAACCCAACTAAACAAAATCCCCAAAACACTTGTATTGAAAAGTGCCAAAACAATTTAAAATTTTAAGTATCTCAAAAATTCCTTAAAGATGCCCATAGCTTCCTTTATGCAGTGGAAAGCTGAAAATAAATAAGTCTAGTTTATGTGAAGCACAGGGTTCAAGGAGAAGGCAGGCTCATGGGGAAAAGGGATGTTTAATTTAGGCATGCTGAGTTTGTATGTCTGTAAATCATCCAACTGAAGAGATCAAAGAGGTTTTTGTATGAGTTTGGAATAGTAGTAAGTCTATGAATTGAAATATAGATTTGGGAGTTTTGGACAACTGAAAGAACCGAAGTTGTTTGGAGAAATGGAATAATATAAATGGATGGGCAGATGATTGTTGTCATAGAGCATGGTATAACAGTTTAGGATTTTTTTTTAATTTTAGGATTTTAGAAGTAGAGCAGTCCTGATTTATGACAAACTTTAGGATGAGAAAATTGAAATTAAGAGGATGCAAAAGAGTGTAAATTTTCACATTTATAATCACATTTGGAAATGACTTTGCTGTTTGCAGAATCTTTTGAAATAAAATAATAAAGGGCATTATAAGGGAACTGGATTAGAGGTCTGAATATCTTTTTTCTAGCTGCCTTGCCTAATTTCTCATACAACTTAGTCCCTGGTACAAAGTAGCTACTCCTAGGCTCATATAAGCTTTGTTTTTTGGTTTGTTTTGTTTTGTTTTGTTTTTAAACTTCTCTAAAGGAGGGAGCAAGTTTCAATAATTTGACACTTATAAAACTTCTCTACATGCAAAATAAGTTGCCAACAGTGATATAATGACAATATTTGAGATTAGCTGTCAAAAGTAATGTTAAGTGCCCTAGTGTAGGGAAAGTAATTGACTAAGGCAGATGTGAACATGACTTAACTACAGATGAGCCTGAGGTCTTCTGAGGACTTCTAAGTTCTGCTTCTACTCATGGTAAAGTTCAGTTGGGTCATATAGATAACTTGGGTACCTGATTGTCATCCCCTTGAGGATATGAAGAGACTTTATGCTACTGGACTTGTTCATAGACTGTATGTGCTATTGTTTTGTTCTCAGGCCTCCCAAAGGGTCTGGCTTTCACCTCACCCCTACTTCACTCCTCACAGTTTTACATTAATGCCCTATACATTTTATACTGTATTCATCACTCTGAAGTCCTTTGGAGTAGTAATGGTTTAATCCTATTTTTAAAAAAGATTTTATTTATATATTTGAGAGAGAGAGAGAGAGCGTGCAAGAGCACAAGCAGGGGGAGGGGCAGATGAAGAGGGAGAGAAGCAGATTCCCTGATGAACAGGGAGCTCACCTCCTGGCTTCATCCTAGGACCCTGAGATTATGACCTGAGCCGAAGGCAGCCTCTTAACTGACTGAGCCACCCAGGTGCCCCAATCCTATTTTTGAAAGCACTTCTATAAATTTCTATGTTGATTATATCAAGATGATTTTGACCATGATCAACCACCTTAAATCAACCACCTTAACTAGCCATTTTCCAAAAATTAAGGAGCTGTAAAGATACATATGTACATACACAAAAAGATACATATATACATACAGGGCCAGACAAATGCATTCTCCCTGTTACTCTCTGAGGTTTTAGGTCACAAACTATTCTACTGTTTCCAGGTCTTCTGGATGGGAGTATGTATGACACCTTTTCCCAAAGTAGGTGACTGAAAATGTGGTCTACTACTCCCCCAGCCTCTTTCTTGAGTTTTACTCTGTAATATTGCATCCATCTTGGTGGTCAGGGGAAGCAAGGAAAGAAGTGAACATGCCTCTAGCTGGTTTGGCACAGAAAGACTAAGGCAACTTTTATAGAACTCATTTATCTTGGGTTTAATCCTACTTCCAGCTTGCCTTTCTAAGGTAGGGATATGAAGATGATGAAGGAAGATGAGTAAAAGAAGGGGCTGAAGAATGGTACCCTTGCTGTGGAGCATCCAATAGGAAGAAGGCAGGAGGGATAATCCTAAAACAAGTTAGGATTCTAAATTGCCACATCAACCAGAAGGCCTTTAAGCTTTGTCATACCCAAAACTTCACCTTTTATAACCCAATACTATCCTTGTCTCCACCATACCCATCACATGCTCTTCTTGGGAGTGGAAGTAGGAAAATGGAGGAGAGCCTTGGGCTCCTTTTAGAGATCAGCATTTGTTTATTTGTTCATTCAACACATATTAATATTCATTGAGTACTTTTTTGTATAGCCATTGTTCTAGACACTGTGTGAAGATATATGGCGAGTATGAAAGAGAGATTGAAAGAAATCCAAATTTTGATTATCTATGGGTTTATACAGAATAAAAAATCTCAATCACTCTGATATAGTTAATCTTTCTGATGCACAAGTGTTATATACATGTGAGTAGTTTCTATACCAGCAACCAATGAGATTTTAGAGTCATTTACTCCTTTCCTTCTATATATTTTAAAAGAATTTATTAATATATTGTATTTAATTACTAAAGATTGGCAAGTTATCTAGGTCCATTTTCATTCTGTTTTAAGAAGTTGTTTGGGAGGCATAACAATCTATTGTCTTGGCAGATTGCTTAAACTGGCTTTATGGTTTTTTGTCTTCTGAAAGCCAGGGTGAAGAGTGCCAGGTTATTTGGCAAGATTTCTGTCCCACTGTGCAATCAGACAGACATATGCTGAGCTGTGGAATAAACCCAAATCTTTTCTTGGACGAGGGACTTATGGGCCCTCTGAGGATGTTGGTCATGGTCACTATCATATTTGAAGAACTTTATATTGAAGATCTGCTAGTACATTGGTAAGATGGTAAACTTGTGGCTTTCTCTTGGGAGCAGATTTGAGCCATTCTGACTGAATGTGGAGTTTCTGGATTGCTGGTAAATTAGCTAGAGATTACCAACATAGGGATGTCCCCATGCTGGTATTTGGCCAGAGGAGCTTGGCACCAAAGAAGGCCTTCCTGGCCAGCCCCTGTGAACAAACTGGCCTAGAGTCTGACAGTGGGAATTGATAATAAGCCAAGGCTAAGGTGCATCTTTTGGAGAACATGTGAAGTCTTGTTTTTACTTATCTTGTTTTTATTTCTTTTTATAATAATTTGTTTATAGTTATAATTGAATAATAATTTCTTTATAAATTTCTCTATTAATAATTACACTTGAATTCAGCTAATCTGTTCTTCTATTATACTTTCTAAGTGAAATTATCAGTTAATTCTAAAGAAAGAATTGGTATAGTATTCCTTTTGTTTTCAGTTAAATTTAAGAAGTTAAACTGGATCTTTGGGCAATTTAGGAAGTTGCATACACTTCTGATGGTGGGATTTGGAAATCTCTTACTAAGTCCTAGGAGTAAAGAATCTTGTAGGAATAACTGAAGGTGAAAATGTGAAATTAATGACCAAATCTACCATCTGATAGCAAGTTTCTTTCCCCTGTAGTGAACTTCTTTGTAAAGATGGAGAAGTTGAACAGCAACCTGTTGCTCTCTTTACTTAACTAATTAAAAAGTCTTGATTCCTCCTTGGTGAAATGGGGAGATTTCCAACAAGAGAGTAAAGTTTGCAGTGTTGGCATGGGATGTTGGAAGCTGGACAGTTCCATCACCCAGATCAACCTGGTCCAATCTTTTTGCAATGTTTTCCATATTTTAATAGCTTAATGTGTCTCTTGAATGCATATTTATTTAACTCATATTTGGCTTTCTTTTTCTAGGTCTTCATTTTTGTCTTTATTTCAGGTTTTCATGATATTGCATTATATGAAGACATGACTCCCATGTGTCTCATTTAATTTTTTCTCCAGTTATAAATTCTGTTTTCTCTAGCAGAGATCAATGAATTTTGCTCTAAATTTCAAATGAGAATAGCTTTTATTTTTTAGTAACTAGCTATGAGCTCTATGACATAGGGGTATTCTTTTAAATTATGTTGTCATTTGAATAGGTTGTACTGCTGTGTTGAAAGACGATTGGCTCTGAATTAGTATGATTGCCTATTTTCAGACTGCATTCTTGAAAATGTGCATGAAAGATGATCAGTGGACTTCAAAAATTTCAAGATGTCATAGGGGGTGTGGGGAGCTAGTGCTAGAGAGCTGAAATATATCCAAAAGTCCTAATTGCTTCTACTCTTTTAGATACTATCTTCATTGATCTATTTATCTTATTTCATGTTACATTCTTTAATTATTTTCTTTCTCATTGAACGTATAACTGACAAGCCTAAGTCTTATCATTTCCGGGCTAAAGCCGGGATTTGTCACTTTTGATAAAGCTAAAATTTGCTTTTTTTTTTTGAATCCCAAAACATATTTATCTCCATAGATTCTCCTTTTATGAGTTTCATTGAAGTTCAGTAGTTTAATTTATAGAGGTCAGACACATTTCTTGTTATGTTTATTCTTAGAAATGTATCTATTCATGTAATGTCTGGGATATAAGAAATCTATTGACTTTTCTACTCTGCTAAATTAAAAAAAATATATTTATTTATTTTAGAGAGAGAGAGAGAGTGAGAAAGAGCATGAATAGGGTGAGGAACAGAGGGAGAAGCAGACTCCCTGCTGAGCTGGGAGCCCGATGCAGGATGCAGGACTCGATCCCAGGATTCCGGGATCATGACCTGACCTGAAGGCAGATACTTAATCCACTGAGCCACTTAGGCACCCAAATTCTATTAAATTTTTTAATGAGTTCTTAGAACTGTTGATTTTTCTAAGCAGACATGTGATCTGCAAACAGTGACATTTTTGTCTTTGTTTCTAATATTTATTGTTCTCATTTCTTTTCATATTACATTGGCTTTTAGTATAACATTAAATAGTAATTACAGTGGGTATTTTATCTATGTCTTTTGTCTCATGATTTTGATGAGATTTTTATTTCTTGTTGCTAATTTTAGCATATGAATGAGTTTTTGTTGCCTTTTGGTTAAAAATGGGGCAAAAAATAGAAATGAAATACTCAAATAATTGCACATAAAAAATACTATGACAGAGCAAAGATGGTGTCGCTGCTGAAATTGAACTGGTGGTCAGTAAGTGGCTTTGCTGTACAGTAGCCTGAAATGGTCCCTGGGCAGTTTATGTTCAAAAGCCTACTTTGGGATAGAAAACATTTTTTTTGATATATTTATGAAAGTGTGAGTTTTATCAAAGTTTGAAGTTCACTATCTTCATATAATAAATATGGCTGTGATTGTTAAAAATATGATCCAAATTTTTTTAAAAAATTGCTGGGATTAGACCACTAATGATCTGAAATCATAGAGGGTACAACTCCCTTCCTCATTACCTCATAAACAAAAATTTGAATGTGATTTTATGATAGTCTATGGATTTAGACCAAAGTAAGTAGAAGTATAAAATAAAGAGGGTGTTGAATAAGAAGAATATGCTTACCCAGAGAATTAAGCTTCTTTCATGCAGTTAAATTTTGAGGCTCTTTAAATTAGACTCAATTACATAGAAATACAGAGAACCAAGCACCAAAGTACTCTCTATTAAGAAAATAATCTCATGATAACAAAAAAGCAAGATCTAGAAATACTAAAAGATAACTTTGTAGAAATTTATTTGAAGAAGCTTAAAACTTTTTTCTCCCTGAAGTGGCTATATGTTTTGTTTTTCTTCTTGTTTTTTGGTAAACTATAATGCAATAATATATTAAAAGTAACTCTTTGGAAGAGGTTGACTGAGAATTCCTCTGGGATGTCTTTAGGGGATCAGTGGAAAATCAAATACATTTGTAGTAGGTTGGGACCTCATGGCTGGCTAGCTAGTCCAGTGCCCCGAGGGCAGTCACCAGCATTCCTTATGATATCTGCAAAGATATGTGATAATCTCTGGCTTGGTCAAAGCCACTGTTCTTCTCTTAGGGTGTTTGATTTGAAGTATGTGACAGAACAAGAAGATATGTTTCCAGGTAGGTTCCACCCTCTAGCTTTGACCCCATTAATTCCTTTGTGTGTAATATCCAGTGGTCCAGTCAAACTGGATTAGTAGCTGTTCCCCAACACTGCCACCATTCTTTACACCTCTGAGCCTTTGCTCTTGTCTGTTATATCTGTCCAAAATTACTTTTCTAGCTTTTTCATCTATCTTACTCCAACTCAGTGTTGAAAGGATAGCTTTTAAAAATTCTTCACTTGTCTCTTCTCTCTTCCTACTCCTTTGCCACCAACCAAACACAAAACCAACAAAATCAAATTCTTTCTGAGTTTCCTTGTGCTTTTTGCTTCTATGTTACATTCTAATTTGTATAGCAATTATTGTACATTTTGGTATCTCTACCAAACTATAAACTCATCAAGGAAGCAAAAAAGTATCTTACTCATTCATTTTTTTCATTTTGTATTCTCTGCCTTCTCTGTCCTCACTTTTCACTGTACTGTGCATGTAGTAGATATTCAAACTAATATTAAATTATCTTGAAGATAAATTTCACCATTACAATGAAATAAGATCACTGTACATGGCATGCACCATTTAAAACTCTCTGAAAAGGGGGTTAAATAAAAGAAGGTAAAAAGGTCAAGGGACTTTTTCTTTTTTTTTATTAAGTTTTTATTAATTCTGGTATAATTTACATACCGTATTACATTAGTTTCAGGTGTATAATATAGTGATTCAACAATTCTATACATTACTCAATGCTCATCATAGTAAGTATACTCTTTAATCCCCATTGCCATCTCACCCCTCCCCCCACCCATCTTCCCTCTGATAACAACCAATTTGTTCTCTGTAGTTGAGTCTGTTCCTTGATTTGTCTTTCTCTTTTTTCCCCTTTTGCTAATTTGCTAATTTGCAGAATTTGTTTCTTAAATTCCACATGAAAAAAATCATATGGAATTTGTCTTTCTGACTGACTTATTTTGCTTAGCATTATACTCTCTAGCTCCATCCATGTTATTGAAATAGCAAGACTTCATTCTTCTTATGGCTGAATAATATTCCATTCTGTGGAATACACCACTCGTTATTTATCCGTTCATCTGTTGATGTACATTTGAACTGCTTCCATAATTTGGCTATTGTAAATAATGCTACAATAAGTAGGGATGCATATATCTTTTTGAATTAGTGCTTTTGTATTGTTTGGGTAAATACCCTATAGTGGAATTAGTGGATCATATGGTGATTCAGTTTTTAATTTTATGAGGAACCTCCATACTGTTTCCCGCAGTGGCTGCACCAGTTTACAATCCCACCATCAGTACATGAGGGTTCATTTTTCTCCACATCCTCACCAACACTTGTTTCTTAAATTTTTGATTTCAGACATTCTGACAGGTATGAAGTGATATCATTGTAGTTTCAATTTGCATTTCCCTTATGATTAGTGCTATTGAGCATCTTTTCATGTGTCTGTTAGCCATCTGCATGTCTTTTTTGAAAAATGTCTGTTCATGTTTTCTGCCTACTCTAAAGTTGGATTCTTTGATTTTTGGATGTTGAGAAAGCTTTTTTTCCTTGACGTTTTTTAAACCAAAATTATGATGGTAGTATACCTACCATCATAATAAAGTAAAACAGTATTGGCTGTTTAATGTCAGATTCCCTGGAAACACACTCCAATATGGAGAGATTTGTGTACAAGGAATTTACTGGGAAGTGTGGGATAGGACCAACACCTGTGGAAGGAAGGCAGGAAGTAAGCAGGACTGGGCAGTTCTAACATAGACCTTAGCTGGTCCCGTGGAGGGCTCTGGAGTGAGCTCAAAGTTGTTCCATTTTGAGACAAAAGTATCATGTCTTTATATCACCATGTTGAACCTTATTGGAAAGGGGTTGGTGACCTTGGCTAAGATGACATTTTTTGGGGTAAAGGCAACTAGAGACTAGAGAGTGACTTGGCTGAGAACGATTGCTGCCAACATTCCTAGTAGCTGGGGAATGAGTGCCTCAGTTCTGAAGAGGGAATCTGGATGACATACCATGGCACTATTTTCTATACCAACAGGATTGGGATACTGGTTGGTTAATTAAAAAATTCAGTTAAAGAGGAGAATCATAAAAAACAATGCATATAGCCATAAATTATTTCAACTTAAAATATATCAATGTGTATTAATTTGCCAATCTTTTAATTACAGGAATAAGGCCTTTATTTGAGTGCAGACTCTCTGGTTGATGTCTTATATCTTTTACAAGAGACATAAAATCATTGTGTAAAAGATTTAGAGATACTTTGAAGTGTCTTTTATATATAATTTGAAAGCAATATTTTTAGTGATTTGCCTTTATTATGTCTTGGTTTTAAATTTTGATTTTATATCTTGTTATAGTCTAAATGCACATATATTTTAAATTATCACATAGTTCTATAAACTTTGTAGTTAAAAATAGCACCCCTCTCTACCTTTAAGCCTACTCTCCATAGGCAACAACTTCAACTCTCTTTTTCTCATCTGGATTTATCTCTACATGCATCTCTATGTTTATATTATTATTTTTGTTTTGATTTTTCAGTTTGGATAATTTCCATTGATGTCTGTTATAGAAATTGATGATTTAGTTTTCTGTATCCTTACTGTGTCTGACTTCCTGGCCTCATTCTTCAACATACACTTTCCCCCTTGTCTTCCAAGTGTGGCTATGTTCTAAAATTGTGGTTATATTATTGAGCCAATGTTACTATAACTTATAGTTAAACCATGTAGTATGTATGTTTGCATTTACTTTTCTGTGTAACTCTTATTTATTTATTTATTTTTGAAATTGGTAATTACCAAAAGCTCTTTATGTTTCAATCTTTTCAACTGTAAAATGGGGAAAATCACTGTACCACCTCATTGGGTAGTCACAACTATATAATTGTTCAACACTAGTTTTCATTGACTTTGCTTTTTATGCATCAGTCCCTAATTCATCTCATACTTTCTGACAACTGTAAATATCCTTTTAATATACTTCACCATGTATTAATTGCTGAGTGAATAACTGTTGAAAGATATGCATAGCCAATACTTTAATCTGCACTTTATGAACAGCAAAGTAATTTAATTGAAAGAACAATGCATTTGGAATTGGGAGGCCTCTGTTCAAGGCCTGATTCTGCCTCAACCCAGTTGTATGACCTTGGGCTAGCATGTTTGATCATAGCTCTATAATCTGCAAGTGAGAGAATTGGATTAGATAACCCGTAGGGTATCTTCTAGCTCTGTAATTCTATTAATGAAATAAAGGATTGCAGAAAATACCAAACTATATACAATGTAAAACGGTAATGATATTAACTTCCACCACTTCTAGCAGAAGACCTCCAGAAGACATCTTAATAGCCTGTTAGGCAAGATTATGGAGACATCACGCACACTGTGGATAAAGGAGAATTTTGCTTAGTCATTCTGTCCCAGCAATGGTCTTACCCAACTTGGGACACCAGGTTGTAGTTTGAGAGAGCCACCGCTAAATGTCGCTGTAGGTTACATAACAGTGGGCGGGAGAGCTCTAGGTGTCCGTCTATAAGGCACAGAGCTACCAGATAGTCTCCTTACATATTTAGAACTACGTACTTGAAATACTTAAACATAAGGAAACACTAAGATGGAAATTAACTATGATTTTATAAAGCAGATGGTAAAACCTTCTAAAATGCCCTTACTTCTTCCATTTGCCTTTTTCCTCATAAGCTATTTCTGTATATCTAGTTACTTGTGTAAACTGGGTAAATTGGCATTTAAAGGAACTCCCAACTGAGCAATGGCTTGACAGTTTGGCCTATACATTCATGATTTTTTTTTCCCTTTAAGATAAAGACAGTAAACCTCAGAGGGAAATATGGAATTTTCTGTTTCCTGGTTCTTGCTTCTGTTTTATCTCCAAGCTCATCTGGAATCCTAGGCACTTACTGTATTTCATTGATTTTATAAAAATATGTGCATATTTTAACATTAACATTTTCATATTTTAACATTTCTGAAACTATAACGCTTCATATAATGAATGGCAACATATAATTAGAGGCATTTTTTCTTTTATAGTGATGTCTTATAATCAATGATGTCTTATGTGATAAAATACTGTATCTGCTATTATGGTATACCCATCTTAATTTGTTAGAGTTTAGTGCTCTTTCAAAATTTGTTTGATAGATAAACTTTCTTTTCTAGTCCAATTTTTTTTTTTAAAAAGGCTCAGAGTGGAAGAGAGAACAACATTTACTCAATGTCTGCCAGGTGTTTGAGCTAAGTGCATATATAATCATATTTAATCCTCACCATGCTGTGAAGTGGGGTTTTTTGTTTGTTTTCATTACGCAGTCAAGGAAACTTACATTTTATAGTAAAGGAGGCCTAGAAAGTTCAGTAACTTGTACAGAGTCGTACTGCTACAATGGGTCACTATTCAAAACAGTGTATTTATGTATTTTGACTACAAATCTTATACTTTTACTGCAATATTGATCAGACTGATATTTTGCAGTACACTGCTTCTCTTTAACAGCCTGTAGAACTCAGCTCTCTTTGAACAATGTACATTTGTCCTCTGGCAGCCTTTTAAAAATGTTGAGATATCCAATTAAACAATATAGCAATAGTTTTTCTGAACTCCAGCCTCAATCTTTGTGATCAAAAGGATGAAATGAGACTTGATGTCCCTGAAAAGTGAATCATTTCTCTGTTGTGCCCTGGGCTGCCTGGAGTAAACAGTGTCCCTACAGCATGGGGCATAGCACAACTCATTCAGGGTATTTGGGTTTCCTTCATCTTCTGACAGATCACTCTAGGAAATGGTTTTCAAAAATGCCTTGGGGGGGAGGGGGGAAAAGGCCCAGAAAGCTGGTTTATCTGCTTAAAAATATGGTTTCGATCAGATTTCACAAGTGTCCTGGAGATCCATGTCCTTGATCGGAAGGATTTAATTGGTCTTTTTTAACTTCCAAGGGGCAAGACTGAAAAAACATAGCAAATTCCTTTCAAAGGTTTTTGCTGTGACAGTCCCTTGTATGTAAATGACACTCACTGGTAAAGTCACAAAGGACAAGAGAACAAAAGCAGTTACTGGTCATCATTATATTTGCAGTGTCCTGGGGTAGCTAACTTTTCAATTCCCTGCAACTCTCAGAAATTGCTGAAATATGTTCTCTTCTAATTCCCTACTTCATGTCCTGAAGGCCATTTGTTGTCTATAGACTGTACTTTTGTTTTCCATTTTTAATCCTCTTTATTTCAAGTTCTCCTCATTTGTAAATCTAAAAACAAAACATTAGCAATCTGTTGGAGGGACTGTTCCATTCATTTGTCTAGGAATTTGTCATTAAAATACTTCTTTTATATCAGCAACTTGGGGTCTTATGATGATAAATAACTATTTGGCCTATTTTGCAATGATTTCCCAAATAGAGGGCATATGATTATAGCATATACAAGATATAATAACCAAAAAGTCAAGATTGCTAAGAGATGAGTTGATCCCAATTTGCTTAAAATTTCTATGCCTTTAAAGAGATGTACTATTTGCTGAAGCAATTTTGAAATGATGTATTTAACTTTCCATCTCTTAAAGGAGGTAATGACTCTATTATATGTTATCTGGGTGAAAACCATTGGATAAAACCTATTTTCACCTATTCAGAGCCTTCTATCCATCTTTGTAGTGATGGCTCTGGCAAGGAAGGCCAAGTGACAGCCATGAGGCTTTCATTTTATGTCAAGTTCTTGGATCTTCCCTGTGAAACTGTTGAGTTATAGGGGCATATGTGGCAAAACACAAGAATAGAAATCATGCAGTATCTTCCTGAACACTAAAATAAGGGGCATATTTCAATCCTTATGTGATTTCTTGACCCAGTTTCACTCATTTATTTAACCATTCATCTCTTCAATTGTTCAACAAAAAATATTTATTGAGTACTAGCTATGTTTCATGCTCTGTGCCATATACTGGCACTGACATAGTTCCTGCCTTTGAGGAACTAATATTCTATGAGGGATGTAGACAGGTACACATTTAAAGTATACTGTGATAAGCAGTCTCACAGTGATTAGTATGGTATGAGGTGGGGGCACATAGAATGGGAGTCTAGTTCTGATTTGGAAGATCAGGGATCCCTGGGTGGCGCAGCGGTTTGGCGCCTGCCTTTGGCCCAGGGCGCGATCCTGGAGACCCGGGATCGAATCCCACGTCGGACTCCCGGTGTATGGAGCCTGCTTCTCCCTCTGCCTATGTCTCTGCCTCTCTCTCTCTCTCTCTCTCTGTATGACTATCATAAATAAATAATAAAAAAAATTTTTTTTTTAAAAAAAAAAAAGGAAGATCAAGGAGTTTCTTTGAGGAAGTGCTTTCCTACATTTCTTTTAGGAAATGCTATTCTATGACAACACTCTGGCTCTTCTCCTCTGACTGATTTTTCTTAAATTTCTTTAGCTGGTTCTTTTCTCTCTTCATCTTAAGAAATATCACCTTATAATCACATATTCTCCTAGGTGCTCTCAATGATAACTGTGGCTTCAACTCCTCTTATACACAGTTGGTGCCTCACTACAACTAGTCTTAGACTATTAGAAAGCTTTATGACTTGAGAGTTTCCTGTAGTCAAGTCAATAGAATGTGATGGGTAAGGAAGAGAGAAGAGTCAGAAAAGACATTGAGATTTGTGATTGAAAGAGGGAGTATGATGGTCTCATCATTAAGCAATATATGAACAATTGGTGACAGTTTTTCAGGAGGGGAATACCTGTGTTCGGTTTTGGACTAACTCGCAGTTAGAGATGCTCGTGGGACATTCCAGTGAAGATACTTAATGGCAATAGGTATTTAATAAAATAATGATTTTGAAGCTTGGGAGAGGGATCAGGGATGAATATACACATTTAGAATGATCATCATATACTAGTAGTTGAAGCCACAGAAGTAGATGGACTATGCTCATATTCAACAAATAAAAAAATTTTTTGTACCAGCCATTGTGACATTTAGAATAGGAATATGAATATGGCATGGCCTCTGCTTCCAAAGAAGAGGCATGGGGCATAATCAAATAAATGCATTATAGTGGGCTGAAGGTTGTTATAGAAATATGTACAAAGTTCAGAAGTGTTTCAAAGTAAAAAGAAATCACATAGGAAGGAAGGAAGACATGGAAGAGAAGAAAACTAGGGTCAGAACTCAGTAGAACTTCTCCAAAGACTGTGTATGGAAAGCTTCACAGATTTGCTTCTCATCTCTCAAGGCACATCTCACTCATCAAAATCCTCCTAGCAGAATCCAGCCTAATGCCTGCAACATAAGTGCTCAGTAATGTTTGTTGAATAAATGGGTCCAGGGTAGTTGGAAAGAAATGAAAACAAAAATGAAACAAGGGATTTCCCCACGCCCTGGGGAACACTTTAATCATCTCTTATTAGCCTTTAACTTGGAGAGCTTGTGAAGGTAGAACTCCAAATAAACTCTCTGAAGAAATGAAGATGCATCAGTTCAGAACGACAAGGACTGCATCTGGCAGTGTTCTAATTATGAAATGTGCTTTTGGCAAGCTAGATCTTTTATTATTATTTCTGGTGTACAGTAAAATTGTATAGCCATTGATTTTTTTTGTCAAACCATCATTTACAGTGTCTGAGATAATGGTGCATTACCTTTCATTTATTAATGACAGTGTTGGGCTTTTAAACAGGAACCCATCACGTTGGGCCTTGTACCTTCCCTTCTTGTTGTGTGTCTGTTTAAATGATTTGTAATAGTAATTATGAAAATGTCTTTCTTTTCTTGACCTTCCTCCTCCTCACCCTCCAAATTTACACGTTAGTATTTCATCAGCTTGGATTACAAATTAACAAATTACAAAACATTGGTTTTCTTTTCTTTTTCCTTTTTTGAAGATGGATATATTTAGCTATATATTAGCACGTGGAATTACTATGAAAAAGGGAAAGAAAGAAAGACATTGTGTTAAAACCTTATGAAAAAAGATATCCCTTACCTCTCCACTAGTCAGAACCCCTCCAAAAGTTGAACACCTTTAATTTCATTGCCCAAGGCAGGTACCAGCTTAATCCCCATCTTTCCTGAGAAGTTTGAAGGAGGGAATCTTATCAAGCACCTACAACTATACTTCACAGCATAAGTCATTATCCATTTAGTTTAACCAGCAGCATGAAGATTTGCCAGCTAATAATAATCTGAAGATTGTTCAAGGGAGGAAAGGTTGATCCTTCCTCTCTCTCCCAGCCACTTGTTCTGTGGAGGCCAGGCTTCAAGTAATTTTATAGCTTTTCCCTTACTTCCCCATTCACCATTATGGGCTTAGTGGCACAAATATAGCCCTATCAGTGGGTATTTGTGAAGTCTGTAGAGTAGATGTGGCTGGAGACAGAGCTAGAGAAGAATTCCAGAGTTCTCAGAAATAATAATAATAATAGTACTCTTTATTGAGCACACATCCTGTTAAATTCTTGCAAAATACTCTAAGGTAAACAGTCTCACTCCTATTTTACAGATGAGGAATTGTTCAGAGAATTTAAGTGATGTGTCCCAGTCCCCATGACAAGGGGCAGAGCTAGGATTTGGGCCCATTCTCTTTCCATTAAGCTGCCCTGCACCCATGAGGGTCAGCTCTGGCCTCACCATTCTTTTATGTGAGAGTCTTTTAGAAGAAAGTATCACATTGCTAAGAGAGATGTAACAACCATGGCTCTCTTTTCTGTTCTTAGGAAGGCAGGTAGTGAGGTGCTAGGGTGGAGGTGGGAATGGGGAGGAATGCAACAGGGAGGATGAAAGTATAGATATTGGTAGCAACCAGTATATTGTCGGCTGAGGTTGTAGATTCTCTTCTGTTCACTTCAAACATGAGTATGAGAAGTCGGGAACTGAGAAAAAGCTTAGTGACAACACTTCTCTCTACATCCAGGAAATACATAGTCTTAGGGATGAAGGATAACTGGAATAATTAATTTGGAGTAAAAAACCCCTACTTTCTATGACCATGGTGAGTTATGCTAGTAATTTGGAAGGGTATGTTCTTGGCTCCTCAAGGGCATGATTCAGTTCCAGGGAAGTCTGCAGCCCTGTGGACTGTGAGCAAAGTGGTATTTCCTCCTGTGAACTATTTTCTTTGTTCCTTGGTGCTCTCTTTGGCTTTACCTTGTGCCAGACCTGAAAATCTGGAGCTGTCAGCTCAAGACCAGTCCCTGCAGAGCACAGTGGCAATGTTCCAATTCCTTATGGTGGTGAGTGTGAAGATGATTCTGCATGGAGGGTAATATTTATGGCTTTGTCAGCTGTTGGCACTATAGAAATGGGCTCAAGATGGTCAGAGGAGCTTTGGTGGATGATGAATGTTTGTTTAGAGTGATCATCTGGGGAACTGAGTTACAGTACAGCCTTTCAGCAGCAAACTGTCCTAGTCCAGAACATTCCCTAGAAGAAGAAATTCTTGGTTCAGCCATAGCCCAGGATCAAATATGACCAAAAATGATGAACATTTGCCTTGGACTTGCTGTTTACCTCGGAAAGTCCATCTGCTCACAGATTTGTGTGTGGTATGCATCTCCTTGTCCATTTCCCTGATATATCTGAAGATATAATTGAAGGTAATTGAAGGGGCTTATACCTTTGTGTCAACCCTGCCCTGTCTCCATGACTCAGTCAGTTGATCATCACCCTGACCTTAATGTTAATATTTATTTCTGAAGAGTAAGACAGAGTAAATATATCCAAATATCAATGCTATTATGTAAACAAAGTATTTTGAAGTATATGATTTTCATCTCATCCTCCCCATAACCTTCTATGTGGGTAGAGAGAAGTCTATTTTGTTCTTTTAAAAAAATTTTTTTTTTTAATTTTTTAAATTAAAAAAATTACTTTTATTTTTTTTTCAAAAAAAGATTTATTTATTTACTAGAGAGAGAGAGAGCATGCAAGAGTGAGTGGGGGAAAGGGCAGAGGGAGAGAATATCCAAGTAGACTCCTGCTGAGCACAGAGCCTGACACTGGGCTTGATCTCAGACCCATGAGATCAGGACCTGAGCCAAAATCAAGAGTCAGTTGCTTAACCTGTGAGCCATCCAGGTGCCTCCTTATGTTCTCTTGAAGATGGAAACCACTTGGTTATGAAAATAGTAATTAGCGGAATCAGGACTAGAGTCAGGTAGATCTCTACCCAAAGACAAACAAAATATAGTTTGCGGGACAAATCTGGCCCACTGTCTGTTTTTGAATAATCTGCAAGCTAAGAGTGGTTTTCACATTTTTAAATATTTGAAAAAAAAAAGCAAAACATGAAAATTATATGTAATTCAAATTTCAGTGTCTATAAAATAAAGTTGTGTTGGAACACAGCCATACATATTCATTTATGTATTTTCTGTGACTTCCTTCATACTGCAGTGATACAGTTGAGTTGTGACAGAGGCCTTATGGCTCACGGACTCTAACATGTTTACTATCTGCCCCTCTCTAGGAAAGGCTTGTCAATCACTGTTATAATTGATTAGTAGATAGAGATCCTGGTACATACTATGGCATTAGATTGCTAGGGCTACTGCAAAAAGCATAAACTGGGTGGCTTAAAACAATGGAATTTTATTGTGTCACAGTTCTATAGGCTAGAAGTTCAAAATCAAGGGTCAGCAGGGCCGTGTTCTCTCTAAGACTCTGGGTAGAATCCTTCCTTGCCTCTACCTAGCTTTGGGTGGTGACCAACAATCCTTGGTGTTCCTGTTTGCATCTGCATCCATCTGGTCTCTGTCTCCATTTGGCTGTCTTTACCTCATCGTCCCTCTGTGCTTGTTTGTGTCCAAACTCACCCTAATAGCTTCATCTTAACTGGATCATCTGTAAAGGCCCTATTTCCAAATAAGGTCACATTTTTAGGTACGAGGGGTCAGGACATCAGCATCTCTTTTTGGGAGACACAATTCAACTCGTAACACTTTTCTCACTATGATGTATTGTCTCCACATTAGCATTACTCTTCCTTCTCTCCCTGCCTCAATCCCTTTGTTCCTCCTTCCCCACTTTTTCCTTCCTCTTGCCTCCCTCGTCTTATTCACTATACATTCAGCAATCATTTATGAAGTCCCTACTGTGTCCTTATTCTTACGCTCATTACTGTACTTAAAGTATAGGATGCAAAGATGATAAAGAGTGGGCCTCTGGCCTCCATGAGCTTACAGTGCAATGTGGATCAAGTCCTCTCAAGGGATTTGTATAAGGGACAGTAGAGATCAAGATTTGGAGGGATCTTAAGGATCTAAGTTCCCAAATATCGAGTAATAATCTTTCAAAATAACTGATGTACTCCAGGTATTTAAAGTGTCACAGTTACTGACTCAAAAATTATAGATACTAAGAGACATAGAATTTTAGTGTTGAGTTTCCTTACTATTCTTTTAAAGTCAAAATGTACAGAAATATTCTGCTCCTCTTATTTGTTCCTTTTAGCATCTAGTAGGTCAGATTAGGATATTCTGCTCTGGGAAGAACAATGAGATGACCCTGAGTAGGGACTTCTAGCCTTGTTATATTGATAGCTTTAGGGAAGTCTGGTCTGCAGCTTTGTGAGATGAAGCTCAATACCACTCAGTGGATGTTGTTTGTCTCAATATGTTGTATTTTGTTGGTCTTCATTGAGGCTCTTTGTTGCTCTGCTCTCTCCTCCTGGCACTAATTGGCCACATTCAAATACTGTCATGAAGTGCAAGAAATGTGTTCTGACAGCTTCTCCTCCCCTTGCCCCAAAGTGTACCATCTCATAGGATCCTCCTGGCTAGGGTCAGGGGTGTGGGGATGCAGCTAAGGGAGGGAGTCTGTCCTGTTCATGGTGGTTCTGGCTGGGGCTATTTGTGGACAGCAGCCTCGGGTCGTCCCATTGTTTTACTCTGTGCTTGTTGTTGTGCTCTGTGCTATTTGCAAACCATGGAATTCCTTCTGCTCTCTGCACATTCAGAGCTTCCTACTGGTTATCTGCCCCAAAGATGCTAATCTGGTGGAAACATCAAAGATCCATTCCCTGGAAGAAGGAGGAACTGGTACTAAAAAATAATACCTCTTCTCCCAATGGTGTTCTCTTTCTCGAGTTCGTAGCTGCTGCCAATCTTATCTTTGCATTTGGACTTTATATATACATTTCTCAGTTTCTGTTCCACCTAGCCCTTTTAAGAGAGCTTTAAGAAAATTTCTTTTCTATGATTCTCTTTTATGTAATCTCTTTTATTTTTTAAAAAAGATTTTATTTATTTATTCATGAGAGACACAGAGAGAGGGAGAGAGAGAGAGGCGCAGAGACACAGGCAGAGGGAGAAGCAGGCTCCATGCAGGGAGCCTGATGTGGGACTGGATCCCAGGACCCCGGGATCATACCCTGGGCCGAAGGCAGGCACTAAACCGCTGAGCCACCCAAGGATCCCCTAATCTCTTTTATATAATTCACTATTAATGCAAAGGCTCATTAGCTTTTATAAATGATGCTGAGTAAGAAAAAATTGGTGTTTGTCAGTAAAGAAACCTTGACGTTGGTATCATCAGACTAGAGAAACCTCACTTTGTTAGTTTTTAAATGAATTTCTTGAGCTATGATGATCCTAGAGTACAGTTCTCATAGCACAATTCTACCCTAGAAATACTTCCAAGGGCCAGTGACCTGAGTCTTGGTTTGACAACTTACTAGTTAAGAAAACTTGGGCAAGTCACTTAAACTTTTTATTTCTTGGTGTCCTACAATGAGATTAATAACACTACCTTATAGTTTTGTTTGGAAGTTGAAGTGAAACAATGTATGTTAAGAGGCTTTTGAAATTGGAAGTTTCATGTAAATATCAGAAGCAATTAATATCGTCACTAATTGTCACTAATACTTATGGAAATTCAAAGACACTTCTTCCTTTCTTGTGAGATGGTAAAAGGCATAGTTATCACTGTTGTTTACTTCCTTTGGGTATAGCCAACCACTGATTCTTGAGGGATGGTTCCCAGACCTGGATCATCAACCTTAGAATGTGTTAGAAATGCAAATTGTTGGGCCCTCCTCCATATTTCTACATCAGAACCTCCGGGAGGTGGGGCCCAGCAACTAGTTTAACAAGACCTCCAGGTGATTTTCGTGCCACTAATGTTTGAGACCCCCTGGCTTAGACAAAGTTATACCTAACTGGCTATGTGTAAGCTCTGACTTTTAAAAATCCAACTTTCCTTTCAGACATGGAAGGGATTCTGAAAAAACATAAATGTGTGCACTTGATTGAGTTGCCATCATTCGTTGACCCCACAACATACCTATCAGCTAGGTGTCCCATTTTCAGCATTGACATAGATCCTAGGATCTATGGGTTCTGGAAGCATCACTTTTGTTAAACACAAATTTGTCAGATTATGGCAGGGACCCAGTGAGGGTTTTAAGGTGCTTCCTCTCACATGGGATAATAACAGTTGAATGAAATGGATATAAACTATTTAATGAAATTCAATAGAACTGCGCTGAGCTTGATTCCTATTTTTGCTACCCCTGAATATCAGGTGTTGTCTTTCCTCAAACAGTCTTTAGTCTTTCCCACTTGAACACTCACCTATTAATGAGCCTGAACCCCACCCCTGAGGGGGCTCTGCCAGGTGTCAGAAAAAGCCAAGTGCTCTGTTGTACACCCTGTATTTTCCCGTCATGTTCAAGGATTGCAGCTCTGCCATGGCTGTCACGACAGACAGGTGGTCAGTAGTTACGTGGGTAAAATGAAAACCAGAGCTATAAACTTAATTAAGCTGGAGGACAGAAAATGGTGGGGAAAACATTAGGGAAATCATGGTGCTATTGTGTTGATCCACAAGGGCAGAGGCACATGGAAGGTATTTAGTAAGTATTGAATGAATGAAAGAGCAATGAATTTCGTGTTTGGGAGCAAACCTGCCTGTTTAACTTAAGAGCATCTATCTTATCCCAAATGAACAGACATTATGCCTTGATTGAGTGAACTATTAGATATGTTTAGTTTTAAATGCAGACATAAATAGATTTGATCTTTCCATGGTTTGAATTTCCTCCCATCAGCTTTCCCTTAATTATCCACAAGTGTTCCAAACCTTCATTAGCTAAATAGGATGCAGATGATGGTCATTAGTCTGGGATATAAATCCTGCTGGCACATTCAATGGCTTTTCACTTGGTTAATTGAAATTTTCAGTATTCATGGACTACAAGAAAACACTGTAATTTTATCATTTATTCAGGGGTATAATTTTTTTCCTTTAGCTGGTTGTGTTTTATAATCATGCACTTAAAAAATATGAATGCCACATTTTGCCTGGAGGGATGCCACTATTTGCAGTGTGCATGTATCAATACTAGTTTGCTAAACCATGAAGACCAAATGGAAATTTATACTTTGTCTAGAAATCCTAAAATTGGCCGACGGTAATGTCTAAGAAAGCATCCAAGTAGTGTGCACTTTTGGGACCCATCGATTCAATGTGTAAATCACTTCCAAATTGTTAGTAATACGAGTAGGTCTAGTTCTGACATCTACCAATGAGTAAGAAGTCATCCAATGTGTCTGTGCAGTAAAAATGGCAGGAATCAAATGGAGATGCCTTATGCAGGCGTTATTCCTTTAAATGGTACTTAGCTTTCTACTGTATTTAACCATTTATCAAAACTAGCTGGCCTATTTGGTGGTGTTTGGCTGAGCATGAAACACACACACATACACACACGTACACACGTAAAGGAACAACTGATACTTGAAATAAAATTTTGTAACTTTATCATCTATCTCAGAGATTCAGTTTCTGAATTCCTCAGTTTTTATAATCCAGTACTTTAACAATTCCATTTTAATCAAGTGTCATATATTTGCTGTTTTTAAAATATAAATCTTAGTTGTAGACATTACATGGAAGAAACTAGCTCAGAGAGTTAGAGCCTATCTGTTTCTGTTTCTTTTTCTAAACCTAATTTAGTGGGACTGAGACAACACTGTAATAACTCTCAGAGGTAAACTCTCTCTTAAAAAGGAGTATTGAACATATGGAGTCTCTTTTCAGTGCTCAGTTTGCAAACCACTCCAACCAGTGAGAATGGAGTAAGCAGCTGCCCAGCGGAGTCTGTTTCTGTATTTCACACTGGATGAGCCATCAGTCTTGCTGATCCTCCATTTGGGTTACCAGATCAAGGCCTCATTAGTGCCAGTGTTTCATCCCAAGTCATTCTTCCTTCTGGGTTGCTTTTGCCTTTCTGGCCACTTGGAATATTTCTGTTTATGATCATTAATGTTAATTTAAGGAAGATGTGTTTAACTACCCCAGTCTTCTAAATAGACCATTATTTAATATCTCTCAAAATCAGATGTAGAGACATTTTATAAGTTATGCTTTTGTGGATACCTGTAAAATGCTCTCCAAGCTCTGTAGGTAATCGAGAGCTGACCATGTTATTCAGTCAAATGTTCTTTCCTCAGAGGATGGAGGCAAGAAATAGGCAGTATGCTCATTGATTTCTAAATGATGTGCCTGATAAGATCAAGCCTATTTTCTTCAAATTAGCCAGGTTCTCAAGACCTAAAAGGACATGAATATGGGTTTCCTAATTTCCTAATGAGGAATTCAAGACCGTATGGCCATCCATCCATCTGAAGCTCACAAGAGGTCTGTAAAGAAGGGACATTAGAACCAAGCACCTTAGACTCCTGAGCAAGTGGCCCATTTATTTGTCTAGAAATTCTATCATAAAAGATTAACAAACTCAAAGTTCTAATAAGGGATCATGTTCAACTAGAATAAATCAGTCATAACCAGTATCTGCCTTCAACAAATTGTGTCAAAGTAAAGTATATTGTAGTGGACGCAGCAGTGCTCCACACAGATGTCCCTGTTGCTAGGAAAGCAGCTGGCTGACTACTCTCAGCTGACAGCCCTCTCAGGAAATTGCCCCTGGCTGAAAATAGTCATCTTGCCCAGGGTCATGCCTTTCCAGGGCAGCTCTGAGCTCCACCCCAGCAGGGTACAAGTCGATCCTAGTTCAGCGCTTCCCGTTTGGTGGACTGAGACCTTTGTGATTTGTACCAGGGCCCAACTTCTTCCTGTGCTTGGTCCTGGGCCCTTCCCTTTCCTTCCACAAGTGGAGTTACTGAGAGCAGCCCCTAATAAACCTCCTGTATGCTAATCTCCATCTCACAGTCTGCTTTTTAGGGAGCCTCATGTGACCTATGTTTTTAGAGCTTTCCCATTACCATGAGTGTCCAACGTCCTTTTTGTGTAAGTCTTCATTTCTCTCTCATCAAAATCTGTTTTTGAAATTTTCAGAAAACTTAAAAAATCCAAAGCAAAAAATCTGCTTGTAGAAAAAGATCTGATAAACTCATTCCTTCTAAGTTGTAACAGACTAACAGTTACAATACATGACATTTTCAATTGCCCTCTTTACACTGACTCTTATATCCTAGTATTCCTCGAGGGTTTGTCTATGATGATTCAAAGCCTGATGTGAAAAAACAGAGCTCTAGTAAGTGAAATTTCAGGTATCAGTATATAAATGAACAACAGTAGGACCTCACCTTTCTAGATCCATTTGGCAAGGTGCTACACCTTCTATGTATAATACTGTTCACCCCATGCTGGTCACTTTGCCAACAGGATTAGAAATCAGTGCTCTAAAAAGTCATTGTGCACCATTGTGCTTGCACTCCTTTGACAAATGCAGCATCATGCAAACTTTGGTGGAGGAGACTTGTTAGGGGTTTCCTCTTTAGTACAAAAATATTGATGCAATAGTCAAGAAGGTCACAGTGTGGATAAGTCACCATGTTTTGAGCCTTTCATTTCCAGTAATTAAAGTGAACATGTTATTGGAAGGTTTAGAAAGCCCACCCAAAGTCATTTACAATAGCTGTAATTAGGAAACTGGAATGCCAGTTCAAGCCTTTTGAAGGGAACGCAATGAGACCAACAGAGCGTTTAAGTAAAATCCCCTTAGAAAATGGCCAAATTAAAGATACAAACTCTCATTGACCCATCCCATATCTCTTTCATACTCATTCCAGGTACTGAGATTTCACTGTACATTTGTCCTTTAGCTCAAGTGGTTCCTTTCTATAAATGTAACATTTAGAGCTACTTGTATTCATTTTTTTTAGTGAAGCCCATTTATCTCACCTATCTCCTCCAAACATGTTTTTCAGGTCACCTGAGACTATTTTCGAAGGTTGAATAGTATTGTTTAATATAGAAGATCATTTCCCCTGAGGCTAGGGCACTAATATCACGTGTTCCTTAATTTACTTTTCCTGGTGGTGTATCTTAAACTTACTTAAAATGCAATAGTAGATATACCTGGCAACAGCAAAGGATAAGATGACATGGAACTTCTAGACTACATCCATTCCTGTTAACGTGGGCTGCTATTTGTCAGGGTTGAAATTAGGTCAGTGGGTTTGATTATGTTAAGATGAATGGGTCACATGCCCTCATTTTCTTTGAGCAAAGATGGCTGTTTCTTTTGTGAGAACTATTTTTTTTCTTTTTCCTAGTAACTGTTAGGTTTGTTTTTGTGAACTTTTCTTCTTGCCCTTCTTTTTTGACTTTTGCTTTTCCTCTTTTCTTCCACTGCTTAAGATTTCTCCCTTCTTTCCCTTTTCTACTTTTTTAAAAAAGAAATTTTAATTATTCATTTGAGAGAGGGGAGAGAAAGTGCACAAGCTAGGGGTGGGGAGGGGCAGAGGAAGAAGCAGACTCTCCGATGAGCAGGAAGCCTGACTCAGGACTCCGTGCCAGGACTCTGAGATCATGACCTGAGCCAAAGGCAGACACTTAACCATCTGAGCCATCCAGGTGCCCCATCCCTTTTCCATCTTTTAAAAAATATTTATTTATTTATTTACTTGTTTTAGAGAGAGAGAGAGAGAGAGAGAGTACACAAGCATGGGTAGAGGCAGAGGGAGAGGCAGGATCCCAGCTGAGCAGGGAGTCCAATGTGGGGCTTGATCCCAGGACCCCGGGTTCATGACCCGAGCCAAAGGTGGTTGCCCAACCAGCTGAGCCACCCAGACACCCCCCCCCCCTTTTTCCACTTTTAATTAAAACTTTCTAGATAACTTATATCTTCCTTCACAAACAAAATAAAAACACAAAAACTGACAGCAAACCATATTTCAAGATCATACCAATCTAAACCTTGAACTTATTTTTTTCATTAAGTATGCTTTTAAAAATGTATATCCACATCTGTGTTTTCTGTCTTTTAATGCTGCATTACTACTTTGGACCATAATATATGCTGGCTCCAATTTTTAACTATCTCTAGTGCTTATCCTAAAACAAAGCAAAATCCTAGGTGAGGTGATAGATATTTTTATGTTATGCGAGGAGAGAGGGTGAGAATGTTTGTGTATATTACGTCTTTAAGCCATACGAAAGTCTTTGTTTATTTTACATTTCTTTTGTGGCTTTGACCCTATTCAACCAAAATAAAATTATTGCTATAAATATGTATATATGTATGTACACACAATATATATATTATGCATTGCATATATATGCATTGCATATATAATGAATGTTTACTGCAGCATAGTTTGTAATACCAAACAGAAGTAGACAAACAAAAAGCAGTAACAAAAGAACCAAAACCTGGAAGCTACCAAGTGCCCATCAATAAAGGAAAGCATACATGCATGGGATATTGGCATGTATGCATTGTCATGTGGCTATTAGAAGAATGAGCCGATCTATATGAACTGACCTGGAAAGCTGCTGATACTATATTCTTAAGTAGGATGATATAATCTCAAGAAAGAAAGAAATTTCTATATGTGCATATGTAATATAATACAGATAATTAATACATGTCATGTAATTACATATAATGTAATATGTATCTGGGTAAACATTGAGAAAGTTTGGAAAGATGAACACAGATTTTTTGGGAGGGGAGAGTGCGTGCACATGCGTGTGAGAGCAGGGGGTAGGGGCAGAGAGAGGAGAGAGAGAATCTTAAGCAGTCTCCATGCCCAGCGGAGAGCCCAACACCAGGCTCCATCTCATGACCCTGAGATCATGACCTGAGTAGAAATGAAGAGTTGGATGTTTAACTGACTGAGCCACTCAGGCACCCCAGATCAATTATTATTGATTACCTCAAAAGGATAGATCAAAAAGGAGATTGACACATTAAGAATATATATTTTGTAATTAAAGAAAAAGTGGACAGGTTTACTGAAAAAATTTCAACACCATTTATGTGGTTGACCATAGATTCATTTAACTCTTTATAGGATAGTCCAAAAGCAGCAAACTTGTGTATAAATCCCAGCTGACCTTGCATGCTAAAATGCCTTTTTAGTGGTTCATGAGGCTAGGAAAGTACATACGAAAATATGTAAAAAGCAGATCACATGGAGAACAAGTGTGCTAAAGAAAGTAGAGATCAGATGATAAGATCTGGTACTGCTGTTCAGATTCACAAATCTCTTAAATGAGGAGACGCTCCACCTCATCACTCAGGCTCATAATAAATTCCACTTGAGTGACCTGGTATTTGACATTTTGCACATGTCTCTTGAAGAGAAAGAAAGAGTACTGTGTGTGGTTGGAAAGGTGGGTTCTAGTTTCAGACTTCTTGGCTTTGATTCCTCACCTCTTTCCAAGGTATGTGATTTTTGACAATTAACTGAATTGTGCTGCAGATACCTTGTTTGTGAAATAATGATAAATAAGAGTCCTTATCTCACTCTCATTGTTGCCCCATAATGAATGTTCCAATTTGGGTAGGGTGGCAGTGGAAGCAGTGAAGGGCAGGCAGTTTTTAAAATCCAGAGATATCAATGGAGTCATAAGAAATGATGCCCACCATGGATTAGAAATGAACAGTGCAGAGTCAATATCATTACACTTAGATGATTCTAATGTGTTGCTACTTTCCTCTTTTATAGACCACCATTTTCAGCACATTGGCCAGCGAAAAGCCCTTATCTGACTGCAAAAAGGTAAGTCAGTCTCTAGAATTTCTAACTTGCTGTCAGAGTACTAACTGGCTTCAGAGTTGATGACATTCAGTTGAAAAGCTAAAGCTACAGGATCAATGAGAATGTTCTGGTGACATGTAGCTCTCTTTCTTCAGAGATGGAAATTTGAATGGTTCTCTTTAAGGGTGTGGAAAACTCTGTTATCATTTGACAGCATTTTGTTATACAGTAGCTCTGGTTGCATTTATTTCTATCTTACTATTATCTGACATTTTATTCTGCAAGATGAGCATCAAGGCAGTCCAGGACAGGCTGCATTGCAGGCATCTATATCTTTGTTTCCAAATTTAAATGTAATAAACCTAACTTCAACACAATATAAAAATGATTTTGTATTTTGAAACCTGATCATATAGCATAAAAATCTGGTTTGGATTCACCATAGTCAAGTTTGAGAAGCTGTCATGCTGTGCAAAAGGATTAGCCTCGCTAGCATCTGATGGAAGACGTCCCTGTAATGGATCGTGCCTGGAGACTGCCTGCTACAACAGTAGCAGTGTGTCTAATTCCTGGCATTCGCAGTCCAGGGGGCACTTTTATCCGCCTCTTTAATCTCAGGTTTAACCAGATCTTCTCCTTTTTGAGGGGGAAAGAAGTGATTTCACAGTCTGAACAACTCAAATAAATTCTTTGACACTATCTATTGATATAGAAAACCAGGTGCATAAAGAGTTGACCCATGTCTCATATATTAGTAACTTGGCATTTCTTAGGGTTTTATACCATGACATTTTTTTTTTTTTTTGCTGTGCTGCTTCCGTTTCTAAATTTGCTTGACATGGAAATAGGTAGCTGAGATATTCATCTTTAAAGGTGATGTGAAGGCCAACTGTTCTGAATGCCAGCCATTTCATTATTTTGATAGTTTTTTATTGCCTATTAAATCTCCATCTTTTTTTTTTTTTTTTTTAAATCTCCATCTTGATTGAGTTTTGCTGTATTTGTCTTGGTCTGGGCTATCTGAGATTGAGGTCCGTGTTGTATTCTTATCATTGGAGATCCTAGAGAATGAAGGCGCTTCAGGGGTTCTCTAGTTTCACCTTTTTCCAGAGTGGACTGCCCTTGATAGCATGTACAGATGGACTTCTAGCCTCTACCTGGATACTCTATTAACAGGGAATCCAATGACCCTGACTATTTACTAGTGAGACAAATCAAAGCATTAGAAAGTTCTTCATTTTACTGAGCCAGGATCTATTTCCTTTTGATTTCTGTCTGATGTTTAAAGTATGAAGCCAGTCAACATGCTTTCTTCTGATCTTCTCCCAGCTCACTCCTGGGCTAATGATTTTCCTTCTTTATTTCTAGTAGAATATTGTTAAAATTGATTTCTAGAAGTGTGGGCTGCTGGTTGCTGGCTATCTGGTTTCAAAACTTGGCCCTGTCACTTACTACTTATATGATTATGCTTAGTTACATAAGCTATCTGTGCCTCACTTTATCACTGTAGAATGGGGATAATAATTGTCCCTACTTAATATGATGGGTTAATATATATAAAGTGCTTAGAACAGTGCTGAATACATAATGCTATATAAAGTATTATTATTATTTAAATTTTTAAAAAATTTATTCACGAGAGACACACACACAGAGAGAGAGAGAGAGAGAGAGAGAGAGAGATAGGCAGAGACACAGGCAGAGGGAGAAGCAGGCTACATGCAGGGAGCCTGACGTGGGACTCGATCCCGGGTCTCCAGGATCAGGCCCTAGGCTGAAGGCAGCGCTAAACCTCTAAGCCACCTGGGCTGCCCACGGTATTATTATTATTATTATTGCTTTCAAGACTAGGTTATTCTTTTTTTTTTTTGCACACTCTTTGTTACCAATGTCAAAAATTATGTATTATTCTTCAGATGTGGTCAGTTTGGCAAAAGCACTTTGAGACTTTTCACTCTTCATTTAGAAGCTTTGTTTACATACTTGATGTTTGCCAGGTACAACATAAGACAAGGGCTATGATGAAAGAACAAGCTGTAGGCTTTCTTTAGTGCAGCACTAATATTCTACTAATCCAGTGTAAGATAGCATCATTTTCTGTTTATCAGCCATGTCTCTCTGTGGGCCATGTGAGTTTGAAGTCCTTGCACATGCTCTTAAGATATTTTCTGTATGTTGGTAAATTGAACACCAATAAAAATTAATTTTAAAAAAAGATATTTTCATAGCTGTTTTAAAAATAACTTTCTTTTATATTTATATAAATAAGTCTTTGAGTATGAATATAGGCTGTTACATTTATTTTATTAATTTTTATAATTTTATCAATCAAGATAATTTTTGAACCCAGTTTTGTTATCCAACTTATTTACTACCTCTCCCAGTTCTTGTCATGCACAGAGTAGCATAGTTAGTCTCTATGACTCACTTTGATTCATCCAGCACAGTTACCAAGTGCTCACTGAACACCTGCTCTGTGTCATGAGCTGGACTATCACAGTGAACAAGTCACATATGGTCTTTTCCCTCATAGAACATATGGGTAGTCATTGGACAAGTAAAATTGAGATGGATGATATGATTCTTTTTTTAAGTTGTGAGGCTACAAGAGCATACACCAAGAGGTCAGGGAAACTTTCCTGAAGAAGTGGCCCTCACACAGATACCCACAGAATGAATGGGATTTGGAGATATGAAGACAAGGTGGAGGTAGAGAAATACCAAGCATGAAAGCCTGGAGGTGAGAGGTAAAGGTTTATAAAATGTTCAGAATGTCCGAAAATTACAGCTGGAAATACAGAATGATAAACAGTGAGACAACATAACAAAAAAAAAGAAAACAAAACACCAAACCTGATCACAAAGGGGCTTGTAAAACCAGAATTTGGATTTATTGTAAGGATAACAAGAAATTTTTACTTGAGAGGTTAGGTATAGGTGACTTGATATGATTTTTACTTTAAGATCATTTGGCTGCTGTAGGGCAGAAGAAGCAAGATATCAGACATGAAGTCTAGATATAAAGCTATAATCTAGACAAGTAATGGCAGTGGCCAGGACAGAATAATGGCATTGAAGATTGAGGGATATTTGAGTGATAAGATCAACAGGATATGATAATAATCTGGATATATGGTAGAGAAAATAAGTAAGAATAATTCCTTGATTTCTGGCATGGGCAACTGGCAGAATAACAGTGCCATTTTCTTAAATAACAGGGTCAGGGAGGAAGTTGATGAGTTCAGATTGGCACATGTCATATTTGTGGTGTTTGTAAGCTCTCCCAGCAAAGATGACCAGCAGGCATCTGGGCATGTTGATTTATAATTCAGGATAGCATTCTAGGATAGAAATATGAATACAGGGGGAATATGCACATATTCACAGAACAGTTCACAGAGTGGGAATGGACGAGATTGCTCAGGGAATGTGTGGAGTGGAAATGAAGACTGTTTATAAAAATCTAGGACCATTGGTATATAAGGCCTGGGAGAAGACTATTTCTTGTGAAGGAAAGTGAGAAGATAGGGCCATAGATATTGGAAGAAATCAGAAGAAGGTACTTTCACAGAAATCAAATAAATATAAAAGGAAGTCATTAAAAGTGAGATAGTCACTTATATCAAAACTTTTGCTGGGAGGTTAAGTGAAATCAGGACTGAAAAGCATCCACTGAGTTTATTAATATTGTAGGTCATTGTTGGTTTTAGTGAGAGCCAAGTGATGGGTGCAGAAGCTACTTTACAGTGGGTTTAAGATTGAGTGAGGAAGGAAATAGAAATGATAGAATAGTCTTTAAATAAATATATTGCAAAAGGAAGGAAAGAAATGAGTTGTTGGTGGGGAGCTATTGGGTTGAGGGATGGTCTCTTAAGATGGGATAGATTTGAGCCAGGGTGTTTAAATGCTAGAAAGAAGACAATAGAGAGGCAAGGAGATACCAAAGCACAGCATCAACCTTAGATATATGGAGGGACACATCTTGCTAGAAGAAGGAAAAAAGGATAGAACTTGTATGGATGGAGCCAGAATGGGTCCATGTCATTAAACAACTCTTGTCAGTTAACTACTTTTTTTTGTTTGTTTGTTTAACTTTTTGGTGGGCAGGTAGGATTATTATTCAACCAGCTTTGAGTCTATGCAACTATTTCAACAATATTTATTTAACCTACAAATATTCTCCTACAATATTTTGCATAGATAGTACCATGCACATAATCAACAATTTCTGGGCAGTCTTGCCTGTTCAAATGGGGTCTATTTTAAGAAAATTATTCTCAAATCTGTGTCTCAAGTAATGAAATCTCTCCTGAGCCTTAGATCTGTTTTGGTGATAACTAGATGTCTTTTCCACAGATCATGTCTTATTGTAAATATTTTAAACATATTCTCTCCCATCCTGAACTTTCTTCTCTTATATTCACCACTCCAGTCAATGGCTTTACCATTCCAAGCTAGAAACATCAGTGTCATCCTTGATTTCACTTTTTCCTTTACTTCCCACATCCAACTAGCTATCAAATTCTGTAAATTCCATTTTGAGATGCCCCTAGAATCTCTCCATTATCTTTTTCCTTCCCTTCTTATTTCTCCTTTGGAAGATTGCAACAACTCCCTTTCTATTTTCTTATACCAAGTCTTCTCTTCCTCATTCATTTTCCAAAGCACTACCAGATTTACTTTCCAGAAAACAAACAACAAACACAACTGTTCATGTCAAATATTATTTAAAAGCATCTAAGGGATTCAAATTTTATTCAGAATAGACCTCATACTTCTCTGCATAACTCAAAGAGTCATTCCCATTATCTTAAATTTATCCCCTGGTATTCTACTAGGTGCTAGAGTCTCATGGGGGGTTGTGTACTGAGGATGAGCAGCAGAGAATGGTCCTCAAGCATGTTCCATGTCTCCTGCCACCTGTTTTGTTCTCATTGTTATTTATATCTTTGTGTCTTGATAATTTTAAGTCTCTTAGTGCAGGATATTCAGACCCAGATATGTCAACTCAGCTATTTTTGTGTAGAGACATTCTGTCACGGCACTATTCAACTTCCAGTACTTTTTTTTTTTTTTTTTTTTTATGATAGTCGCAGAGAGAGAGAGAAAGAGGCAGAGACATAGGCAGATGGAGAAGGAGGCTCCATGCACCGGGAGCCCGACGTGGGACTCGATCCCGGGTCCCCAGGATTGCGCCCTAGGCCGAAGGCAGGCGCCAAACCGCTGCGCCACCCAGGGATCCCTCCAGTACTTTTTTAAAAGAAAGATTTTATTTATTTATTCATGAGAGATACACAGAGAGAGGCAGAGACACAGGCAGAGAGAGAAACAGGCTCCATGCAGGAAGCCTGACATGGGACTCGATCCTGGGACTCCAGGGTCACACCCTGGGCCGAAGGCAGGCGCTTAACCACTGAGCCACCCAGGCGTCTCTACTTCCAGTACTTTAATCTGAAGTAATAGGCAAAACATATATTCTCGTCTCCTCTCAGGGGTCTTGGCTCTGACCCTGACTCTCACCCCTGGGCTACAGGTCAGAGATAGGTTAGGGGTGATAGGTGAGAGTGATGGGTGGGGCAAGGATAAGGGCTAAAATGAATCCCAGGGATGAGTTAAACATTAGAAATTTCTGTTTCACAATTTACTTGAAAATGAAAAATAGGAGTTTTCCAGTTTGGTATCAAAATGACCTGCTTTGGGGTGCCTGGATGGCTCAATCAATTAAGCATCTGCCTTTAGCTCAGGTCATGCATGATCTAGGAGTCCCGGGATCAAGCCCACATCAGGCTCTCTGCTCAGTGCGGGGGGCAGGGGGGGGGTTCTGCTTCTCCCCTTGCTCCTCATCCTGCTCATGCTCTCTCTTTCTTGCTCTCTCAAATAAATAAATAAATAAAATATTTTTAAGAATGACCTGCTTTATCCAGTTGTAACTTTCATCTGTATATGGTAACCTAGAATCCCAGGCAAAATCCTTTCTGTTATCATAAAAATAAGTTCTGTTATCATAAAAATAAGGTTGGAGAATTTATTTAAAAAATTCAGCTACCATTTTGATTGTTTATTATAACTTTTTTTGGTGGGGGTTGGGGGGTTCCATTTCTCTCTATATATGTCCCTCTGTTCTCTCTCCCTGGATTCCTGATATCTTAACCCATATCAATGAGAGATTTTTTCTTTTTTAAAGATTTATTTATTCGAGAGAGAGAGAGAGAGATACAGAGGGGGAGGGAGAGGAGAGGTAAAGAATCTCAAGGAGATTGAGTGTAGAGCCCCACACAGGGTTTGGTCCCAGGACCCATGGGATCTTGACCTAAGTGGAAACAAAATTCAGATGCTCAACTAACTGAGCCAGCCAGGCACCCGTCAATGGCAACTTTTAAAAATAAGATCTTTAAGAAATGTATCCTTATTGTATAAAAAGTATTGGTTTTAGAATTTATGGAAACCTAGAGGAAGTCTATCTGGTGGTGGCAGTAATTTATGGGATTATGTGTGGCTGTGTTGACTGTATTACCTATTGTACCTACCTTGGCTTTGACTTGAGCCCCTCCACTAATACCAATGATGTGTGAGTGTGCAGAATATGTGCCCACATCATCTCTTAGCCTGTTGTGTGGTATTTTTATTTTTAATAGACATAGATGATGCTTCACTACCTTCACTTTTACTTTAGGAAAAGATGGTTAAGGATATAGAATGTAATGGACTATTGGAAAATTCAAGTTTTTCATCAGTGTCGATAAATAGATCTCTGGGTAAACAAAGCCCAAGATAGTAATATCAGCAGTTAAGATATTTACTCACATTTGGTTCCTCAGCCATTTGAAACTATATTATATCTGGCTTCCTCTTTCAAAGATCAAGACTTAATGTCTACACAGCGTTCACTGACTTCCACAAAGCTGGCTGGGCAGAGTCCCATGACTCTCAGCTTCTTGGCAGAATTTCTGGACTGGTAGGTCATGGTAGCTTCTTCCCATGCCCTGAGAAAGGTCATAAAGAACAGATCAACTCTGTTAGCATTGAGGAAATTCCCCTCTCCTTCCCTCCCCACCCCTTGATAGACAGAATCCCATGTCATAGTGAAGGGTATGATTTCAAATAAATTTGAATGCTGTTTACTTTTTAAATGGTTTTTTTTTTTTTTGGAAGCTAGGAAGGTTCATTTTTGACAGAGTGCTATTTTTGCTGACTTGATGTAGTGCTCTCTGCTGGATAAAGAGTGGTGTATGTATGCTTGCAAATTTCTATCCTTTCTTCATATGTGCCAATACAGGCTACTAATTTATGGGAAGGACAATTGTATCCCTTTGAACACAGGGGAAGCACTTTAGTCCTTTTCTTTCCTTGCCCCCCTGCCTTCCCCTACCTTACTCTCCCAGCTAAGAATAAGAAGGAGCTCTTAGCACTCATTTGCAATATTTGGGATAAGATAGGTGTTTCTGGATTCCATGAGCTCTTCTTCATCTCTATTGTTTGGTTTTGGTTTTTATTCTTGCATTTTCCCAATCCCAGTCTCCTGAGATGCAATATGGTGCAGGGGTTAAGAGTACAGGCACTGGAGACCAATTTCTGTAACTAGAGTCCCAGCTCCACCACTCATCAGCTCTTCAACTTTGTCCAAGTTACTTAGCCTCTCTGTGCCTCACTTGTTTCATGTATAAAATGAGACAAGGTATAGTATCAACCTGTATAACTGTTGTTAAGGATTGAATAGATGGTTCCATGTCAAATTCTTAGAGCAGTGTCTCAGTAAGAGATGTTCATTATTCCATCCCTGTGCTTGTAGAGAATAATTTGAACCTTTGTACTTTGAGTCTCACTTTATCTTTTTGCTCTAAAGGAACAACACCACCAAGGAAAGTACAATAGACTTGGACTACAATGCACATTTGCAAAAATGTAAGCTGTAATTGCATTGGAGAAATACCCTTGTGTGGGTCTCTAATTCTTAGTAATTCTAATTCTTAATGAGAATGCACTCAAGTTCAATATTGTTATGGGTTTCAGCTCTGTAAGAGCAAAGCATTTTTAAATAAATGAAACATAAAACCTTCCTAATAGTACAGTGAATATACTTTTCTGTACCTCTAGCACCTGATACAATTTTGAGCCTATAGCAGACATTTAATAATGTTTGTTAATTCATAAACTTGGCATAGTATCATTCCACCAAAAGCCTCCAGCAGAAGGCTCAAAGTGGAAAAGAAAGGGAGGGGGAGAACTTGTTTTTGTATGTTTTCCTATGCCAGCACCTAGAATCTTTACAGGGAGGTAGATATACCTTATCACTTGCTTGGAGGTACAGAATAAAATATAAAACATTCCTGTCCCTCAAATAAATGTATATACATTGCCTTTTCTAAATGTTAATATATATGTACCTTTTACCCATTAACCTATATTTGCTTGTTTTTTTTACAGCTATAACCTAACACCAAGCATTTTTGCAACCATAATTTCTAGCCTGGGCATCTCAGTAACTTTCAGAAATTTCTTTTTCTTCTTTCTTGATTCTTCTTTTCATTTTCTTCATTTCTCTATTTAGCTTTCTCTATTCTCTCCTTCTTTCCTTCCTTCCTTCCTTCCTTCCTTCCTTCCTTCCTTCCTTCCTTCCTTCTTTCCTTCCTTTTTTCTTTTCTTGACCTAATATATCAGGTAACAAGTTATAAGTTATAAGTTGTGTCCTTTTCCCCATCCTGCTGCCCACGGACACATAAAATTTATTCAAATCTTTAGGCCCAGACTGAGAGGGTGATTTGGATTCACCTAGACCCAATTAATTTACTATTGTAATACATATTGAAAGCCTCCCATGATTACTTAGAGGGTAAAAGACAAAAGAATCCCTCTCATGAATGAATTGATAGTTTAGGGAATGGGCAATACTAGGATAAATCACAACAGGTTAAGTTCTATATGCTTTGGTAGCAGAGAAAATGTTGTGAATAACCTTTCCTGGTTACTGGTCGACTCCCTCTCCTATTCTTCTCTTACCAGGACAACATCTAAATGCACCTCTGGGTTCTATCGGCTTGGTGGCCAGGACTATCTAGGTTTTAAATCAGAGGCTGAAGGATGGTCTTCTCAAAGACTTGCCTGCCCCATGGAAATTAGTGGGATAACTCTCCAATGTTGCTAGCATTTTAAGTATTGTTGCAGGAGATCATGTGCTCTGTCCTGCTTCTGGGTTTGAGCCTAAATTTAATGATCTTTAAAACCACAGACTGTGCAGGCTTGTGGAACTGCCTATATATGTTGAAAAAAAAAATATGATGCGGCTGGTGTGGAATTGCAAGATAAGCAGAGAACCCAGTAAATGACTCAGTGGGAGTTTTCCCCGAGGGAAGGATAAAGAAAAGAGTGTACTGTTTTTTTGGCAAAGGAAACTGGCACTTAACATGATTATTGCAACTCTGGGCACTTGGGTTTTCCCACTGGGGAGATCACACGCGGTAACAGCAGAGCTGTTCTTTCAAAGCTCCTTCATGAGCTCCAATCTCCAACTGAGATGTCAAATGGCCAATATCCCTGGCAAGAAGAGCTTTTTAATTAATTAGTGCCTTGATCTGGCAGCTTGCTGCAAAAGCACCTGAACATGGATGCCTGTGCAAAGAACTGTGGAGGGCCGCTTCCGGTGACTTGCTGCCCTCCCAGAAGCCTGCCTCAAGTGTCAACCTGTCTCCAGGGGAAAGACAGGTGCTGTGTCTTCCTCCTGAGGCCTGTGTTTCCTCTTGGTGTTCTTCATAGAGAGGATTCTGGCAAAGTTTTTCCCCTCATGCAGTCCTAGAGGTGGGACAGAGACAAAAATGAAAGTGTTATTTTCAGTTTCTGTTTGGAGAGCCACAAAGGCCAGCATCTGGAGTAAGCAGAAGGTGTTGAATGGAAGGTTGCACTGTGGCTGAATCAGAGTCTGTTATCTTGCATAATGGAAATCTGGAAATCCCAAGGTTATTCAGGCAGGAAGAGGTTTTGAGGCTGGTCTGGCATCATCAAGGTAAACCAGCATTTTGAGAGACATCCCTCTGTTATCTCTTAAGGGGCTTGAAATCTCAGTTGTTAGAAGCAGTGCTGCCAGGTGTCTCAGAGGAAGCATCCTGCAGGGTTGCAAATGTTTTGTGTGCTCTTGTGCTGCCATTAAGCACCTTCTGCTCAAGTTGCTACAGGGATGCCCTTTGGAAAACTCTCTTCAGTTTACTTATAAAGGACAGAGATATCCTGAGGGACAGAGCTCTCTGCTCACCTTTCCTAGCAGAGATGTGCTGTGGTACAAATCATAGGATCATAATGAGGACCACTGACTGTGGAGCTTCCAGTCCTGCTCCAACTAGAGCATCTGGCTTTCTTCCTTTGGTTTTAGTGTTAACCATAAGAGGGGAAATGCTTTGTGTGACCATTTCTTCAATGCTCTTCCAGGTTCTTAAAAGTTTTTAAAAAATCTTTTGGTCCTCTAGAAGAATGTGATTATGTACTTTTACAAATCAAATGGAGTTATTATTTATCTATTGGTAAACATAGGCTATGTAATGTGTAGAATATTTATAGCATCAGGTAATATAAGTTCTAGTTATATATAAGTAATTAATGACTCTAGAGCCAAACTGCCCAAATAAAATGCTGCCTCCAGCATTCATTAATTCTGTGATGTGCATCAAGTTACTAAGCCTCTCTGTGCCACACTTTGCTCTTTTTTTTTTTTTTTTTTTTGGAGACAACATTTGTACTTTAGTAGTTTAGAAAGGTCTAGTGAGTGAAAGCCAATAACAAGCTTCCACACTGTGATCAAAGACAGCCAGGAAGGCATTTTATGCAGTATATTACTATTATAAGAAAGACTGAAATCCAGAGTTAACCTGAGCTTTGTTTTCAAACTAGAAAATATAAAAACATAAATGCAAATTTAAAATATTTTGTTACTGAGTGCCTCAGCAAAGTATAGTATTACTTTAGATTTATATGTGGGAGTGACCAAATGAGGATATGGCTATTAAAGCCTTGAGAATAAATATAAAGCCTTAGACAGATTGAGAAGCACAAGGTGAGAAACCAGGTGAAAGGAGAAATTTGGGGAACAGTACTTTCTTAGAAGTCAAACAAAACAGCAGACACAAAAGGATTCCGAGAGTTTGAAGATGTTGAGAAAAGAGAAATCAGTTGTTTCAGGAATGTCTTGGAGATGGAAAAGAAAGGGTGCTGGCCACAGGAGTCAGAGCACAAGTGCAGAAATTAACCTTGACTACAAGGAGAAACACCCCGCCTGCACAGAGAACATTTCAGTATGAATGGATTTGGGGGTAGCATTTCTTCATTTTTAAAATGAAGATAATAAAAGTACCTACCTCAGGGAGTTACTGTCCGGTAAGGAAATCAAACTCAAATCTCGTCAGAGTCTACATCATTTCTGAAACTAGTTTCTCTTGATCAAGACACGGATCTGTTCCCCCTCTCCATGACAAATTATTTCCCCATCCACACATACACAACGGACAGTGGTAAGACAGAAGGGCGATAACCACACGGCTTCCTACCACTAGAAAGGGGAAACAGACTCACGGCAGCTGCTGGTTGCGTAATCCTGACATCTGTGTGGCCCCTTACCTGGAGTGGGCTTGCTTCTCTTTCTAGGGAATACTTTCCCAGGCCTCTGGCTCTGCCTCTGAGAGGCTGTTCTCTTACTAATATCCTCTTTGGCCACAAGCGAAGGTGGCATTACGGAAAATGCCCTCATCAACTGTGAGCGTAGACACCAACACTGAATACTCTATCTTGCCTGTTCTTAGCACCCACCTACTGACGTAGACAACTTAATTCTTGGCCACATTGTTCTCACCATGTGTTTTTGGAAGTTCCTAAGAGTTCTTCATATGGATTTCTCAGGTTTCCTAATGGAGGTCTGCTAACTTGTCACCTGAGGGAAGCTTGTCTTTGCTTTGGCTGTCAGCTTTCCCTGAAGACATTGCTTACCCGGCAGCCTGGTGGACAGGCGGGCACTATTGCTGTGTAGCAGTGCTCCATAACCTGCAGGGCGCTGCTTTTCTTCAGTGATAAAACTGGAGAACGTCCCTCTCCCTCTCTACAGGTCTGCAAAGAAGTTGGGCCCTTAAGCCTCAGAGAGGCACTGCTTGTTCTCAGCATTCCACAAAGTCTTTCATGAACACTGTGTCTTCAACTTCGGATCTTACCACAATCCCCACTGAGGCACAGGACCTGTTCCTCAATCCAGGAGGAAAGGTACATGCCATGGCATCCCCTCCACTATGCTCATTCACCCCCTCCTTGCCAATATTTTCCTTTCTCCTGAACACTGTTGCACCAAATTTTCTGCCTTCTTTTTTATCCAAACACAGCTCCCATGTCTTAGTACATTAACATATGTGCTCAAGATGGTCCCAGCTCAGTTTCATAAATAGGAGATCTTAGAATCCTAATCTGGACAGCTAGGGTGCTCTGATAGTCTACTTCTCCAAGCTGGTGAATAGCTCAAAGTCTTTGCTCTCAAGACTCCTAGTTCTAGGAAAGTGTGAAGGTTAATTCACCAAAATGTTGGTCTTTTTGTTCCTCCAGACACCAATTGGTTGCTAGAGGAAATCCATGTTTATGTTTCTAAAGCTCTCTATCTCTGTTATGTGCATTTTAGCAGTGTCTGGATTTAAAGGATTGAGAAAGCCAGAGTGTCTGTAGATTCTTATCTCGTCCTCCATTCATAAACGAAGGAAGCTAGATCACTGACTGAACCACCCATTCAACATCTTTAGAATCAAGCTTGCCACCTCAGCATTTTAAAAGTTAAATCACTATGTTGTATACCTGAAGTGAATGTAACATTTGTGTCTAATATACTCAAAACAACAAATAATAAACAAACAAACAAACAAGTACGTAAATAGATAAAAGTTGGCTCTTGTTCGCAAACTATTTCTAGTGGGATCAGTGAATACCAGGCAAAGTCATGACCTGGTCAGGAAAACCTATCAGTTTGGCTTCATCTTAATGTAATTTTATTGCCATTTGTAACTGTGAAGTAAAAACAAAAACAAAAACAAAAACAAAAACAAACAAAAAAAGATTTTATTTTTTAAGATTTTATTTACTTATTCATGAGAGACACAGAGAAAGAGGCAGAGACATAGAAGGAGAAGCAGGCTCCCTGGGGGGAGCCTGATGTGGGACTCAATCCCAGGACCCCAGGATCATGACTTGAGCCAAAGGCAGATGCTCAACCACTGAGCTACCTGGTGCCCCTATTTTCTTTTGAAGTCACTTCTCTTTTCTTCAGTTCCAGTGTAGTTAATATACAGTGTTATATTAGTTATATTAGTATACAGTGTTAGTTTCAGGTATATAATCTGGTGTCTCAACAATTTTATACATTAGTTAGTGCTCTTCATGACAAGTGTACTCTTAAGCAGACTTCTTACCTATTTACCCATCCCCCATCCATTTCCCCTCTGGTAACCATCAGTTTGTTTTCTATAGTTAAACTCTTAACTATGGAAAACAAGTTTTTTGTTTTGTCTATTTTTTCCTTGTTCATTTGTTTTGTTTCTTAATTCTGCATATGAGTGAAATCATATGGTATTTGTCTTTCTTTGACTGATTTATTTCACTTGGCATTATACCCTCTAGATCTACCCGTGTTGTTGCAAATGGCAAGATTTCTTTCTTTTTTATGGCTGAGTAGTATTCAGTTGCATATACACACACACTCACACACACACACACACATACACACACACACACCACACCTTCTTTATCCATTCATCTATTGATAGAAGCTTGGGCTACTTCCATAATTTAACTACTGTAAATAATGCTGCAATAAACAGGGATACATGTATCTTTTCCAATTAGTGTTTTGTATTTTTTGGGTGAATACCCAGTAATGTGATTCCTGGATCATAGGGTAGTTTCTTTTTTATTTTTTTGAGGAACTTCCATGCTGTTTTCCACAGTGGCCGCACCAGTTTGCATTCTTACCAACAGTGCAAGAAGGTTTTTTCACATCTTCACCAACACTTGTTTCATGTGTTTTTGATTTTAGCCATTCTGACCAGGTGTGAGGTGGTATCTCATTGTGTCGTTTTGATTTACATTTCCCTGATAAGTGATGTCGAACATCTTTTCATGTGTCTATTGGCCATTTGTATGTCTACTTTGGAGAGATGTTTGTTCATGTCTTCTGCCCATTTTAATCAGATTATTTTTTTAAAAAGATTTTATTTATTTGAGAGACAGCAAGCACTCAAGCAGGAGGGAGGGGCAGAGGGAAAGGGAGAGAGACAAGCAGACTTCTTGCTGGGTACAGAGCCCAACATGGGGCTCAATCCCAGGACTCCAAGATCATGACCTGGGCCAAAGTCAGATACTTACTGATTGAACTACACAGGCACCCCAGTTTTGTTTTTGTTTTGTTTTTAGTGTTGAGTTTTATCAGTTCTTTATATATTTTGAATAATAACTCTTTATTGGATATGTCATTTGCAAATATCTTTTCCCATTCTGTAGGTTGTTTCTTAGTTTTGATGATTTCCTTTACTGTGTAGAAATTTTTTATTTTGATGTAGTCCCAACAGTTTATTTTGCTTTTGTTTCCTTTGCCTCAGGAGATATACCTAAAAAAAAAAAAAGTTGCTATGGTCAATGTCAAAGAAGTTATTGCCTATGCTGTCCTAGGATTTTTATGGTTTCTTGTCTCACATTTAGGTCTTTAATCCATTTTGAGTTTATTTTTGTGTATGGTGTAAGAAAGTGGTCCAGTTTCATTCTTTTGCATGTAGCTGACCAGTTTCCTCCCCACCATTTGTTGAAGAGACCTTCTTTTTCCCATAGCATGTTCTTGCCTCCTTTGCAGTAATTGACCATATAATCATGTGTTTATTCCTGGTCTCTCTAGTCTCTTCCATTGATCTATATGTCTATTTTTGTGCCAATACCATACTATCTTGATTACGATAACTTTGTAGTATATTTTGAAATCTGGAATTGTGATGCCTCCAACTTTGTTTTTCTCTTCAACATTGCTTTGCTATTCAGAGTCTTTTATGGTTCCATACAAATTTTAGGATTTTTTGTTTTGTTTTGTTTTAGTTCTGTGAGAAATGCTTTTGGTATTTTGATAGGGACTGCATTAAATCTGCATATTACTTTGGGTAATATAGATACTTTAACAACACTTGTTCTTCCTACCCATGAGCATGGAATATCTTTCTGGTTATGTCATCATCAATTTCTTTCATCAGTATTTTATGGTTTTCACAATACAGATCTTTCACCTTTTGGTTAAGTTTATGCCTAAGTATGTTATTATTTTCAGTACAGTTGTAAATGGGATTGTTGTCATAATTTCTCTTTCTGCTCCTTCATTATTAGTGTATAGAAATGCAACAGATTTCTAAATATTGATTTTGTATCCTGTGGCCTTACTGAATTCATGTATCAGTTCTAGTAGTTGTGTGTGTGTGTGTGTGTGTGTATGTGTGTGTGTGTAGCCTTTAGGGTTTTCTATATGTAGTATCATATCATCTGCAAATAGTGAAAGTTTTACTTGTTCCTTACCAATTTGGATGCTTTTTATTTCTTTTTCTTGTCTTTTTGTTGTGGCTAGGACTTCCAGTACTATGCTGAATAAAAGTAATGAGAATGGGCATCTTTCTCTTGTTCCTGATCTTAGAGGAAAATCTGTTTTTCACCATTGAGAATGCTATAATTGTGCGATTTTACATATGGCCTTTATTATGTTAAGGTATGTTTTCTCTAAACCTACTTTGTTGATGATTTTTATCATGAATGGATGCTGTGCTTTGTCAAATTTTTTTCTGCATCTATTGAAATGATCATGTGGTTTTTATTCTTTTTCTTGTTGATATGATGTATCATGGTGATGGTTTCATGAATTTTGAACCACTCTTGCATCCCAGGAATAAATCGCACTTGATCATGGTGAATAGTTTTTTTAAGTGTATTGTTGGATTTGTTTTTTTTTTTTTAATATTTTGGTGATGATTTTTGCACATGTTCACTAGAGGTATTGACCTGTAGTTCTCTCTTTTTTCTTTATCTGGTCTTGATATCAGGGTGATGCTGGTTTCATAGAATGAATTTGGAAGCTTTCTTTCCTCTTCTACCTTTTGGAATACTTTGAGAAGAATAGGTATTAACTTTTCTTCAAATGTTTGGTAGAATTCACCTGTGAAACTGTCATGTCCTGGACTTTTGTTTGTCAGGACATTTTTTGATTACTGATTTAGTTTCATTTCTTCTAATCAGTCTGTTCAAATTTTCTCTTTTTCCTGATTCAATTTTGAGAGGTCATATGTTTCTAGGAGTTTATCCATTTCTTCTAGAATGTCCAATTTTGTGGCATATAATTTTTCTTAATATTGTCTTATAATCCTTTATATTTCTGTGATTTCTGTGTCAGTTGATATTTTTTTTCTTTCATTTTGATTTTGAGTCCTTCTCTTTTTTATGAATCTGGCTAAAGGTTTATTGATTTTATTGATCTTTTCAAAGAACTAGCTCCTGGCTTCGTTGATCTGTTCTATTGTTTTTGTTTAGTTTAGTTTCTATTTCATTTATTTTTGCACTAATCTTTATCATTTCCTTCCTTTTACTGGTTGGGACTTTGTTGTTTTCCTAGCTTTTTTAGGTAATATAGTTAAGTTATTTATTTGAGATTTTTCTTGCTTCTTGAGGTATCCCAGCTATAAACTTCTGTCTTAGAACAGCTTTTGCTGCATCCCAAAGGTTTCAGATCATTGTATTTTTATTTATTTTGTCTCCATATATTTTTTGTTTTCCTCTTTGATGTCTTGGTTGACCCATTTATTGTTCAAAGCATGTTATTTAACCTCCGTATATTTTTGGTCTTCCCAGATTTTTCCTTGTGGTTGATTTCTATTTTCATAGAGTTGGTCAGAAAAGATGCATGATATGACTTCAGTGTTTTTGAATTTGTTGAGACTTGCTTTGTGGCTTATTATGAGTTCAATTCTGAAGACTGTTCCATGTGCACCTGGAAAGAATGTGTATTCTGCTCTGTTAAGATAGAGTGTTCTGAATATATTTGTTAGGTCCATCTGGTCCAATGTGTCATTCAAAGCCCCTGTTTCCTTGTTGATTTTCCGTTTGGATGATCAGTCTATTGATGTAAGTAGGGTGTGTGGTGTTAAAGTCCCCTACTGTTGTTGAGTTGCTATTGATTACTTCCTTTATGTTCGTTATTAGCTGCTTTATGTATTTGGGTGCTCCTATGTTGGGTGCATAAATATTTACTGTTGTTATATCTTCTTGTGGGATTGTCCTTTTCTATAATTATATAGTGTTCTTCTTTGTCTTTTGTCACAGTCTTTGTTTTAGTCTCTTTTGTCCGGTTCGTATTGCTACTTTGGCTTTCATTTCACATCCATTTGCATAAATGTTTCTCCATTCCTTCACTTTCAATCTGCTTGTGTCTTTAAGTTTGAAATGAATCTTTCATAGGCAGCATATAGTTGGGTCTTGTTTTTTTATCCATTCTGTCTCCCTATGTCTTTTGATTGGAGCATTTAGTCTATTTACATTCAAAGTAATTATTGATAGATATTTTTGCCATTTTGTTACTTGTTTTTGTGATTATTTCTATTGATAGAAATTATTGCCATTTTATTACTTGTTTTTGTGATTATTTCTATAGTTCTTTCTTTCTTCGTTTCTCCCAGAACCTGTTTTCTCTCACAATAAGTTGGCTTTCTTTAGTGATATACTTGGATTCCTCTCTCTCTCTGTCTTTCTTTCTTTCTTTTTTTTTTTTTACATATCTATTACTGGTTTTGGATTTGTCATTACCATTAGGTTTGTATATAACATCTTCTGCATATAGCAATGTGTATTAAGTTGATGGTCATTTAAGTTTGAACCCATTCTTCACTTTTCTCCTCCCCCATGTTTTAGGTATATGGTATCATACATTACATCCTTTCATTTTATGTGTCCCTTGACTGATTTTTATAGATGTAAGTTTACTGTTTTTGTGCTTCCTACTTTTTTTATTCCTACTTATAGTCTTTCCTTTCCACTCAGAGTCTTCTTTAACATTCTTGTAGCATTAGTTTAGGGGTGATGAATTCCCTTAATTTTTTGTCTAGGAAACTCTCTCTCCTTCTGTTCTGAATGATAGCCTTACTGGATAGAGTATTTTTGACTAAAAGTCTTTTTCTTTCAGCAGTTTGTATGTATCATGCTCCACTCATTTCTGGCCTGCAAAGTTTCTGCTGAAAAACCAACCAATAGACTTTTAGGGTTTCCCTTATACGTAACTGTTTTTTTTTTTTTCCTGCTATCTCTGTGGGATTGTTTGTTGTGTTGTCTCTTTAAAGGCAGCACTCAATTTCCTATTGTCCTCCCAGCATTCTAGGAGCTGAACCCACTGATTTTTAAAGCTCAAGGTATGAAGCTCCACTGATTGTAAGAAGTTGTGAACTTTTCAAAGTCCAATGTTGTGGGAATTTGTCATCTCTGTGTGTATCCCTCATTCCTGAGGTGCCTGGTGAGGGGGTCTGTTCCTCTGCCCTCTCTGTGTCTGCCATACCCCTCCCTTCTGTGGACAATCCCTGGAGTCTTTTTAGCTCCCAACATTGTCTCCACCCTTCCTACCTTCTTTGATGTGGCCTCTTCTCTACATTTAGCTATGGAGAATCTGTTCTGCCAGTCTTTGGGTCATTTTCTAGGTTTTTTACACTAATGTGGATGCTATCTAGTTCCATTTATTGTGGGGAGATGAGTTTAGGACCTACTACTCTTCCATCTTCTCAATAAAAAAAGAAAAAAATATATATATATTTTAGAAAGAAATATTTTAAGATGAAAGCCCAAAAATAAAATAAAAATATTTTAAGATGAAAGTCCAGAAATAATATTGATTCTATAAAAATTAGCTATATATGCCCTTGAAAAATAATATTGATTGATTCAAGAGAGATTATTGGGGTTAGCATGACATTGTGAAAAGACCTAGATCTTCAATTTGGTTTCATCATGGATTTATGTGGTTTGGGAGCAGTATCTTAATTTCAGCATCTTTTTTTTTTTTTTTTTAATTTTTTTTATTTATTTATGATAGTCACAGAGAGAGAGAGAGGCAGAGACACAGGCGGAGGGAGAAGCAGGCTCCATGCACCGGGAGCCTGATGTGGGATTCGATCCCGGGTCTCCAGGATCGCGCCCTGGGCCAAAGGCAGGCGCCAAACCGCTGCGCCACCCAGGGATCCCTAATTTCAGCATCTATTTCCTCATTTGATAAATGGTTATATGGCTATAATAGCATTTATGCCCAATATAAAAGTGTTTGTGTGGATAAACAGTGCATCTGTTAGAATGGCATGAATGGGTTTTCTGGCATGAGGGTGGAGAGGAGGAAAAGAAGGAGGGGTGAAGAAAGAAGACCATATTTGCTTTCTGCAAAGTCCATGGGAAGACAGAAGGAGAAGATCTAAAAAGTTGTGCCGTTTTTGTGAAGGGAAGAAGAGAGAGGGAAGGTTCGACTGCGGGAAATTTGTTTTGCAATTTCTTGCTTTACTGATGAGAAGAGCTGGGCATGGTGCCCCTCTTCATGAATCAAATTGTGATGAACACTGTGTACTGTTTGCTCTTCAAAGGCAGGAACCACAATGCTGTTGTTTCTCTTCTTCCTAGCACATCCAGGCTGGACACTGAAACAGAGCTGGTTTTTAATAAATGCCTGTTGAATGATGAATAAAGGAATGAGTGGATCCAAGGTATAATTTTACCACATGAGGATACAAAGCAATCTCCTGATGAATGCTTTTTGCATGAATGAAGTGAGCACATAACTCATACTCGATGATTGTATAATTAGGTTAATTTGAAGACTACAAAGTATAAAAATACATGGGTACTAAACAGTTAAAGTGCAGAACCCCAGTGAGAGAGCAGGTAGACTGTTTTTAACTCTTGCCAATACTGCTGCTACAACTAGGGATGATTAAGAATTTGTTCGTATGATGAAGGAAGTGACGATGTAGATGTAGTTTGGAGACTTCCAGGAAATATAGGAATCTCTTTTGTACTTTCAATATGAAGATTTGTCTTCTAAAATCTAGAGCAATTTTTAAAATCCTTATTGCCACAGGAATACAGACAGTGTTTGCACATTATACATTGGAAAAGAACAGCAGCCCCTATAAAATTGGGTGAATTTGTAGACATGTTCAGAGCTGTGTTAATAAGGTATTTAAAAGCGTGACCTTGAAGCATTTGCCAAAAATTTAGACTTTAAAGAAGTGTAAACCCACTAGGGCCGCCTTTTTTCACTATTGATGCTCTGTTTACATTTGATGAATGAATAAGTGAATGAAGGGAAATTTGGTCAGAACTTCTTGAATCTTCTATTCTTCTATTTCAGCTTGCCAAAACACTAACTCCTAGAGAGATTGGATAAATAGCAGATTGAGTAGGTGGAAGATTGTGATATGTAACAGCTCCACTTACAGATATGTTTAAGACTTGGCATGGAAGAATGTAGTTATCTGTAGACCTGGACAAGTTTTTCCCCACCACCTGAAAGTTCATGTTATGCCATTTTGCTTTTATGAAAGACCTACATTAGTGTCTTTTTTTTTTTTTTTTTTGCTAACCAAAGATAATTAGAAGAGGACTTTCAGTTTTATGAAGTGGCAATTGCTTCTTCTCTTTATACCATTTTGGGCTTAGGAGATATTTTATAGTAACACTCTACTTTTGATAGTGGAGGAACACTATTTTTATTTAAGAACAAAGAAGAATTTTAACTACTATAGGGAACAACCAAAGATAAGCAGGGTATAGACATGACTCAGGAAGTCATTTCACTAAGACTATGCAGTCATGAGATGTGTTTTAGGGGTAAAGAATGAGAATATTTGAATTTTTGGGTCACCTTTGGGGAAGGATATTCTAATGCAAATTGATGAGAGTTTGCCACCATAAGGTAGAGACACGTACCAAAAGCCTTGCTGGCCTTACGGTCTTAGAGTAAGAGAAAAAGAGGAGCAATAGCACTGGTAATGCCAAGCCACTTGAATTGTCTGAGCTCTTTTACACATTTTTGTCCTTAGATATGCTTCTGTTCATTTTACTTTTTCCTTCTACTCTGCCAGGAAAGCTCTTCATTAGGACCCTGATCACTGGTTACTTCTGGGTCAGAAGGGCAGAACTGAGGAGAAAGGGCAGAACTAGAGATTCCTGGGCATATCTTCCCTCCCTGAGATTCTGATTCAGTTGTTTTGGCAGATGGCCTGGGCACTGACAAATTTTGAAGCTCTCTGAAGGATTCTGCTGTGCAGCCAGAGTTGAAAACCACTGAGCTAAGGGTATGTATGATGCGTTTCCATCTCAAAGTTCTTTTTCTTATGAACTGGCCCTGGTTGAGTGGACTGAGTTTGCTACCTAACTCAATCTCCCCCATGTAATTGATACTGCTCCCAGGTCCCCACTGCTAGGGATTTGGAAAACAGTGACACTTCCCTCATGGATCTTTGTTTTACACCACCCATAATGTGGCCTTGTGCTGTCATTGGATCTAGAACTAGAGCTTGAACTAGACTTGAATGTCTTTTAATAAGCCCTAAACTCAAGTTATGAGCTGTCTCTTGAAGACCATCCTCACATTGGTTTCAGAGATTGACAACTAGAAGTCATCTATCTAAATACTTGGAAATTCCTGAATAGGTGCTGCCATTTTCTTTGTGCAGTGCTTAATTATTTATTTTTTGTATGTGTATGTAGTGCTTTTCAACAGAGATACATGTCAGAGCCACCCTGGGGCATTTTGTCTAGATACTCATACCCATCGTGACCAGCTCCCCCAAACAGAATATTGAGTCTATGAAGACCCATGATAGCACTTGTGCATACTTGGCCAGGAAAAACTTCCCAGATTCCCGGATAACCCTAATAGTCCAGACTCTGACTGATTTTCTGCTAAAGGTGATTGAATTGGAACCAGCATGATTTGAACATTACCTATAAGACATCATCATATTTGAACTTTCAATATGAAAAGTATATCCATTTATGATGGAAACTGCCAGGCTAGCTGCCCACCAAATATGTTCATTTCCTCTTCCATGGGGAGAATAGATCCACTCTTAATCCACGAGGACTGATAGACTGCTATTTTGAAGGATTTCATCATGGACCTGCCTTCCTTCCATGGCCACAATGAAGATTCTTATCCTTACCAAGATGGCAGAACACAGCACATAATAATTAGCTGTACTGTGTTCATTAGGGAAATTCCTGCCTTTACAATTGATATAAAATTTGACCCTTTAATTCCACATATATGTTTATGTCATGAATCTAGAAGACACAGTTCAAAATCCTGCTTGTCTGGAACCATCCATCCTCTACTCCTTGTCCTTATACTAAGTCCAATGGAATGGAATGTAGCTCCTTCTGTATACAACTTTACATTCCATGTATCTCAACACTGCTAAATTTATGTATAATTATTTACAAATTCCCTCCATACAAAAAACTCTGCAGCTTCTCCTCCAATTTTGTTTTGCTGCACCTCAATTATTATCACAATTTCAATATCTGGAAGGTACCTAGAAAAGTTGTCAGTTACTTAAGATCTGTCAGACACCCTTTTCTATGTCAAGAAGTAGTTCAGTGCCTAATTCTTACAGACTCTAAGCATCAGAAAACCAAGCTACATGGAAGAAACCTTGTATTCCTGTACAAATTCAGAACCTGTCCCAGACAAAATATGGTGGACTATTCTTTAGAACTATTTAAAATCAATAGAACTAATGGCATTCCATTTTCACTATCCTGTGGCTATGGACCTACCCTGGCTTTCACTGTTCCTTGTCACATTTGCCCCTCAGAAATTCTGCTCCACACCCCCCTCACCCTCACTCTCCAATTCTTGGTGTAGCCCTCAGAATCTAAGATAGAGAAGACGAATATGTGGGAGTAGACTTCACCACCACAGAGACCAAGAGTGCCTTCCAATATCTGATTCCAGGGATTGATATGGGCCTCAGCCCACCACTCATCCCAATAATTCCTTAGTCATGCCAGTGTGTGCAATCCAGCATATCCAGGGTGGTCTCAAGACCTACTGCCTGGGGAAAAGCCATGGGAGAAGGGCATGTGCCAACTTTCACCTAGCCTAATTTTGAAATGGAGCCAACTATCAACAAAAGCTGCAAAGGCTAGTTGATAGTGTTCAGGACTACCACTGGCACCCTCCCCTTTGATTCTGACCACTTGTCCTCACTCTCTCCTCAAAGTCAGCCTCATATCTGATTTCAACAACCACTTGCACACCTTTATAGATTGGTCATGCTTTCTACCTCTCCCATCAGGATTTTGGACTTCTGCTCTCCTCTATGTCTTCTGGTTTAGCTTACCCAACCCACTTGCCTTAGTCCATCCAGGTTGCTATAATGAAAATATCATAGATTGGGTGGCTTAAAAACCAAACATTTATTTTTCACAGTTCTGGAGGCCGGGAAATCTAAGATCAAGGCACTGGCAGATTTGATGTCTAGTGAAGGCTGCTTCCTGGTTCATAAGCATCTTCATGCACTTTTTCCTCAAAATATATCTAAAATAGAAAAATCATTTAAGGGAATACATCTTTCTGCATTATAAGAGTGATAGTTTGGGGGAAGAATTTAATCTACATCTTGAGAAAAAAAAATGGAGTCTCAAAACAGCCAATGTTTGATATATGAAGCTGACTACTTATAAGTTGGCCCTAATATGGAATTGAAGTACAGCATTCAAATGGAGTTTATAATGTGGACATAAAATGAGGAAGCTGATTAATGGAATCAATAATAGTTACATGCTACAACAAATAACAATAGATGTGAAATCTAAGGTGAATGCAGTTTGAAACTGCAGCCACAGCAACAACTGAATTATTTTTTCCCAAAAAGCTGGGGAAAATTGGCAGGTAAAAATTTGAAGATATTAGAATTTCTGTTGGAATGATGAAGAGAAGGGGTAATCAGCTTATAAAATGAAGGTGGACAAGTCAGGTGACACTGTGGAAAATCTGTAAAGCTAGAAAGTTTCGTTGTGGAGCTCTCTCATGGGTAAGAAAAGTGATTAAAAATGGAAAAGTGCAAACAACGCTAAGGCATCAAAAATGAAGAAACAAAACATTTAATGGCAGACATGGTAGCTCAGAGAGTGAATAGCACAGTCATATTTTGAGAAGTGCAAGCGTTCTAGGGCTTACAGATACACTGTTGTGCCATACAAAGCTTTTTGAACACTGTATAAGAGAACCTTTGGCAAACAGGATGAAGGAAGGAAGAAAAAAATATCAAAGACTAAGAGATATTAGAAATTGGAGACCACCACCATTGCTTATAGTATATTATCATAGATTTTCCCTGTAGGACTACCTGCAATGGTCGGCTGGGTCAACAAAGGACATGTCACAGTGTGTTGTGGGGTAGGGAGAACATGAAGGAAAATCCCAGAACATTCCAAAGGAAAAGGTAAATAGAATGTATGTTATGTTTGGATTAATAATAGGCTTTTGTTTGATCTAACAAACTATGATTGTTTTTCTTTAAGACTATGCAAAAATATACAGTGCTAATAAGATGTGTTGAAAGATCTTTAAATTATTCTCAGGCCATGTGGCTAGCATATGTGACTATTTCTAAAATCATTGATTAGAAAGGGTAGGAAATGAAAGCACTAAGGCAATGAAAAATGGTTCCCAATTCACGGCTTTATTCTATGCATTTAGTCTGTTGATCATTTCTGTATTAGTAGGGTTCACCCAAAGAAGCAGAACAAGTAGGACACATATATTAAGAGATGGATTTTAAGGAATTGGTTGCACAATAGTGGAGCTGGCTAGGCAAGTTCAAAATTCCTATGGCAAGCTCTCAGGAAGGGTAGTTAGAACTCCCAGGTAGGGGATGAAGCTGCTGTACTCAGGTAGAATTCCTTCTTCTGGGCCTTTAGTTTTGCTCCTAAGGCCTTTCAACTGATTGATTCAGGCCCACACAGATGATCTAGGATGATCTGCCTTAAAGTCAACTGATTATGGACTTTAATAACATCTATAAAATACTTCCATGGTAATAGCTACACTAATGTTTGATTGAATGTCTGGAATTTTAGGCTGGCCAAGGTGACACATCAAGAGAGTATCAAACTCTCTTAAGAAAATTTGGCAAGAATGAACTGTTATATGAAAAGGGATAAAATTATAGAAGCTCAGTCAGGGCAAATGCTGGTCACTTATTCTGACAACAAAAGAAAGAGAATGCATTTATAGTGTATGCCTGGGATATGAGAAATGCTGGATAGTACAAAGTCATTAATTCACTCACTTCATCATTCACTTACCCATGTACTTCATCAACAGTTGTTTCTAGCTAATGTATGAGACGCTGAGGTTTTAACAATATGGCACAGCTTCTTCCAATAAGTAGGTCTCAGGCTGGGGAGAAAGTCACAGAAGTAGAAAGACATTTACAGGATGTGTGTGTTAGATATAGAAGTGTGTATATGCTATGGGAACAGCAAGGCAGAACAATGAGGATGGTAGATATTGCACTGAAAGTATAAAATGGTGATATGCTAGTGAGAATTCTAAACATACACGAAAAGGAGATGAATAAAGCAAATGGTAATAAAAGAAGTAAAAAAAAATTACAAGCATGGGAGGGTAACATTTCTTATGCTGATTTTTCTCTTACATATTCATGATGTGTGTCTCCCCGAAAGAGTATGTGTGATCCTACCAGCAGTAATGAAGATCCTTTTATGGCCTGTGGAAAAGTAGCACAATCTCAGAGGGCAACTGTGCGTCTGCTAGACTAGAGGGAAAAGAACATACTGTATAGAATTTTTTCACACCTCAGGATTACCGAATTTCAACTTTAAGAAACCTGAAGATAAGAATGATTGTTGAGTGTATGGGTAACCGAAATACCAGGCGCCTGAGTCAGCTCAAAAGACTGCACTGGAAAGAAATAATTTTTATAGTGAATAGATCTATCCCCAAAGGCACTAGTTTACATTTCCTCCTTTTCCCCTCTGCCCTTCCAAAATAGATCCTCTCTGTATTAACTTGGACTCTTGGTTGCAAGTAACAAAAATCAAACAGACTGAACAAAAAAATGATTATCGGTGAGAATGCAGGAATAAATCATAGAACCAAGGGTGGGCAGGTAGTCAGCTCCCAGGAAGGGGCTGGACCTGGAATTTTTACCCTGTCTCTCCTCCTCTTTTTTCTGCTCATTAACTGCATTTTCCCTGGGGACCCAGTGGTCTTTGATCTCCAGTCCACAAGATGGGTTATTTGCTACATTGAGGAATACTTACTCCAGAGTTAACCATTATAGCTGTAACTACACGCAGACATTTTCCTGGTTCCACTTCTGACTGGCTTAGTTTGGATCAGGTATCTGCCCTATCTAACAGATATGGCCCAAGGCTGCACCTAGAGAGAACATGAAGTCTGTAATAAGAGAGATGGCTGATTCAGTAGTTAAACCTCTCCAGGGAAGTCCATGGAAAGAGAAAGGAGAGGTGGAGGACACGATACACTTTTAGTATCATGTGTGAACTTGATTCTTATCCTTATTCTTTTTCATCCCTACCTGTGGGTGGGCCTTATTTTCATAGCCCTAGAAAATTAATGTACCTGATATCCATAGTGAAATCTTCAGGAAACGACAGCCAAACAAGTGAAGTGTGCTTCACTTGTTTATCCATTTTAGTAGAACCATAGTAACACATTGAATTAAGCAGCTACCCTTCCTTTTTCTAAGATTTTATTTTACTTTTTATTTATTCATGAGAGGCACAGAGAGAGAGAGAGAGAGAGAGAGAGAGAGAAAGAGAGAGAGAGAGAGGAGAGAGGCAGAGGGAGAAGCAGGCTCCATGCAGGGAGCCCGACATGGGACTCAATCCCGGGTTTCCAGGATCAGGCCCTGGGCTGCAGGCGGCACTAAACCGCTGGGCCAACGGGGTTGCTCCCCTTCCTTTTTCTTCACATCAATCTACCTATGCCAGGAATTAAGAAACAAAAACCCAGTCAGTCATTCTGTCTTCACTTAACTCCTATGTGCGTAGCTTTGTGGAGCTCAATATCAGAGATACAGAGGAAGAACAAGACATGGATCTTGTTAAAAAGAAAAGAAAAAAGGCTTATCTATTTGAGGAATAAAAGGGAAGGTTGAGAATAAATCTGCATTACATCAGATACATATTCTAATATAATACGTTACTATGATATATAAATATCACAAAGTACTAGAGGGATAACATACTTGGGACACTGTCCTTCCCAGGCCTCATGTTATCTGCCAGGGCAGGCTTAGGCTCAGAGTGGGGGAAAAGCAACCCCTGCCCCTTGCTCCCTGCCTCCTTCCTGAGGGAGAGAAGAGAAAGGCTGGTGAAGTTGGGGTTAGAAGCCCTGAGAAATGCCTGGCTGGGTAGAAAGTGACCATGAATACTGAAATATTTCTGAACCTGACTAGTGGTTTTTGAAATCAAATTTATTAGACTTTTCTCTCCATTATGCCATACTGTCTCTCCATAGATGTATAAATGATGGTAATTGCTCTATTTTTCTGAGCTTTAGCCCTAGTAATAGTCTTATAATGATAATATATTTTACATGGTAATACCCTAATAAGAATACTACATATAAGATTAGGTGAATTGCATTTGACAAATTTAATTTTAAAAAGCTAACAGGAAAAACCACATCCCAATGAGATTAAACGCTGACTTAAGTCCTCAAAGCAGGAAATTGCTAGGTTAATTTTGCCTTTATCACTACTCCACTCTGTGTTCCCAAAGGGCTTTGCAGCTGCTCTCAGAGCCTGCACCCCAGAGCCTCTGAAAGTACCTGTTGGCTCCTGGGTGAATGGCAGTGAACTTCAAAGTGAGTTTCTCCACTGTTATTACTGATCTCTCAATGAACCCTATAAAGATTAGTTGAAATTTATCCTATTTTTAAAAAAACATTTTGTTTATTTAAGTAAGAGCAAGAGATAGAGAGAGAGACCACGAGCGGGGTGAGGGGTAAAAGGAGAGGAGGAAGCAGGCTCCATGCTGAGCAGGGAGTCCTATGCAGAGCTCCATCCCAGGATCCTGGGATCATGACCTGGTCTGAATGCAGATATGTAACTGAGTGAGCCACCCAGGCGCCCCTGGTCAGTTAAAATTTAAGTGAATGAATTTAGAGGTTTGTGGGGAAAGAGTAAATGTTTAAAATGTTTAAAAATGTTTAAAAATAATGTAATATCTTCTGGCCCTGGATTATTTTCTCCTTTAATATATAGTTCAACAGAGCAAAATCTGTTTGTTTTTGACGGTAAGGGGCTATATGATTTTTCAGTGTATCAGCAGTTTCAGAAGCTGGGTTTTATTTTAAAAAAAATCTCAAAAAGTACTGTAAAATTCTTATAGCTAAATTTGAATTTTGAAAGCAGATGTATCATGTCGTACTTTTAGGAAGATGGAATGGAATCTCCCTCAGATATTGTACCACAAAGGGAGATTGCTTCCTAAGGTGTAAAGGAAGCAACTTTTGTTGTAAGGACTCACTGGAAAAACAGCCCCAATTTTGTTATAACAAATATAAATAGAAATGATAATATTTCCCCTCTCATCTGTAATTGTACTCAGTGTAGTACATAGGATATTTCAGTTTGAGTTTATAATTTTTTTTTTTAAGATTTATTTATTTAAGAGAGAGTGAGAGAACCGGGGGCAGGAAGGGAAGAGGGAAAGGGAGAGAGTCTTAAGCTGACTTGCAGGACTTGATCTCATGACCCTGAGATCACGACTTGAACTGAAACCAAGAGTAGGGTCCTTAACTGATTGTGCCACCCCAGGACCCCTATAATAGTTAATTTTTTGTGTCAACTTGGTTGGGCTCAAGTGCCCAGATACGTGGTCAAACATTATTCTGGATGTCTCTGTGAAGGCAGTTTTGGATGAGATTAACACTTAAATTGGTGGACTTTGAGTGAAGCAGATTGCTCTCCATAATGTGGGTGAGCCTCCTCTAATCATTTGAAGGCCTGGACAGGAAAAAAGACTGGCTGGCCCTGGCAACAGAAAATTCTGATAGCAGAAGGTCTGTGGACTTGAATTGCAGTGTGGCTCTTCCTCAGGTCTCTAGCCTGCAGGCACCCCCTTTCAGATTTTGGACTTATCAGCAATCATTATTGCATGAACCAAATCCTTAAAAAATTTCTCTCTCTCTCTCTCTCTCTCACACACACACACACACACCCCTCCTATTGGTCTATTTCTCTGCAGAACCCACTAATACGGAGGTTGAGCTTCATTATTAAAAAAAAAAAAAAAAAAGAAAAAAGGTAGCTCCTTTTAAGAGTAGTTCCCTTTAAGAATTTATGTAAATGGTATAGGCTCTGTTACTTCCTTGAAAACACTCCCTCTTGAATGTACAAGTTTATAAATCATTTAAAAAGGTGCTTTATTTAAGTAAGCACTTAATGAATTGGAACAAAAGCTGTAGTAAGAAGTAAATTATGTTGGATACATTTTACCAAGTATTAGATTGTGAACTCATGGAAGACAAGGTCATTTGCATTGTATGAGTTCAATCTCTCATCTATTGTATTAAACCTTACAAAATTACCAATATTTGAGTGTGTTGGACCTATTTTTAAAAAGTAATTGGGTATGGTTTAATCCAATACAAGTATATCATATATTTTTATATGATAATGGGCAGAAAAGAGTACTTTCAGATTCTTTCCCCATATAGTTTCCTTCATTTAGAATCAATTTTTTGTTTGTTTGTTTTAGGACCAATGAGATAAGTATAAGATGAAGGTAATCAAAAACTTTATATGAAGAATATGCAAACTTGGGCAAGATGATGGATTCTTTTAAGTATTTTTCATCAAATTCTGAGATTTCATCTTTCTTGAGTATACTGCAACACCCCTGGAATCATAGGTACAATCTACCCCCCCGCCCCACAATGTATAGCTTCTTGCCTAAGTCACCATTCTAATCAAGTGAACTGGCTATGTGCCAGGTATTCATGCTGATGCTATTGAAGTGCTAGTTGATGTTCAGTGTACCTCCTAAATGATATTGATAAATCTGCACAAGAAGAATTTATGATATCTTTCGTGATCCCTAGTAGGGCAAGACCCATAACTGTATCATACTGTACCAGTTTAGAAAGCTCATTTTCCTTTCTTTTTTTTTTTAAGATTTTATTTATTTATTCATGAGACACACACACACAGAGAGAGAGAGAGAGAGAGAGGCAGAGAGAGAAGCAGGCTCCTTGCTGGGAACCTGATGTGGGACTCAATCCTAGGACCCCAGGATGATGACCTGAGGCAAAGCCAGATGCTCAACCAATGAGCCATCCAGGTGCCCCACTCATTCTCCTTTCATCTTCACATAAACATCATAGAATGCATTGTCTTCCCCATATTTATAATGGATATGATGCAGCCTAGAGAGCCAAACTCACTTGCTGAGGTTACATAACTTAATGGAAGGAGCTGGAACTATAAATTACTCCAGACACTGTTGCTTTACCGTCTAGAGACTGATTTCCAGCTTTCCTGCAACTTGTTCTCCTTCCAATTTAGTTCTGCCCATTTCGTGGATTAGCTCATCACTGGACCACATACTGCTTATGCAGCAGGATTCTGTGTACATTTTCAAGGCTGTTTCCAAGGAAAATCTTAGCACTTCCCTGCTGCACTATTCTGGTTCACTATTCTGGTGAATAGTCTTGGCTGTGTCTGGGCTTGTTCTTGTTCCAAAATGCAGTGCTATCTTAGTAAACTGTCCTTAAACTGTGTGCACTTGGGATCCCTGGGTGGCGCAGCGGTTTGGCGCCTGCCTTTGGCCCAGGGCGCGATCCTGGAGACCCGGGATCGAATCCCACGTCGGGCTCCCGGTGCATGGAGCCTGCTTCTCCCTCTGCCTGTGTCTCTGCCTCTCTCTCTATCTCTCTGTGACTATCATAGATAAATAAAAATTAAAAAAAAAAAAAAGTGTGTGCACTTTGAAAGCATAGCCACCTGCACACAGTAGAGCTGAAAATGTGGCATCAGAGCAGCTAGCTGGTTAAAACACAACCTCCCTTGCCTAGTGCATTTGAGGAAAAGACATCAGGATACCTATGTAGCTGCTGTGTAGTAAGTTGAGTTTAGAAACTGTGGGAAATGTGGGAAGAAAAATTTGTGAGGGATTTCTAAAGGCCTTGCCTCAAGTGCAGCAAGCCACCTGCACACAGTAGAGCTGAAAATGTGGCATCAGAGCAGCTAGCTGGTTAAAACACAACCTCCCTTGCCTAGTGCATTTGAGGAAAAGACATCAGGATACCTATGTAGCTGCTGTGTAGTAAGTTGAGTTTAGAAACTGTGGGAAATGTGGGAAGAAAAATTTGTGAGGGATTTCTAAAGGCCTTGCCTCAAGTGCAGCAAGTAAGTGGGAAATATGTGGCGTTATACCAACCTGGCTGTTAACTACGGTGAACAGAAGAATCCTTTACCAGCGAAGGTGCAGAGGGATGATTAGTTTCAGAGAACGTGCCCTGGAGGGCAAGAGCTATACCTAACTCTGATTTGTGTCTACCTAAGGACTGTGCGTTGGACTCAGACACTTGGATTAGAAGAGAAAAATTGTCAAAATCAGCAGAATGTTCTTTGTGGTCACAGAATAACACTGACTCCAGTTAAGGCAAAATTACCCATTTCTTTTCAATATGTTTTAGCACCCATGCCGGCATCTTTTACTCTTTGAAGGGAAAAAATTGCAATTCTCTTTTGCTATTTGGGTTATCTGAATAAAGACTGACTTCACCACTGCATAAACTCAGAGTTTGTGAATATATCTTCAAATATAGTTCACAATCTCCCTCATCATGGATTTTCTTTCTTGTGAATTTATTTTTAAATCTTTTGCCTAGATATTTATAGTTGCTTAATACTTTCTAGCTTAGTGCCAAAGGGGCAATTTCTGGCCTGAAAAAGACATTAGCAGACAAGAATACAAGATCAATCTCTTATCTTAATAATTACCACCCATTCCTGCTGACAAAATCTTGAGGTCTTAAAGAGAAAACAAGCAATTTACCTGAAAAGCTGAGGTAAGATATGTGTGCACTCTGTCAGAGGAATTTTACTTGGCTGAGTTCATTCTGTCAGAGGAATTTTCAGTGCTGACTTTCTGGTTGGCATAACTTAAAACAGCAACGGAGGTAATGAAGCCACCTCTGGCCTTGAGTTTCACAGCTAGTAAATTAAGCCTCAGAATCCCCATATGTAAAATTGTGATAATCAGAGCTACTTTATAGTATTTGAAGATCAAATGAGATCATGAATGAGAAATCCTTTGTAAGCTGTAAAGTACTTTAAGAGCTTTAGTAATGATGATGATGATGATGATGATGATGATGATGGATAAGATTTGGGAATATTAGTCTCTACACTGTTAGTTTTAAGGTGCTCTTTTACTTTTTTGTCCCCTTGAGATGAATCAACTTGTTTATAGGTATTACAATAAGAACACCCCCCCACACACACACACACACACAATTCTCTGTATATTTTCCTTCTGAGAATTGCCAAGTTTGGTTTTAAAAATGACTACATAGAATTTTAAGAGAAGTTGGCAAACTATGGCCCAGCTACCTGTTTTTGTAAATAAAGCTTTATTGGAACACAGTTTGCTCATTTGTTTTCAAATTGGCTATGGCTTCTCTTAAGCTACAGCATCAGAGTTGGTTTCTTGTGATAGACTGTAAGGCCGGAGAAGCCTAAAATATTCCCTGTCTGGCCATTTACAGAAAATATTTGGTGCTACTTGAATTAAATCAAAGGATTTGGCAAAATAAAATAAATTTTAACATCTTATTGTGAGCATATTCTTTAATATTCCTAGTGGCTCATTGAAATGGACATTTTGATACACTAGTGGTGACAAAGTAAATTGGGGTAGCCTTTCTAAAGGTCAGTTTGACAATATGTATCAAGAGTTCAAAGAATTCTCATCTAATTTTAGTCACTGAATGCAAATGCAATGAATATTAACAGTATTGACTTTTGAGATATGGTACTTCAAATGATTTTAAAAGCAAAGAAGGTATGCCTGGGTGGCTCAGCGGTTTAGCTCCTGCCTTCAGCCCAGAGTGTGATCCTGGAGTCCTGGGATCGAGTTTCCACGTTGGGCTCCCCGCATGGAGCCTGATTCTCCCTCTATGTCTCTGCCTCTCTCTCTCTCTGTGTCTCTCATGAATAAATAAATAAAATCTTGAAAAAAGAGGAAAATAATTTGTTGGAGATCAACATCTTAAAAAAAAAAAAGCAAAGAAAACTTTTTCTAATTTTTAGAATTCCCTGCTGTCATTTGAGAATCTTCATAAGAACCAAATAAAAATATTAACATACCAATTTATGCGATATTTTGGGGGAAAATCAGCCCCTACCCAGTGCCATTAAGTAAGTCACTGAGTCCTGCCCTGCCCAGCAGAGCAAGCCCTGCAGAGCCCACTCTGGCTGGCTGAGCACCCCAGGGCAGGGCCTAGGGCCAAGGCAGCTGGAGCAGCTGTGGGCAGCTCTGGTGAGGAACTCAAGTGTAAATAAAGGTTGGTATTCCCTCCTAAAAAAAAAAAAAATGTTATCACTTATAGAGCTATGGAGTAAAGTTGTTTGGTATGTGGACAGGCAGCTTGCATTTTATTTTGCAAGTTTAGAAGCTTTTTAGATTTCCTTTAAGTTGAACCGGTCCTGGATTCCAAGTCCCTCTATGTACCTATCAAATGTTTCTTCTCTTGTTATTAATAGACACATACACCAGCACAAACACACATATTCAGGACAATGCAGTATTAGTAACAAAATTATTGTTATTTCAACTTCTCTTTTTCTAGAGCAATTAATTTCATGTGGAAAGGTCTTGTGTTCAGCTAACAAACAGTCTCTTTTCCTTGACAGAAAAGAATGACAGGAAAAAAAAGGAAAAGAAAAGAATGACAGTGGTTGAATGCATTTTTGTAAAGATTCAGTAAAAAAAATGTTTCTGGTAGAACAGCTAAAATTGCAATGGCAAATTTTGCCCTCAAAAAGAAAAAAAATAAAGAAATGAAATAAAAGTTTTGTGCCCTTGCTATGGTTTAAAAATGATTTTGTACTGGAATCTATTTGCATTTATCATTCTTTTATAGTCAGGAGTAGTTCCCTTCATTTGTGTCTTACATTCTTCTTCCAGGGATGACTGCATCAGATAAAGTGGTAACTCATGGCAACCAGGCAGTGTGTAAGAGGGCCAAACTAATTTGGAGGTGTACTTAATATTTTCTTGGTGAGAAAACCTTGTGGAAGTGATTTTACTTTTCCCTATTTTCATAATTCACAAGTAATGCACTGTGGAATATCATAATGAATGTGTTGTAAGATATACTACTAGTAGATGGAACCAAGTTAACAACTTTTGAAGTTCAGTTTCAAGGCCTTATAGCTGTAATAGAAGGTCTGGGGTCTTCTAAGTATGTAATGCAAAAGCTGGATGAGTCCTTATTAAAAGTGTGTGTTTTCTCACACTTAGAGGTGTAGTATTAGTGATTACAAACTGACTTTTGCTTTAGGAGTCAAGAACCAAGCTCATGAAAAAATAGACTGTGTATTCTGTATATTTATTGATTGAGATAAACATGCATGCACAAATATGATTTATAGGTAAACATGCCTCTGAGTATTGATGGAGTGCTGCTTTTTCAGATGGACTAGATGCCCTGATGAAAAATTCTAAAAGAGACCTGTTTTTTTTCCCCATTAAATACACAAACATGCCACAAGGTGTTGTTTTAGTATGGAAATGGAATGAGTATTGTTTCTACTTTTACTGTTAATATTTTCTCCTGAAAAATAGAAAAGCTTGACAAACTAATAAATCTAAGAATATAGGTAAAAGCATGAAAAAGTTAGGACATAGGGGGAAGGGCTTATTGTACTTCTTTCCCTAGAACAAGACTTGATAACAACACTTTTCAAAGAAAAAGAAACCATTAAATCTTTAAGAATTAGAATTAATGGTGATTCTCTGCATTTGCAGAATAAATGGCTTTCATTCCAAAGACTATTAGCATATGGTAGCTTTGTTAATTGCACTTTTCCCTGTGAATTAAGTAGAAGACCAGATTTTACCACAGAGGGAAAATATTTTATCTTGAAGGGTGTATATGTGATGTGTATATGTATGTGTGTGTAATGACGGTACACATACACGTATGTGTATATATGCACATATATATCATACATATATATGTTCACATACAAGCTGCAGCAGTATTTGCAATAGCGGAAAACCTGAGAAACAAGCAATTCCAATGTATATCTCTGTTTCTGTAATACTTTTCTCATTTCAAAGCGTCAAGGTTTATCCAAGGGATAGGAGTTTTGTTTTGTTCTATATGCTTCTCAGCATTTGAAAATATGCACATTATTAAAGACAATATTTGTTAGCTATAATGGCAGTTGACAGCCTTTTTAGCTATCCAGAATAGTAAGGGAATTTTAAAATTTTAAATTTTTGTCACTTTTTGCTCTACAGTTAATAATGAAGTCAAGTGGCACCTCGTGCCATCTCCAGCCCATTAGTCATTTCTATTATCCATGCTACCTCCTGCAGAGAGGAGACTGGGAGAGGATGCTCTCTGTGGCTATATGTGACACATGTACTTAACCACTACAGTTGCAGTTATAATTTTACATCCTGACAATGCACGAAGTGGACTAGATCTAACAGCCAGTAATTTGATAACTGAAAACATTGGGGTCTTATATATAGTTCAGGGTTTAAATTTCTTTTTTTTTTTTTTAATTAACTTTTATTGGTGTTTAATTTACCAACATACAGAAAAACACCCAGTGCTCATCCCGTCAAGTGACCACCTCAGTGCCCGTCACCCATTCCCCTCCAACACCCGCCCTCCTCCCCTTCCACCACCCCTAGTTCGTTTCCCCGAGTTAGGAGTCTTTATGTTCTGTCTCCCTTCCTGATATTTCCCAACATTTCTTTTCCCTTCCTTTATATTCCCTTTCACTATTATTCATATTCCCCAAATGAATGAGAACATACACTGCTTGTCCTTCTCCGATTGACTTATTTCACTCAGCATAATACCCTCCAGTTCCATCCACGTTGAAGCAAATGGTGGGTATTTGTCGTTTCTAATTGCTGAGTAATATTCCATTGTATACATAAACCACATCTTCTTTATCCATTCATCTTTCGATGGACACCGAGGCTCCTTCCACAGTTTGGCTATTGTGGCCATTGCTGATAGAAACATCGGGGTGCAGGTGTCCCGACGTTTCATTGCATCTGAATCTTTGGGGTAAATCCCCAACAGTGCAATTGCTGGGTCGTAGGGCAGGTCTATTTTTAACTCTTTGAGGAACCTCCACACAGTTTTCCAGAGTGGCTGCACCAGTTCACATTCCCACCAACAGTGTAAGAGGGTTCCCTTTTCTCCGCATCCTCTCCAACATTTGTTGTTTCCTGCCTTGTTAATTTTCCCCATTCTCACTGGTGTGAGGTGGTATCTCATTGTGGTTTTGATTTGTATTTCCCTGATGGCAAGTGATGCAGAGCATTTTCTCATGTGCATGTTGGCCATGTCCATGTCTTCCTCTGTGAGAGTTCTCTTCATGTCTTTTGCCCATTTCATGATTGGATTGTTTGTTTCTTTGGTGTTGAGTTTAATAAGTTCTTTATAGATTTTGGAAACTAGCCCTTTATCTGATATGTCATTTGCAAATATCTTCTCCCATTCTGTAGGTTGTCTTTTAGTTTTGTTGACTGTATCCTTTGCTGTGCAAAAGCTTCTTATCTTGATGAAGTCCCAATAGTTCATTTTTGCTTTTGTTTCTTTTGCCTTCGTGGATGTATCTTGCAAGAAGTTACTGTGGCCAAGTTCAAAAAGGGTGTTGCCTGTGTTCTCCTCTAGGATTTTGATGGAATCTTGTCTCACATTTAGATCTCTCATCCATTTTGAGTTTATCTTTGTGTATGGTGAAAGAGAGTGGTCCAGTTTCATTCTTCTGCATGTGGATGTCCAATTTTCCCGGCACCATTTATTGAAGAGACTGTCTTTCTTCCAATGGATAATCTTTCCTCCTTTATCGAATATTAGATGGCCGTACATTTCAGGGTCCACTTCTGGGTTCTCTATTCTGTTCCATTGATCTATGTGTCTGTTTTTGTGCCAGTACCACACTGTCTTGATGACCACAGCTTTGTAGTACAACCTGAAATCTGGCATTGTGATGCCCCCAGCTAAGGTTTTCTTTTTTAAAATTCCCCTGGCTATTCGGGGTCTTTTCTGATTCCACACAAATCTTAAAATAATTTGTTCTAACTCTCTGAAGAAAGTCCATGGTATTTTGATAGGGATTGCATTAAACGTATAAATTGCCCTGGGTAACATTGACATTTTTACAATATTAATTCTGCCAATCCATGAGCATGGAATATTTTTCCATCTCTTAGTGTCTTCCTCAATTTCTTTCAGAAGTGTTCTATAGTTTTTAGGGTATAGATCTTTTACCTCTTTGGTTAGGTTTATTCCTAGGTATCTTATGCTTTTGGGTGCAATTGTAAATGGGATTGACTCCTTAATTTCTCTTTCTTCAGTCTCATTGTTAGTGTATAGAAATGCCATTGATTTCTGGGCATTGATTTTGTATCCTGCCACGCTACCAAATTGCTGTATGAGTTCTAGCAATCTGGGAGTGGAGGCTTTTGGGTTTTCTATGTAGAGTATCATGTCATCGGCGAAAAGGGAGAGTTTGACTTCTTCTTTGCCAATTTGAATGCCTTTAATGTCTTTTTGTTGTCTGATTGCTGAGGCGAGGACTTCCAGAACTATGTTGAACAGCAGTGGTGAGAGTGGACATCCCTGTCTTGTTCCTGATCTTAGGGGAAAGGCTCCCAGTGCTTCCCCATTGAGAATGATATTTGCTGTGGGCTTTTCGTAGATGGCTTTTAAGATGTCGAGGAAAGTTCCCTCTATCCCAACACTCTGAAGGGTTTTGATCAGGAATGGATGCTGTATTTTGTCAAATGCTTTCTCTGCATCTAATGAGAGTATCATATGGTTCTTGGTTTTTCTCTTGCTGATATGATGAATCACATTGATGGTTTTACGAGTGTTGAACCAGCCTTGTGTCCCAGGGATAAATCCTACTTGGTCATGGTGAATAATTTTCTTAATGTGTTGTTGGATCCTATTGGCTAATATCTTGTTGAGAATTTTTGCATCCATGTTCATCAGGGATATTGGTCTGTAATTCTCCTTTTTGGTGGGGTCTTTGTCTGGTTTCGGAATTAAGGTGATGCTGGCCTCATAGAACGAATTTGGAAGTACTCCATCTCTTTCTATCTTTCCAAACAGCTTTAGTAGAATAGGTATGATTTCTTCTTTAAACGTTTGATAGAATTCCCCTGGGAAGCCATCTGGCCCTGGACTCTTGTGTCTTGGGAGGTTTTTGATGACTGCTTCAATTTCCTCCCTGGTTATTGGCCTGTTCAGGTTTTCTATTTCTTCCTGCTCCAGTTTTGGTAGTTTGTGGCTTTCCAGGAATGCGTCCATTTCTTCTAGATTTCCTAATTTATTGGCGTACAGCTGTTCATAATATGTTTTTAAAATCGTTTGTATTTCCTTGGTGTTGGTAGTGATGTCCCCTTTCTCATTCATGATTTTATTAATTTGAGTCTTCTCTCTCTTCTTTTTAATAAGGTTGGCTAATGGTTTATCTATCTTATTAATTCTTTCAAAGAAGCAACTCCTGGTTCTGTTGATCTGTTCCACAGTTCTTTTGGTCTCGATATCATTGAGTTCTGCTCGAATTTTAATTAACTCTCTTCTTCTGCTGGGGGTGGGGTCTATTTGTTGCTTTTTCTCTAGTTCCTTTATGTGTAAGGTGAGCTTTTGTATTTGAGATCTTTCCTGTTTTTGAATGTATGCTTGTATTGCGATGTATTTCCCCCTCAGGACTGCTTTTGCTGCATCCCAAAGATTTTGAACGGTTGTATCTTCATTTTCATTAGTTTCCATGAATCTTTTTAATTCTTCCTTAATTTCCTGGTTGACCTTTTCATCTTTTAGCAGGATGGTCCTTAACCTCCACGTGTTTGTGGTCCTTCCATATTTCTTGTTGTGATTAAGTTCTAATTTCAAGGCATTATGGTCTGAGAATATACAGGGGACTATCCCGATCTTTTGGTATCGGTTCAGACCCGATTTGTGACCCAGTATGTGGTCTATTCTGGAGAAAGTTCCATGTGCACTTGAGAAGAATGTGTATTCAGTTGAGTTTGGATGTAAAGTTCTGTAGATATCTGTGAAATCCATCTGGTCCAGTGTATCATTTAAAGCTCTCGTTTCTTTGGAGATATTATGCTTAGAAGACCTATCCAGGGTAGAAAGAGCTAGATTGAAGTCACCAAGTATAAGTGTATTATTATCAAGGTATTTTTTGAGTTTGGTTATTAATTGGTTTAAATATTTGGCAGCTCCCACATTCGGGGCATATATATTGAGGAGTGTTAAGTCCTCTTGTTGGATAGATCCTTTGAGTATGAGATAGTGTCCCTCTTCATCTCTCACTATAGTCTTCGGGGTAAATTTTAATTTATCTGATATAAGGATGGCAACCCCTGCTTTCTTTTGAGGACCATTTGAATGGTAAATGGTTCTCCAACCTTTTATTTTCAGGTTGTAAGTGTCCTTCTGTCTAAAATGAGTCTCTTGTAGACAGCAAATAGATGGGTCCTGCTTTTTTATCCAGTCTGAAACCCTGCGCCTTTTGATGGGGTCATTAAGCCCGTTCACATTCAGAGTTACTATTGATAGATATGAGTTTAGTGTCATCATATCTATTCAGTCCTTGTTTTTGTGGATTGTTCCACTGAACTTCTTCTTAAAGGGGAATTTTAAGAGTCCCCCTTAAAATTTCTTGCAGAGCTGGTTTGGAGGTTACATATTCTTTCAGTTCCTGCCTGTCTTGGAAGCTCTTTATCTCTCCTTCCATTTTGAATGAAAGCCTTGCGGGGTAAAGTATTCTTGGTTGCATGTTCTTTTCATTTAGGACCCTGAATATATCCTGCCAGCCCTTTCTGGCCTGCCAGGTCTCTGTGGAGAGGTCTGCTGTTACCCTAATATTCCTCCCCATAAAATTCAGGGACTTTTTTTCTCTTGCTGCTTTAAGGATCTTCTCCTTATCTTTGGAATTTGCAAGCTTCACTATTAAATGTCGAGGTGTTGAACGGTTTTTGTTGATTTTAGGGGGGGATCTCTCTATTTCCTGGATCTGAATGCCTGTTTCCCTTCCCAGATTCGGAAAGTTTTCAGCTAGGATTTGTTCAAATACATATTCTGGCCCTCTGTCCCTTTCCGCGCCCTCGGGAACCCCAATTAAACGTAGGTTTTTCTTCCTCAGGCTATCATTTATTTCCCTTAATCTATCCTCATGGTCTTTTAATTGCCTGTCTCTTTTTTCCTCAGTTTCCCTCTTTGCCATCAACTTGTCTTCTATGTCACTCACTCGTTCTTCCACCTCGTCAAGCCTCGTCGTTAGGACTTCTAGCTTGGATTGCATCTCATTTAATTGATTTTTAATTTCTGCCTGATTAGATCTAAATTCTGCAGTCATGAAGTCTCTTGAGTCCTTTATGGTTTTTTCTAGAGCCACCAGTAGCTGTAAAATAGTGCTTCTGAATTGGCTTTCTGACATTGAATTGTAATCCATATTTTGTAACTCTGTGGGAGAGTGGGCTGTTTCTGATTCTTTTTTTTGAGGGGTTTTCCTTCTAGTCATTTTGCTCAGTGCAGAGTGGCCAAAAACAAGTTGTATTGGGAAAAGGAGAAAAAGAGAGAGAAGGAAAGAAAAGAGAAAAAGAAAAAAGAGAAAGAAGAAAAAAATAGGGGAAAAAGAGAAGAAAAAGAAAGAAAAAGAAAGAAAGGAGAAAAAAGAAAAAAGGGGGGGTGGGGGAAGCAATCAGAAATCAAGAAGAAAGAGAGAAAAAAAAAGTGCAAAACAAAACAACAACAACAAAAAAAAACAAAAACAAAAACAAAAAAAAAACAAAAAAAACCACGGGGGAGTATCTTCCGATTCTGTGTAGTTTAAGTCCCTTGACTTCCCTTGGAACTGGTCCGTCTCGCTGGTCTTCTGGGGGAGGGGCCTGCTGTGCTGATTCTCAGGTGTTGGCACTTGGGGGAGCTGCTCTGCCCCTGCCTGGTGCAGGGCTCGGTGGGGGTTGTTGACCCCGTGAGGCCCCGGGAGGAAGCCACAGTGGCGGGGGCAGCTCTGGGACCCTGGATCCAGCCCCCGCAGTAGTTCCGGGGCTCTCCGTCTGCAGGGCCTGGGGGCTCCGGGGCGGGGCCGCTGATCTGCTCAGTTCCAGGCAGGAGCGTCCTTGCTGTCGTGGGCCCTCCCGGCCTCTGCCTGTCCCGGGGGAGGCCGGATCCTGGGCTGTGTCCCGGCGCCCTGTGCTCCGGAGCCTGCGCAGTTGGATTCGCGCTCCCGGCGGTGCAGCCCCCTCCGCGGAGCCGCCGCCCGAGCCTCTCCGAGCTGTTCCCGGAGCCGCGCAGCCCCCTCCGCGCGGAGCTTCTTCCTCTGCGCGAGCCGCCGCCGCTGAGCTGTTCCCGGAGCCGCGCAGCCCCCTCCGCGGAGCCGCCGCCCGAGCCCCTCCGAGCTGTTCCCGGAGCCGCGCAGCCCCCTCCACGGAGCCGCCGCCCGAGCCCCTCCGAGCTGTTCCCGGAGCCCCGCAGCCCCCTCCGCGGAGCCGCCCCCGAGCCCCTCCGAGCTGCTCCGGGTCCCGCCGAGCGCTGCAGCCCTTAGGGAGCTCGGCGCACTCTCCGGGGCGCAGTTCCTCTGTTACTGTCCCAGGGAGCCCGAGGGCGTCCCCGCCTTTCTGGGGATCCTGCTCCAATTCCCGGGGATCCCCTTTCCGCGGGGAAGGTCGGTGCAGCTCCTGCTCCTCCGGGACGGGGCTCTCCTGTCCTGGGGACACTCGCCCCGGCCTCAGCCCGGCTCCTCGCGGGGCCCCTCCCCCTTGGAGGCCTTTTGTGTCTTTATTTCTTTTTCCCCGTCTTCCTACCTTGATAGAAGCGCGAACTCTTCTCACTGTAGCGTTCCAGCTGGTCTCTCTTTAAATCTCAGGCCGAATTCGTAGGTTTTCAGGATGATTGGATGGTTTTCTAGGTAATTTGCTGAGGACAGGTGACCTGGAGACCCTACTCCTCCGCCATCTTGCCCCTCCCCCCCAGGGTTTAAATTTCTAGTGGCTTCAAATTCCGTGATCAAGAGACCCCAGATTTCTGAACACACAGAAGAAATCAGAGAAAAAGTGAAGAGATCAAGGAACATCCAGTGGGAACCATATATCTGTATTATCACGTGTACTATCTGATTTCTAAATTTGATGTAGATAGTATGTCTTCAGTAAGTATATAGAGTACGGTTTCATCAGTATATAAATATTTCTTTGGAATAACATTGTAAGACAAATCAGGGGGAAATATTGGTAATGCTTCTAACTTAGAGGGTTGTGATTTAGATTTCTTTGGAGTTAGTCCTTTTTTGGTTCATCCCTGGAATCAGTATTGTCAGAGAGAGTAACCCCAAATCCACTCACATTAGATAAAGGGAGAGAATTATTGTTGGAGGAAAAAAATACAAGATTAGATGCATTGGAGGGGGTAACAGATGCAGTTTGAATTTACTAATGTCCCCCCCCCACCCCCCCCCGCCCCCCCGCCCCAAGGCAGCACATTTCAGTGCCAAGAGAGATCTTCTCAGCCATGATTTCTTCTGCTGGGAGAAAGTGAGAGGGTGTCAGTGGGTGCCTGGCTTCTCCAGCTGTGCAGGATGCTGCCAAAGAGGCTCATTTCTCTCTTGCCTCATCCACAATACTAGGTCACATGCTGAATAAGTAGGGGTGTGGGTAGTGGCTGGAAGAGTGGCAGACAGGATTCTCAGAGGGTATTAAAGGGTTGTGGATCCTACTAATTGTATCGTGGACTCCATCAAGAAGCCCTCCCACAAACTGCTGGGCATATCTCACTCACAGATCTCTCCAGTTGGCCCAGAGGCACCCCCTAGCACTCTCTCTGCCCAATTCACACACCCCCTCACCCTGTGACTGGCTTTCTGTACACAGTCCTGATGGTGGTGAGGGTGAGCTTTGGCAGATGGCTAGTGAGCAGGCACAGACATAGATGGCCAACAGGTACATGAAAATATCGCTAATCATCAGGGAAATGCAAATCAAAATCACAATGAGATATCTATCGCCTCACACCTGTTGGAATGATTATTATCAAAAGATAAAAGATAAGTGTTGGCAGGGATGTGGAGAAAAGGAAACCTTTGTGCATTGTTGATGGGAATGTAAATCAGTACAGCCACTATGGAAAATAGTATGGAGGTTTCTAAAAAAATTAAAAATAGAACTATCATGTGATCCAGCAGTCATACTTCTGGGTATTTATCTAAAGGAAACAAAATCAGGATGTTGAAGACATATCTGTACCCCCATGTTCATTGAAGCACATTGTTTACCATATCCAAGATATGGAAACAACCTAAGTATTCATAGATGGATAGATAAATGGATAAAGAAAATGTAGCATATATAACAAATGGAATATTATTTAGCCATGGGAAAAAAGGAAATCTGTTATTATAATAACATGGGTAGACCTTGAGGGCATTATACATATTTACAGACAGAGAAAGATAAGTACTGTATAGTATCACTTATTTGTGGAATCTAAAACAGCCAAATACATAGAAACAGAGAATAGAATGGTGGTTGCCAGGGCTGGAAGGTGGGTGAAATGGGGAGATATTGGTCAAAGAGTATAAACTTTCAGTTGTAAGATAAATAAGTTCTGGAGATCTAATGTACAGCATGGTAATTATAATTAATAATACTGTGTCATATATTTGGAAGTTGTTAATAGGGTAGATCTTAGATGTGCTCATCACTAAAAAGCAATGGTAATCATTTGAAGTGATGGTTTTGTTAGCTAATCCTCTTGTGGTAACCATTTCACAACAGATAAATGTATCAAGTCAACACATTGGACATCTTAAACAAAATTATATGTTAATTATATCTCAATAAAGCTGGAAAAAAAGAAAAGTTAATCATGAATATAGAGATTATATCTTACTATGCAGACTCACTACTTTGGGAAGGGAAGAAACTCCCAACCATACATAGTATAGTTCATCCCAGTGGGAGATTTGGCTTTTTTTTTTTTTTTTAATTTTAGTTACTTATTCATGAGAGACACAGACAGAGAGAGAGGGGCAGAGACACAGACAGAGGGAGAAGCAGGCTCCATGCAGGTAGCCCAAAGTGGGACTCAATCCCCGTCTCTGGGATCACACCCTGGGCGGAAGGTGTCACTAAACCGCTGAGCCACGTGGGCTGCCCAGATTTTGGGGATCAACATTGCTTTGAAGCACAGCATTGGCTAGAGATTGGAGGACATATGTAAAGTCTAGTTCTTATCAGAGAAATGATTAAAATTTTATAGACGCTGAGTCCTTTTCTGAATGGAACTTTATAATCAGCCCTTTGCATAACAGTTCAACTAATAAGCTGCCTGGAGCTCTAGGTGAATTGATTTTTCTTTTCCAAAATTGCTTCAAAGCTCATTCTAACTAGGAAGTTCCAATCTATGACAAATTCCTTCAAGTAATTTATTCAGGCATGATGTCCTCTAAAATGGACTCAAAGTATAGTTTAGACAGTAAATTATAGAATATTAAAGCTATAGAATCATCACTTTTCTAAATATACTTTCCAAATGTTATTCCATCTTCCCTCTAAAAAAAATGCATATTTGAGTTTGTTGGTCCAGTATTTTATAGGAAGAATCGAGTGGGTTTCAGGAATAACTGTGTTACTAAGGGAAGCAGAATGGTTCAGACGTTATGATTACAATAGTTTGGGGTCAGGGAATCTTGAGATTTAATTTTGACTTTGCTGCATGACAGTTTCTTTACCTTTCATAGTCTCAATTTTTTTCTTAGTGAACATCAGAAATACTTTCTTGATATTGTTATTGTAAATGCTGATGAGATAATATTGGTAAAGGACTTTATCCAGAATCAGATTTATAGTGAATGTGTGTAAATGTGTTTGCCTATATTGTTGTTACTTTTTACTATTATTGTACATTTTTACTAGTATACAGAAAAAATCTGTCAAATTCTATGCAAGATTGAGTGTTTCCTTTATTGCTTTCTGATTCTGTATACTTATTTATGGGTCATATTATGTGAACTTAATTTTTTTCTTTGTAGGTAAAGTGTTTTACCTGTTGCTTCAACCTCATCAGGTATCATCTTTTCCAGTGTTTCTGCATTTACCCTGAAATTGTAAGGTTATTGTCCATTACATCATTGAGTGATCCCTGCTCCCTCCTTATATGGGAATTTTCTATCTGAGTTTAGTTCTAGGAAAAGCTTTATCTCCCTTGGGAAAGTAGTATGTTTCCTCTTCTCAGATCAGAATGATTTATATGACTTATCACTTTTTCCTCTTAGTTTTGTTTGTCAGGAAGATCATGGTTGTTCTTTTCACTCAATGACAACCTCTTGGCCTTCTTGTTATATTTTGAATATTTACTTTTCTTCTCCTGTTTACCATTAAAAATCTTAGCGTATTAATTTGTTTTGTCTTCCTTTTATCAAATGTCTCATATCCTTTAACTAAAGAGGTGAAGAAGAAATGTATATATTCATTTATAAATGCAAATATAGATATATATATATACACACATATCTTGATACACAGATATTTTCTTATTAATTTTTATTTGAAAGTTTGACACCCAAGTTTAAATTTTGGTATTAGCAACTTCTTTTATCCAAGTAGTGTTTTCTTTCACCTTTGTTCACTTCCTTCACATGTTTGTCCAACACATATTTCTTGGGGCCCAATATGCTGCATTTTTAGGTGGGGAAGAGTCCATGCAGATGAATAAAATTGTCATCTCATAAAATGAACTGTGTCCTAACTAGAGGGTATGAACTCTTGAGAGGAAGAGTGGACCTAATGAGATCAGAGTTGCTTTCCATTAAAAAGGAAAAAGGAAATTTGAATACCATGCTACTTTTGATGTAAAATAATAGATAGGCTAAGGCCTGGGCTTTTTTATGCTATTATTACTGAATCTAATGGGTCTCCACTAGCTTGCCCAAAGTCTCAGGTGAATTTGGTTTTGCTGTTCTTTATCTTGGTGTATCTTTTCTGCCATAGGTACACATAAGATGTCCTTTAATATCTGCAGGGAAAGAGAATGAATTTTGTTTTGTCACATTCCTGACTGTGCTTTTAGAGTCAGGGAGAAAATATGGCTTTAGAGCCTCTGATTGTTGAATCCCATTTTCTTGTCATTTTGTAGTACACATTTAGGGTATTTCTCAGGACAGCTTAACTATCATTGCTTAATGTCATATTTTGCTCCTTGTGGTTGTTTAAGGCAAGAGGCCTTTTATCCTATTTCAAGAGGAAAGGCAATGTATTATTAATCATGATTACTTTATTCATAAGTCAACACTGCCTCAGCAGAGCTTAAATCACACCAAGGGTAACTCTTACTGTGTGAAAGGATGCTTTCAGGTCATGGGCTTTAGGGATGTTTCTTTTCATCTCAGAGAATGTTTTTTGTCTTCAACATAATGGTACATTTTATTTAGGAAAGCCGCTCCCCTGTGTTAGGGATAATGGTAGTCATTTTGGACTTATTTTCTCAATACCTATTGAACTGCCATTATGAGTTTTATACCATGTATAAAACTGGACTGAATGTAACCAATATTTAGTACCTTAAAACCATAGTGAAGTCTGGAAGTAAGAATATAAGGTAGTTTGTGGGTATATAAATTTTGTTGGTCATCTTTCAAACTTTTATTCTAAACACTAGATATGGGAGGAGTTTTATGAATTTTGTGTAGATTCTGTTATTGAAATTATGGTGACTAACGGCCCCAGTTTTTAGCACTGAAAATCCTAGGACCCAGAAGTCCTTCAATCTCAGGGAGACTAGGACAGTTGGTTACACTACATTTGAAGCTCAGACAGAAGCTCTACTGTAATATGACCATAAAGGGGTCATATTAGAAAACAGGAATCCATTTTTTCCTGGAGTCTGAAAAGAGAGAGAAGTCCTGAGTCTTTGATGACCTCTTAGAGTCAGTGAATTAACCCAGACTGTGCCCTAACTCTGGGCTTCTTGTAATTAAAGAGTTAAGAAATTCTTTGTTTAAGCCATTGGACAAGAGTATAATGTATCCTGTATCCTAGGATGTATAATGTGTCCTATGATAATAATAATGCATCCTTATCCTCCTCCTCATACATCCTAACACTCACCAACTGGGTCAGGTGATAGGAGCTGGTAGGGCTGCTCCTATGGGTGGGATATACTCCTTAAGAAAGCATGAGAGGAAAGAAAATTAGGGTATTACTCCCACATTCATATACCATAGATAGGCTGCACCTTCTCTTTTGAACTTTTGCCTTAATGACTTGATTCCTGTTTTGAATGTGCTAGATACATCCTCCTTACCTTAAAGAGAATAAAAGATCCTACATCCTCTTACTTACAAATGCAGTGGCTCTGGGCATAATCTATGAAGGACCCCAATAAGCAATGAGCTCTGCTATCTATTACTTGCCAGATGGAAGGAATGAAAGATAACTAAAAAATAGAGTCATCATGGTAGGGTAGGCATCTTCTAATACTAACTGGATTATAAATAACTTATTTAGAAAAGTGTCCTGTTTGGTTATCCAGAATATACTTTGGAAGCAGTTAATTTTCGAGTATGTACAAGGAAGTTTCATTGCTCAAGGATAAACATTTTATAGGTGCTTATACATATATATTCTCAAATGGCCAAACTGGACATTTGAATAATGTCTATTTTTATAATTATTCAGGCTTAAAATTTGCCATGTTTGGGTCAGTGAGCTCTGCATGTTATGATTGTTGATTCATCTCTGAGTTAGACTGGGAAAATCTTGAATTTTCCCATGGGAAGAGGGAAGCTCCTTTAGAAGGAAGGACATATGGATATATGGGCAGAGCTGGCTTCACAGGTATGTGACTTCACTTTCAGAAGTGCCTTGTGCTTGATTTAATATTCTGCTATAGCAATCTTGAAATTCTTAATATTTTTTTCATGCATTTTTTTACATACCATATTTTTCTATTTAATTTTTGTTTTTATTTATCATGAGAAGTTTTAATCCCTATCACCTGTTTTGCCCATCCCCTGACCCACTTCCCCTCTGGTAACCATCAGTTTGTTCTGTATAGTTAAGAGTGTGTGTCTCTTTCTCTCTCCTTTTCTTTTTCTTTCCACATATGAGTGAGACCATATGATATTTGTCTTCCTCTGACTTCTTCACTTAGCATTATATTCTCTAGCTCCATCTATGTTATTGCAAATAGCAAGATTTCATTCTTTTTTTATGGCTAATATTCCATTGTACATATATGCCACTTCTTCTTTATCCATTCATCTATTGATGGATGCTTGTGCTACTTCCATAGTTTGGCTATTGTAATACTGCTGCAATAAGCATAGGGGTCCATGTAACCCTTTGAAATAGTGTTTTTGTAGGTAAATACCCAGTAGTGTGATTCCTGGATCATAGAGTAGTTCTATCTATCTATCTATCTATCTATCTATCTATCTATCTATCTATCTCCATAGTATTTTCCACAGTGGCTGCACCAATTTCCATTCCCACCAATAGTGTATGAGGGTTCCTTTTTCTCCACATCCTCAACAACACTTATTCTTGTGTGTTTGATTTTAGCCATTCTGACAGGTGTGAGGTGATATCTCATTGTGGTTTTGATTTACATTTCCCTGATTAGTGATGTTGAACATCTTTTTCTGTGTCTGTTGGCCAGCTTGGTGTCTTCTTTGGAGAAATGTCTTTTCATTTCTTCTGCCCATTTTTAGTCAGATTATTTGTTTTTTGGTGTTGAGTTTTATAAGTTCTTTATATATTTTGATACTAGCCCTTTATTGGATATGCCATTTGCAAATATATTCTCCCAATCAGTGGGTAGCCTGTTTTGTTGATTGCTTCCTTTGCTGTACAGAAGCTTTTTATTTTGATGTAGCCTCAATAGTTGATTTTTGCGTTTTTCCCCTTGTCTCTGGAGATGTGTCTAGTAAGAAGTTGGTATGGCTGATGTAACTTCTTTGACATCAGAAGTTACTGTCTGTATTCTCTTCTAAGATTATTATGGTGTTAGGTGTCACATTTACGTCTTTAATCCATTTTTAGTTTATTTTTGTGTATGGTGTTAGAGAGTGTCCAGTTTTATTCTTTTGCATGTAGATATTCAGTTTTCCCAGCACTATTTGTTGAAGAGGCTGTCTTTTTCCCATTGCATGTTCTTGCCTCCTTTGTTGAATATTAATTGACCGTGTAATCATGGGTTTATGTCTGGTGTCTCTATTCTTTTCTATTCATTTATGTGTCTATTTTTCTGTCAGTACTATTTTGATTTCTACAGTTTTGTAATATAACTTGAAGTCCAGAATTGTGATGCCTCTAGCTTTGCTTTTCCTTTTTAAGATTGCCTTGGCTATTTGGAATCTCTTTGTGGTTACATTCAGACTTTAGAATTGTTTGTTCTAGTTCTGTGAATAATGCTGTTTAGAGATTGCATTAAATGTGTAGATTGCTTTGGGTCATATAGACATTTTAATAATATTTGTTCTTCCAATCCATGAATATGGAATGTCTTTCCATTTTTTTTTTGCATTACCTTGAATTTCTTTTATCACTGTTTTATAGTTTTCAGAGTACAGATCTTTCACCTCTTTGGTTAAGTTTATTTCTGGATATTTTATTGGTTTTGGTGCAATTGTTTTCCTAATTGTACAGATTTCTGTACATTAATTGTATGTCCTCTGATTTTACTGAATTCATTTATTAGTTCTAGTAGTTTTTTGATGGAGTCATTAGGGTTTTCTATATATAGTGTATGTCATCAGCAAATAGTGAGTTTTACTTCTTCCTTACCAGTTTGGATGCCTTTTATTTTTTTTATGCTGTGTAATTGCTGTGGCTAAGAATTCCAGTACTATGTTGAATAGAAGTGGTGAGAGTGGACATCTTGTTCCCTGACCATAGGGGAAAAGGTCTCAGTTTTTCATCATTGAGTATGATGTTGGCTGTGGGTTTTTCATATAAGACCCTTATTATGTTCCCTCTAGATCTACTTAGCAGATAATTTTTTCTTTATCATGAATGGATGTTGTATGTGTCAAATGCTCTTTTGGCATCTATTCAAATGATCATATGGTTTTTATCCTTTCTCTTATTGATGTGACATATCATGTTGATTGTTTTGTGAATATAAACCACTCTCACATCCCAGGAATAAATCCCATTTGGTCATGGTATATGACTTTTTTAAAAAAGATTTTATTTATTTATTTGAGAGAGAGAGAGAGAGAGAGAGAGAGTGTACAAGCAGGGGAAGGGGCAGAGGGAAAGGGAAAAGCAGACTCCTCACTGAGCAGATAGCCCAATGTGGGGCTGATTCCAGGACCCTGGGATCATGACCCAAGCCAGAGGCAGATGCTTAACTGACTGAGCCACCCAGATGCCCCAGATTTTTAAAAATATATTGTTGCATTCAGTTTGCTTATATTTTGTTGAGGATTTTTGCATCTATATTCATGAGAGATACTAGCCTATAGTTCTCTTTTTTGTGTGTGTGGTGTCTTTGTTTATCTTGTATACTGGTCTCATAGAATGAATTTGGAAGTTTTCTTTCCTCTTCTATATTTTGGAATAGTTTATAAAGAATGGGTATTAACTCTTCTTTAGATGCTTGGTAGAATTTGCCTGTGAAGCTGTTTGTTCCTGGACATTTGTCTTTTGGGAATTTTTTTATTACTGATTCAGAAATTCTTAATACTTGTAAATAAGGAGCATCATAGTTTATTTTGCCTGGATTCCTGCATATGACATGATATTTATTTAGATCTGGTAGCATTAAGTAGTTCTGATCAAAGAATAGAATATTGAACACACAGCCCTTGATTCTTATCAAAAGCTCATAAGACAACATTTGTAGAGATTGGTTGAAGAATTTGTGGCCTATCCACTCCTCTAAACATGCTAAAGTCTATTTCTGGATTAGACCACTGATCTCAGTGCCTGAATTTCATCATTTGCTGCTCTCACCACCCCTCACACCCTGGTCCCAATTGCTTTATTGAATTGCTCTGTGGCAGTGAGCTCCTATTGAAGGATGTCTAAAAAAAAGTCCACATGGCACCACTCATTATTTTGTTTATTGGAGAGATGTTATTAAAGATGTTGTTTATAGCATTATGCACTATCTTTATTATGGGCATCAGTGAAAAATATTTCTTTTTGTTCTCAGTACCAAGAAAGCTTTTCATGGCTTATTTAGCTGGTTTATCTCCAGGATATAAAATGATATGGTTGTGTTTTCCTGTTGTTTTGGTTGCTAGAAAGCTTAGAAACAAGTAGCAAATGACTAAATGCACAAACCTCATCATCTGCATATTATATAGTAACTTAATCTTTGCCTTCATCTTGTCTTCCATACCTCATTCTCTTTCTACTTTCATTCTCTCACCCACCTATTTTTTTCAATCACATTTTTGTCATAGCATGTGCAGTATGCTTTAAATTCCTTTGAAATATGTGAATAGCTATATAACAAAAATTTTTCTTGTATATGTTTCCTCTGTTGAATATGTACTATGTTTTATTAAGAGAACATATAAGGAAAGCATTTTCAAAGGGTGGCAGGATTTGAGGGGTAACGAACAGTGACAGAGCTTTTCTTGTTTTGTTTTACTATGTAAGATACAAAGAAGTCATCTTAAAATGACATTAATGCAAGAAATGATAAGGAAAATATTTGGTGATAATAAAATATGACTTTGAAATAGACTCTTTCTCTGAAATTCAGTTGTACTTGAGTTTTATTTCATAGTGACTCTTGACAAATAACTCCATCTCTTCATGCCTCATTCTCATCTCTGAAAAGTAGATAATAACATACCATATGTTTCCAAATATTTAGGAGAAGTATTTATTATTACCTGAGTTAAAAGAAAGCAAGATTGTCTTTACTATGAGTATTTTTATAAGCACAAAAAATTCATTATTGTTGATATTTTAAATAAAGGTACTTTAATTTCAGTGCTATTTCTTCTAGGGCTTTTTTTTTTTTTTTTTGGCAGAGTGGAAGATTGCTAATATACTGAATATAAAGTAAGTTTAGGAAGAAATATGTGGGAACTCTGGGTGGTACAGCGGTTTGGCGCCTGCCTTTGGCCCAGGGCACGATCCTGGAGACCCGGGATCGAATCCCACGTCGGGCTCCCGGTGCATGGAGCCTGCTTCTCCCTCTGCCTATGTCTCTGCCTCTCTCCCTCTCTCTCTCTCTGTGACTATCATAAATAAATAAAAAAAAATTTTTTTAAAAAGGAAGAAATATGTGAAGTTATAACATGTAGCTTTGTTTTCTCATTTCAAACTTGCGTTGTCATGTTTTTACCATAATATTTTTGACCCAGTGATTAACTTAATATTCATTCATAACTGTTTACTGAAGACCTGTTGTAACTTACTGTTCTAGATATGGAAATACAGCAGTGAACATAAAGCATCCTTCTTCCATGGTGCTTATGTTCTAGTGATTTATTGCAAATCATCATGTATTTCTCAAGTACATGTTCCTTTTCCAGTATTATATTTTATTTTCTTATTGGCATGTTAAAATCAGATTTGCCTGAGTTATAACATCTACCAATGTTCTGGGTTTTCCTCCCCTTTCTATTTTTACTGATTAAATAGCTGGAACTTTCACTTGATTTGTTAGTGAACTACATATTTTACTGATTATAGGGGTTATGTGATGTGCTTGATTTGGGCTAATTTACATAATTTCCTGATTAAGTTACATATTAGCCTTTTGACCTTTGCACTTCTTCAAAGTGCAGAGAATAATTAGGCTGCACAATTTGATAGAATTCACATCTGCTAAAAAAAATTTCTTTTGCTTCAATTAGCAGACATTTCTAATAATACATAGATTTTCTTCCAGGCTACACATGAATAAGTTATTTTCATTCTGTCAGGAATTGTACCATTGAGCATTGCCCCTATTTAAACAAACAAACAAACAAACAATGCCACTTCTTCCAAGCAAGTAGAAAAAAAAATCAAGGCATTTGCCAATGGAGGGCAGCAATTTTTTAGTTGCAGGATGCTGATAACATCCTTGCCTTACCACTTAGGAGACAAAAAGGGTGAAGCTATTTGTAAAGCACATGAGTTTGCAGTTAACACTCAAATGAAAATGAAATATAAGGCCTAGTTAGATAAAGATTTGAAATTTCTTTTCTGGAAGGAATGCCATATAAATATTCAAATCACTTCTCTGGCTAGATCTAGAAAAGCCTCCTCGAAATAGCTTGTCCTGAGGATAATTATCCTGGAGGACAGGAATAACATGACTTTTTTTGGTAAGGCTTGACAAAGGCCAAGGAGACTTTAAGCCATGATCACATTTTTTTTTTTTTTTTTGAGGCTCACTGTTAGAGATTTTTTTTTTTTTTTTTTTTGAGGCTTGGAGATAGCTCTAAGATCTCACTCTCTCTTCCCAGCTCAAAGAAATTCATCATGAAGAAAAGAGAAGCCTCAATTTCTCATTGCTGCTTCAACATCAAGACATTTAAGTCTGCGTTGGCATTGCTTTAGGAATACAGGCTACAGCTATGTTATTGTAGCTAAAGAACAAAGACATTGGAAGTTAAAAGGGGTTAAACATTGAGGAAACAGAATCTCGTTTCTTGGTAGATCACCTTGGCCTCCACAAGGTTCTGAGCTAGCTCAGGAGCCACGAAACAATGGACGAAATCCTTGGGGGCTGTGTGAATTTTTGATAGTGGCAATCACAAGAGCAACAACAGAAATGAAAATTACTGGTGGGCTGAACAGACTCTCCAGTTTTCTCAATGCTAAGGATCTGCAATAGGGTTTTCAGTAAACTTCCAAGGATCTTGGAAGGATCCGAGGTAAAGCAGAAACCTCTGAAAAGGGGGAAGCTCTCTACTAATCTGCACCCTGGAGTGCGTGGTGGGTGCTAGAGGTGGATATTTTTAAATATGAAAAATAAGAGAAATTAAGTGGAATAATTTAATTGCATACATAATTTTAGTCCATGTCAAGATGTTTGCAAGTGGGTTGACTGTGACTGCTTTTCTAATGCAACACAAGATGGTAGCGGACCCTCTAACAAGGAGCATTTCATTTAAGCAGCTCTTGCAGATCCCTTGGTGAAATAACTAGTTGATCTTTCCAGTGATTACTGTGAGTGGTATCATTTCAGTTTAAGTGTTCCCACTTGACTATGTCTATGAAACTTTGAGTAGGCCTCTTACTGCTAGGGAAAGTCTCTGCATAGTTTTAAATTCAAGACTATTCTATAGTCTTACAATTCCTTTTGAGCCAGGGAAAGAGGAGTGAATTTTGTCTCCTTTCAAAAAATATCCCAAATCACTTCAGTCAGTTTTCTATTCTTTACTCATAGAAATAGTTTTCTCACGATATAATAGGGACCTTATTTGGTTCTCTTGGCCAAAGTAGTATTGTCATAGGGCTTTAGGATGGAGTTTGGTTTCTATCCTCCCAACATTCCAGTAGATGCTCAGATTATTTTTCCGGGGTTAAAACTGGTATAATCCCCATGGGCCCCTGCAGAGCTCCCTATGTGCACATTGCACTACAGTGTTTCAACAGAGTGTAAGAATGGGTTTCTCATAGATCTAAAATATGTCCTAGAACATTTTATCTCTTCTACTTCAGGAAATATGTATCGTATTTTAAACATTCAACATTTAACGGTCATGAAAAGCTATGGCAGGAGTAACAGATATGACACTGCCTAGAATAGTATCTGGCACCTAGCAGATACACAATAAGTGCCTGTTGAAAAAAATGAATGAAAAACTGTTTGCTTATGAAGAAAATATTTTATTTGGAAGGGAAGGAACAAATTAGCAATAAACTGATAAGTCACTGTCACATTTGCTAGTGTACAAAGAGTCTGCATAAAATCCCAAGGAATATGTAAAAGAATCCCAATTACTGATACCTAGAAAAAGCACATGGCCTGTTGACATCCCCGAAGTCTATCTCATTGGTGAACACAAGCAAGGCTATTTAATCACAGAAAATAATAACAGCCATTACTCAGGAACGATTTTACTCCTTTGAATTTTTAATAAATTTTGAAAGCTCTCAAACAAGTCCGGGAACAGCAGAAATTTGAAATTTATATTGTACTTTCTGTAACCCTAATGTTCAAGATTAAGTTAAATGATCTCAATAGGCCCTAAAAAACCCCAGGTCACCCATACACATTATTCATACAACTACTTTTTTCCCCCCATATAACCACTTTAATGATGTCTAAGAGGATAGAGAATCTCTGAAGGCACCAGTTAATTGTAAGCAAAATAACTTTGGTTTGACAGTGGTAATGTTGAGCCAGAGATAACAAATATATAAGCACTTAATACCTTCAAAACAGGTTTAGACTCTACTGTGTTACACCTTCTCTGTATAAAAAAGGCATGACTAAGCTTTCTCCTTAAATTAGAAGCTTCACCATGAATAAAAAGGCACCCTACTCAGGTAATAACTCCAAAACACCAGCTGGTGAACAACTACCTTAAAATAAGCTGGTGGAAGTTGCCAAAATATTGATTTTGGGGCCATACTTTTGAAATTATGACTTGGTGAGGCCCATCTATGTGTGTGCCTTAAAGATTTTTTTCCCTGGTGATAGAATTGCTTCAGATGATTAGAGAAACTTTTCCTGACATACTTCTAAAAATGCCCAGTAAGATGCTTAAAATTAAAAATCTTACTTTCATACATTTTATAAGTAGCTGAGTTAGAGGCAGAATAGTAGAATTCTTTGGGTTTCAGGTATGACAAGTAGTTTGACTTCATAGAATTAAACAAAATGTCAAACCTGGCACTGACCTGGGGTATCTACAGATTGCAGGACGGCTATAGCCTGGGTTTTAATAGACCACATGTGCACGAAGGAGGAAACAAAGCCTAGAGCCCCAAGCATATTGGGAAGTCAGAGCAGAGTTCGCACACAAATACAGAACAATATGCTCTGTGGATATGCTAAAAAATTGTGTGCCTCTACAATAATGTAGATATGCACCTGTTTTAACTTTGTCCCTGGGTGGCGCAAAGAAATAAAGAAAATTGCCTCCTCTGATAATCCCCGAACACAAGCTCACACTCATGCTGGATCATGTCTTGAATTCACACTGTCTTCTTGGTGCCAAAACATTCTAAGCTGTATATTTTTTAATAAGAGATGGCCCTGTTTGCTGTGGTCTCTAAGTGGCAAGTAGAAGCCAAACCAACCCCCCCCCGAAGGTATGTACTTTAAACAGCATCTCCCCAAACCCCACAGATGATGTTCCAGGTCAAATGAACTCATAATTTTTTTTTAATTTAATTTAATTTATTTATGATAGGCACACAGTGAGAGAGAGAGAGAGGCAGAGACACAGGCAGAGGGAGAAGCAGGCTCCATGCACCGGGAGCCCAATGTGGGATTCGATCCCGGGTCTCCAGGATCGCGCCCTGGGCCAAAGGCAGGCGCCAAACCACTGCGCCACCCAAGGATCCCATGAACTCATAATTTAAAGAATTCCTATGGACATGAGGAAATAAACCCACTATAAGTGAGAAATAGCAGTAACAAAGAACTATAGAAACAGGTATACAAAAGCTGCAGTCATTGGAATGATCAGATATTAAATATAATATGTGATAATAAAAAGTTGAAGGCATTCATTTCACCATCAAGAATAAGAAGAAAATGCCCACTGTCATTGCTCTATATTCTCTACGGGGTCAGGAATGAATCAGTGACCTGTGGTTTATGTTTGTAGTTTTCTGACTAATAAAATTATTACATGTCTATATTACTTTGCTGGGCAACCATATCAAAGAACAACAGAATGGATGGCTTGAACAACATAAATTTATTTCTTCACAGTTGTAAAGGCCTGAAGCCTGGGATCAGGCTGTCAGTGGGGTTGGCTTCTTCTGAGCAATTTTCCTTGACTTGTAGGCAGCCATTTTCTCTGTGTCTTTACATGATTGGCCTTCTCTACAGCTCTGTGTCCAAATTTCTTAGGAGGACATCACTCATGTTGGATTAAGGCTCATCCTAATGACCTAATTTTAACTCAACAATCTCTTTAAAGACTCTATTTCCAAATACAATCACATTCTGAAGTATGAGAGGGTTAGGATTTCAGCATAGGAATTTTGGTGGGACATAATACAGCTCTTAACAATGTGCAAGGGTGATAAGTGCAATAAGGAAAAATAACGTGGGAAAGGGGGTTGGAAATATCTAGAGGCTGCAGTTTTAAATTGGGTTGTTTGGGAAAGTCTCACTGTGAAAGTGACATAAACAAAGACCTCAAGGAGGTGTAGAAGCGGGCCATACATATTTTTGGAGTTTCTGGTATATTCCAGTAAAAGTGACAAAATACCATTTTATACCCATATTATCACCAATACTTAACAGGTCTGAAGATACCAGGTTTTGGCAAGGATGTAGAGAAATGGGAACTCTAACATATTGCTGATGGTAGGGATACAAATTGCTCTGAAGACTTTGGTAGACATTTAGTCATTTCCAAGTAAGACTGAAGAAGCCTATATCCTATGGCTTGGCTATTCCATTCCTAGGTGTACTCACAAAGAAACTTGCACCTAAATAATAGGACAGAAGTATAAGAATGTTCATGGCAACATGGTAATACTCATACCAGAAAAAAAAGGAAACAACCCAATGTCCATCTAATGACTTAATAAATGAATTTGATGTATAAATAAATGAAATATTATATAGTGGTGGAAGTGGATAAAATATAGCTATGTGTGTCAACATGGATGACTATTAAAAATAGTTAAGCATATATATAGTATGCTTCTGCATAATTAAAGTTCAAAAACAAATAAAACTAAATGATTTCTTTTAGGAACACACATGTGCACACACACATACTTGCAGTAAAACCACAAAGAAAAGCAAGGGGATGGTTAAGGGAATGATTAGGTAGGAATGAACATAACTGATGGATAGATTAGATATGGGTTCAGAGGAAAGGGATAATCTATGACAACACTGGTGGTGTATCTTGAGCATATGGTAACATTTACAAAGGTGGAGAACCCAGGAGAGAGCAGATTTGTCAGGAAAAGGTGTAATTGGGAGCTCTTTTTTAGACAAGTTAGTTTTGTTGGTTAATTATATATCCAGGTCGAGATGTCAAGTAGGCAGTTATACCTATGAATCTGGATTACAGGACAGATATGATGGCTGAGATAAAAATTTCAGAATTATTAACCATGTAGATGATTGTATCATTTAGAATATTTCCTGCCACATGTAAAAGGAAACCAAAATAGAACTAGGTTAAATGATGCTTATACATAAGAGGAAGCCCACATATTGATCTTGTTTGGTTTATATAACACTTTGACGATCTCTTCAAAGATCCAAATATTTTGGGCCTGTAGGTGGCCCAGTCGGTTGAGCATCTGCCTTAAGCTCAGGTCATGATCCCAGGGTGCTGGGATTGAGCCCCATGTTGGATTCCTGTTCAGTGGGGAGCCTGCTCTCTCTTCCTAGCAAACCTTTGCTCACATCTTATTGGTCCAGATTGGCTTGGGTTCACCCATCTCTGAACCAGTCACTGGCAGAGGTTATACAGTTTCTACTGTTGACTTAGAGTGTTTGGAGAGCAACCAGTCTGTGAAGTCAACCTCAAAGTCAATTATTTAAGCCCAGGAACTCATGTAGGGAAAAGGTAGAGATACAGGATAGATGAGAACCCAGTCCTCATCCGCTGGAATTCTAATACTCAGAAGCTGAACTGAAGAGGAGAAGGAGGAGGAGACAGACAAGTAGATGAATGAGCTATGGCCAGTGAGGGAATAAGAAAACTAGGAGAATGTCACATCATAAGATTGATAGAAGAAAGTGTGGGGAACTATGCATAATGCGTCTGAGACAGAAATCTTTGGATTTTATTAGAATCCATTGTCCTGTAAAGAATTCATTCTCCATTGGGTTGGAGCTAGAGGCAGGAGGCTAACTCCAAAATTCATAAAATCCTAATATTGATAAATTACTGTTTCTGGGGGAAGATTGGAAATAGTAAGATCTTACGGTTCTTTTTTCCATTTACCAATAGTGAATTGAGAATCATTAGGAATAGTAGTTGTCCATAATTGGCCTTGTTATGTGGTAAAAATGTCCATTTTTCAGAACTAACAGGTAGACCAAAATCAGATTTCACACATCAATACCTAGGTTTTTGATCCTTTAGCATGTGAAGCTGGGAAAAAAAAAAGCAAAATGAATATGAAAATGTTAAAATCTGATCTCTTTATCCTTCTTCTTGTATTTCTATACATCTTTTATTTGTGTATGCCTGAGTAGACCAAAGCTGTACAGAGGGCAGGTGCATCAAAATTACCTATGACCACCCATGTGAAATTTGCTTGGATGTCAGTGACAATTCCATGTTCCCTTATGCTGGGAAATGAAATCATAGATAGATGGAATCTAGCCCCAGTGGCCTAGCGGTTTAGTGCCTGCTTTCGGCCCAGAGCGTGATCCTGGGGACCCGGGATTGAGTCCCACGTCGGGCTCCCTGCATGGAGCCTGCTTCTCCCTCTGCCTATGTCTCTGCCTCTCTCTTTCTCTCTGTGTCTGTCGTCAATAAATAAATAAAATCTTAAAAAAAAAAGAAAGAAAATTTCCTAAGCAAGCTCAGGGTAAAACAAAGTCAAAAGTCATGTAGAGGAGCTGAGGGCCAAAAGAAAGTAAAATATGGAAGAATGATAATATAGTGAGTTTTGTAGGCTATTTGGACTTTCTCATATCATTTGTTCAGTCTGTTTCTCCCTTGAATTCTGAACTCCTTCTGGGATAGGACTGTATGTTTTTGCTTTTGTGTTTTTAGGGCTTAAATAGAGTGCTTTGCCTATAAAGATGCTAAGTATATGTAAGAAGGAAGGTTGGTTGGAATGGGATAGTTTGGCATAAGACTTAAGTCACCTAAAGGAAACCAAGAGTTTTGCATCTTTGCATGAAACTATTAGTTATGTTGTAAAACCTGACAAGAGGACCCCATTTAAAGAAATTAAATGTTTCCTAAACGCCCCATAAATTCTGTTAAGCCAGTGGTTCAACCAGGGGCAATTTTGCTCCCTAAGGGGCATTTGGAAACATCTGGAGACATTTGGTACAGTTTTCTACACAGTAACCTGTGCATTCACTTCCTGTTTCCTTGTAGAATAGAGCCTATCATTATTTGGATAATGTTACCTGGAGAAGAGCAGAACCAATCCCTGATTTGATTGTTATGTGGAGCTTCTAAAAATATTCCGTGTGGTGTGTTTGTGTAGAATTTACGACAGATACCTTGATTGTAAAGAAGTTGAACTTCACCTGTTTATATCATTTCTCTGGATAGAAACTTTATTGTTCTTCACATGAGAACATAATCTAGCACACCTGGAGTGCACAGTAAAGATTAAACAGTGATCAAATGAATGGGAGATTGTGTAATGAAATGTGGTGCTTTGCATCTCTCCACTCCCTTGCTCTGTACTCAAATGGCACAGCACTTAAACATGTAACAATGCTGCTGTGTCCACTTGAGCTTCCCATTTGGAAATGAACAGCAGGTGGTGTCTGACAAGCTGAAGGATGTTAATAAAGGTTTCACACATCTGTAAGTGGTAGGGTGCTCCCCAGAATAAGGCAGGGAGTGTTTGGATCATTCTAAATTTGCCAGGCTTCTGTGCAATCACTTCTGTGTGCATAGTTGCAATGTCTCTCATTGCAATTTTAAACGTTGAGTCTATTTTTTGATGCACATAAATTGCATTCAATAGACTTAGTGATTGAACACAGTAAATATTTTTCTGTGACACTAAAAATAATTAGAACTATGGAAAGCATTTTTCTTTCTGTTTCTGCAAAGGCTTATCTTCCCGTAGAGTATGAGCTCTTGAACATGGTCATTTACACCCATCCCTCTCACTGCATCTTTTGCCATCTCCTTTACTAGGGTGAGCTCTGTCGGGGTTTGATCAAACCCCACTGTCCTTAGTAAGGCTGAACCAGGCTAGGCAATCTGTTGCCCTTGCATATATTGTGGGAGTAGGACAATGGTTTTGAGAAAAGCTGCTGGATTTGGGACAGAAAGGGCCCTCCTCCAGCCACCTTCCTAGTCACATATCTCAGCTGTTGCACCTCTCTTCCTTATGGCAAAAAATCAGCTTGCTCTTTCTGCACATTTTTAAGGGCCTGCCATCCCCTGAGGAGCTGCTCATACATATTATATATGGCAAAGCTTGTCCTTCTCTGTCTCTCCTGTGAGCACTCATCCTTACATTGCTGTGTTAGTAGTCTGGTGGTCAGAATAAGGGACTCCACCTTCTGGGCCCCAAGAATGCATCCCTGTAAAATGATCTTGGTGAGCGGTGGAGGGAACTCATTTTTTTTTAAAATCTGTGTTTATGGTTCCAAGTATGATTGTCTAGCATTGTACTAATAAAATAGCTTTTCTTCAAATTCATATAAAGGACAAATGGACTGAAAATGAGAAATAAAAGTGTATAGCTCAGGATAAAGATCACAGATATCTAGAGGAATAGCCTTCAGACATTTCACTTCAATGTCCCTCTGCATTTTCAGAAGCTGGTACATTTCTATGTTACCTAATAGTTTCATAAAAATAAAGTAAGTTATTGTGCAGGAAGAATGGGGTTCTATTGATTCTGCCATTTTGTTTTCTCACATTATTGCCTTAAAGTCAATACTTTTATTTTCCAGTAATCTTATAGAGAAAATGCAGAAAATATTGATAATGTCTTCCCCTAACATTTGGTAAAGTTCTCATTACAACTATACATCTCCTTTTGGGGGGCTAGAAGGCAGCCACCTGGGTGAGTCATCTCAGGTCAACAGCAAGAATTCAGCACAGGAATTGGGTACTAGCTCTGCCTTTAATCTCTGTGTCAGTCTTTCTTTTGACCCCTACTACTCTGCTGAATTTTTTCAGCTGAAAAGCAAGGCAAGTGTGATCTGTTCTGCTACCTCTCCTACTTCTAGGTCCGATCCCTGGGCTGTTCTTTGGCAAAGATGTAGTAGGCATGTGTACTTGATAACACTGATTATTTGCCTTAGCTGACTCCATACAAAAATGAGAAGGAAGATGCTTTTAAAGTCCCAGAGAAACTGAGTGTCCACTCTTTGAAGGCAAAACACTGACTAAGTGTCCTTTCTAATCTGCATGTGTGTAGAAATCACTGAAAACTGCTGCTGATAGGACCAGGGGCTGGGTTCAAGTGCCAAGTGGACCCTAGGAGCAGGGAAAGGGCTTTGAGGGCTTTGTAGCCCACTGTTGTTACAAGCCAGCAGGAAGGGACAGCCTCAAATATGCTGCTCAGGGACCAAAGAGGCTTCTTGCCAGAGAGGCTGCTGCTTGGCAAGTCGAGAAGAAGAGCTGTGAATCTATCACCCTGTTGGCAACAGGCCTGGTGGTTACAAAGGGTTGATGCACAAAGCAAAGGGGCTCCAGCTGTGATTTTTGAGTAGACCCCTTCTGGCAGCTCTTCCCTGGAGCTCAATCTGCATGAACAAATAGATGACATAGACTCAAGTCTTTTGTAGAAACAGGCCTATCATCAATACATTAAAAAATAAAATAAATTTACTAATAAGATTGCTATGAAAATGATATCCACATAGTTATCTTTTATTTTTCAGTAAGTGTGTAAGATATGTCATGATGTTTTAAAAATTTTTGGACTTTGTATAATGTTAAAACCTCAGATTTAGAAGCTAGCTCACTTGAAATGCATTCTTCAGCCATTATTGTGAGGAATGCAAATGAGGGTGCTTCTCAAGAAAAGGGAAAGGATGGAATGTGCTGAATCCTACCATAAAATTCTACATATTTACCTCTGTTTGGGGCTGAAGTGTTTACCCGCCCCCCCACCCCATTCATCTGTTGGAGTTTTAACCCTCAGTATGTTAGAATGCACCTGTATTTGGAGATAGGGTCTTAAGGAGGTAATTAAGTTAAAATGAAGTTACTAGGGTAGGTCCTAATCCAATATGAGTGGTGTCCTTAGAAGAAGAGGAAATTTGGACACATATGCACAGAGGGAGGACCAATTGAAGACATAGGAAAAGGCAATCATCCACAAGCCAAGGAGCAAGGGCTCAGAAGAAACCAACCTTGCCAACACCTTGATTGTGGACTCCTGGCCTCCAGAATTGTGAGAAAATACATTTCTATTGTTTCAGCCCTTCAGTCTGCAGTATTTTGTTAAGGCAGCTATAGCAAACTAATATTCTTAATTTAATTGAGAGTCATGTGAAATGGCCTACAAATCTTAGCCCAAAGAGTCTTCTTTCATCTGATATGTAAAAAAAAAAAAAAATGATTAGAATATATTCTTTCTAACTCAGTCCACAAAGTGAAACAAAGAAGCAGGTTGAGAAATACTAGCTAAAAGAGTATTATATTACTCTTGATAGAGAAGAGCAAGCAAACTATCATCTTTTAGCTAGTTGTCTGAACATTTTCTTCTCCCTCTCCCACCTTCTTTTCTATCCTTCTCATCCCCGCCCACATACAACCATATCCATGGTCTTTTAAGCCTGCATGAGAGGTATCACTCCATACTCATTGGAGGGCTGAACTGAAGGCAGCCCATTGGCTGGAATGCTGAGAGCAAGGGAAAGTGACATGTAATGAAGTTGGAGAGGTGGGCGGGAACTAGATGACTATACACTATAACAAGAATTTTTTTCTTATTTTCTTTTAATATTTAACTTTATTTTATTTAAATTCAGTTTGCCAACATATACTATAACACCCAGTGCTCATCCCATCAAAATGCTCTCCTTAGTGCCCATCACCCGGTCACCCCCCCCCCCCCACCTCCTCTTCTGCAACCACTTGTTTCCCAGAGTTAGGAGTCTCTCATGGTTTGTTTTCCTCTCTAATTTCTCTCCACTCAGTTTTCCCCCTTCCCTTATAGACCCTTTCACTATTTCTTATATTCCAGATATGAATGAAACCATGATAATTGTCTTCTGACAATTGACTTATTGACTTATTTCACTCAGCATAATACCATCCAGTTCTATCCACATCAATGTAAATGGTGGGTATTCATCCTTCCTGATGGCTGAGAAATATTACATTGTGTATATATACCACATCTTCTTTATCCATTCATCTTTCAGTGGACACTGAGGCTCCTTCATAGTTTGGCTATTGTGGACATTGCTGCTGTGAACATTGGGGTGCAAGTGTCCCAGCGTTTCACTGCATCTGTATCTTTGGGGTAAATATCCAGTAGTGCAATTGCTGGGTCGTGGAGTAGCTCTATTTATAACTTCTTGAGGAATCTCCACACTGTTTTCCAGAGTGGCTGCACCAGTTTGCATTCCCACCAACAGTGCAAGAGAGTTCCCCTTTCTCCACATCGTCTCCAAAATTTGTTGTTTCCTGTCTTGTTAATTTTAGCCAATATTTTTTTTTTATCTTAATCATAACGGCAATAAGAAACCATCAAAGGGTTTTAACTGGGAAGATAACACAATCAAATTTGTTTTTGAAAGGATTGCTCTATCTGTAATATGGATAATGGATTGCAAGGATTAGGCATCCGCCTAGAGTGAATCCAGGAATATCAGCTTCCGTGATATTCCTATAGCTCAGCTTATGCTTATGGCAGTGGAGATGGAAAAAGTATATTTAAGAATTAAATAAAACGATGGATATTATCCAGCCTTAAAAAGGAAGGAAATTCTGATACATGCCACAATACAGTTGAACCATGAGAATGTTATGCTAAATGAAATAAGCCAGTCACAAAAGGACAGATATTGTATGATTCCACTTATATGAGGTATCTAGAGTAGTTGAATCTGCAGAGACAGTAGAATAGTGGTTGCCAATGCTGGGGGAGGGTAAGAATGGGGAGTTATTGTTTAATGGAAATAGAGTTTAGTTTGGCAAGATGATAATGTTTTGGAGATTGGTTGCATAACAATGTGAATATTCTTAACTACTGAACTTAAAAAGACAGTTAGGATGGCAAATTTTATGTTATGTGTGCTTGACCACAATTTAAAAAATTCATTAAAAAAAGAGTTAAGAGATATGATGGAAATAATCTGATCATGGATTGGATATGAAGTGATAAAGAGGAAGTATCAAGGATAGCTCTTAGGTTTCTGACTTGCAAAATGGCTAAAAATTGGTATTACTCACTGATAGACAAGATTATGGGACACAATAAGTTCTATCTTGGACATTTTGACTTTGAGATAGATTTGAGACATTCATGTGGTAACATGGATTAGGCATCTGGATATATGAATATGGAGTTTAGAGGAGCAGCATAGGATTAAACTATAAAAGTCACCATATTACATGTGAGTGGGATTTATCTCCTGATTAAAGGAATGGAAGCCAACCAGAATCAATTAATCTGGAGGTTATTTAAAGGCTAGGTGGCAGAAGATGAAGGATAAACTAAGTAAAGATAGAAAAGGATTCCAGAGATATTTCTAAGGTAGAATTACACAAATTCAGGGGCTGATTGGGGCGGTGGAGGGGATCCATTAGAGGGTCATTGTTAACCCCTTCAGGCTTTTAATTTTGGGAATTGTGTAGATGGTGACGTCATTGACTACACCCAGAAATTTAAGAAGTGCAAGGAAGGAGAAAGTCATCATATGTTTTGAACTGTTGAATACAAGGTATTTATGAGAAAAAAACAAAGTTGAGATATATAAAAGGCAGCCAGATAATTAGTCTGGGTTTCTGTCACAAGCCCTGTCCTAGGGAGCCAGATCTGGAAATCAACAGTACAGTGTATAGGGGATAGTGGAAGCTGTAAGAATGAGCAGAACAGTCCAAGAGAAAAGCCACAGAATCAGGCAGAGAAGGAGGGAACCCAAGAAGAACATCAAAGTAGAAAAGAATGAAGAGAAAATATTGCTACAGAATTCAAGTTTAAGAAGGAAGGAAGTGCAAACTATGACACTGAGTACAGCTAGGCTAGTGAAATTAGGACAGGGAAACATCACTGGACTGGTCAGTTAAGAGGCCCTTGATTAACCTCAGTAGGAATAGGCTCCGAAGAGTGGTTGAAGGACCAGAAGAACTTTAAGTGGATGGAGAAGTGAATTTGCAATAAAGAAATGGAGATACTGTGCATGCAGTCTATTTTCTAAAGGTTGGCCAGAGAAGAGGGGAGAGTGAAGGAATTGGCTGAAGGAAGACACTGAACTGAAGAAAGGTTTTTTATTAATTGGAAGGTGTCATAAAAATTTATAGACTGAAAGGAAATAAATAAAAGGCATGGGGAAACCCCAAAGAATAGGGAAAAAGACAAAACTGAATCACAGAAAGAGAGATGTTTAGTTCTCAAGTGTGTTAGGGAATGAGGTAGGGAGAAACATGACTCTGGATACATTGGGCAATGGTGAGAGAGAGGAGGAAGTTGAGGAGATTCATGTCTGATTGCCTCTATTTTTCTATAAAATGAGAGATAAGTTCATTTCCTGGGAGCAGCAAACGGGGAATGGAGTTAGGGGCTCCAAGATAGGGATGAAATACTGAAAAATGAAATACAAGAAGAAATTCACTAGCTCAGGTTAAGGAATTTCTGGGTGGTGCTAACAGAGCTTGGAAACCATAAAGTATCAGTTGATATGATAGTGTAATCTCTTGAGAGTGAGCCATGGTCTGGGTAGAAGCATGAAAGGGAGATGGTGCATAAATTAAGGAATTTGAAATGCAGGTGCAAGGAAAAGTTTAAGTGGGTGAATGTGCTAATCAATGAGGAGTTGAAGTAATGGCTTGTTGAGTCAACCCTGGAAGCAGGAAGTGAAACTAAGAAGAGAAAAATGAGAAGTCAAGCCACATGGAATCTGAAAGGAATCTAAAAGCAAAGATATTCTGGGCAGCCCCAGTGGCGCAGCAGTTTAGCGCTGCCTTCGGCCCAGGGTGTGATCCTGGAGACCCAGGATTGAGTCCCCTGTTGGGCTCCCTGCATGGAGCCTGCTTATCCCTCTGCCTATGTCTCTACCTCTCTCTCTCACTCTGTATCTCTCATGAGTAAATAAAATAAAATCTTAAAAAAATAAAATAAAAGCAAAGATATTTAGAGTTAGAGATTTGATAGCTGGAGGGATCATATTTTGTGGTTAGAAAGTAGAATTTTCGAGTATCAGATTTTGGCAATGGAGCAGTATCAGACAAAGAAAAGATCATGGCTAAGAAAAGGGATTGGGTAAAGGATGGTTAAAACTCATTAGAAGTAAAAAAAAAAAAAAAGACATGGGTTTATTTTTATCACAATTTACCATGAAAAGTAAAATGAGGTGAAATCTTTGTGAGTAGTGACTGACCAGGGCTGGGGTTGCAGAAGATATGCTTAATGATGATTGATTATGAAAAAATTTCCCCTTAGAAAAGAGCATTTGCTTGCTCATTTATTTTTGTGCATGCTTATTTAAATAAAGGGAATGGGTAGTCTGGGTTTTTCCATTTCTTTTTTTTTTTTTTTTTTTTTTTTGGTTTTTTCATTTCTAAAGTCCAATAAATCCCTAGGAGATGGAGAAAAAGGCAACATAGATGTGATTGCTGCTTTAAATAATGAATTCTCCCCTAATGCCACCAAATTGCAAATGAGTCGTGATATACTCATGATTATTTCTTTAATGAAAATGTGACCTTAAGACATGCCCGAAACATAGTAAACTTCTGTTTGCTGATACACCCAGCCTTTCATTAACTTTTTCACACATGCCATTTTCTGTTCATCAAAGTTTTATATTGGAATCCCTCGTGTTTTATAAATATAAATGGACTTGGAGAGTTTTCCTTTTCAGCTCATAAGAGAAGAGAGCAGGAGGCTCTACCTTTCAGTTCTCCAAGCACCAGAGCCACTAAAAAAAAAAAAAAAAAAAAGGCAAGATGTATGACTGGAACCATATTACTATCTTGGATGACAGTTATGGAAAGTTTCAAACCCCTGTAAAGTTCTCTTAGTGAAATGCTGTTACCTACCTAGCTTGGTTCGTCTTTCTTTATGTTTTGTATTATTCCTGTTTGCTTGCATTGAGAATAAAGTAGATAGAGACAGAGAACAGAAGGTAAGATGGCTTGAAAAAAATTTATGTAGATTAAACAAAGTCCATGAGGCTGATTTGCTTGGTTCCTATAGCAAAGTTCTTTCACTTTTAGGAGATTGGTCAAGCCTATCAGGTGTCAGCCTGTGCCCTGTAAATTTTCCATCAAGAATGTTCCAAATTATTTATGATGAGGCTTTGTTCTTCATAGCTATGTCTTAAAAGGCTGCATAGAAAAAGGCACAGCACATTTCCCTGAGTATGACTTCTATCACCTGGGGAGGCATTGAGATGGCTGGGGTACTAGGAAACATGCATTTCTCAGGCTTCACTTTAAAGGGCCAGAAAATAGCCTGTTCTTGTTTTTTTCTGTTTGGTTTCATGTTATACATTGTCAGTGATGCTGCTGGCAGAAAGCTAATTGTACTGGTCTGGATCAAAGAGGTTAGTTGAACAGTGTGGGTGAAAGAGACACTGGACACTGAAATGTTATTCAACAGAGCCAGAAATGGGTGATGGGCAGCTGACTCAGGGGCTGCCAAGGGGACAGGTTAGCCCAGCACAGTCTATGCAGAACTATCCTCTCCAGATGTCTCTCCAGGTATCTGTAGATCTTGAATCTTTTCAAATGGATTCATATTCCTTATGGACATACCATTATTTCCTGAGGTTGGCTGTTATTCTTACCCCATCCTGGGCCATTGCTCAGAGTCAAAGCATATGGATCTACTTTTAGCCAACAACACAGATTGTTTAAACCTGAGTACCTGACATTTTTCTAGTCCAATACCTATCAAAGTCTCTGTTGTGGGAAATCATCATTGTAAAGGAGTGTTTGCAGATGTTACAGTCCACCCACTCCTCCAGATATTAAAAGTTTTTCCCTTGGTTGAAGAAGATCATCAGAGGACTGTCTACCTTGATCCCTGTTATTGGTCACTTGTCAAAGTGTTTTAACTGAATTGCACTTTGGGATTTGAACTGCTCTTGGATCACAGTGCAGGTTTTCATCAGCAACAACTAACTATTCACTATTGTTTTCACCATGGGGTGTATTCAAGAGCATTGCTCATCACATCCTACAATGTCACCTTTATGACATTCCACAGGAGACATGGCTTTTAGGTCTCAGTACCAGGAAAAACCATATTACTCCTGGGTAGTTGTTTTGCTTTCCTCTTAAAGACATGATTTATCTTGTAACATTATGTGTTTTCCTCTTTGCTTTAGCCATTAGAAAGTTAGAGCTAAATTTGGGACATAACTCTAAAGAAGAATAATACTAATTTTATCCTTAGCTTTATTATATTCCCATCCAGTTTACCTTTTATACTAACTCCTTCAAGCATTTTATATCCTTTTGTGATTAATGTATTAATAACTAAATGAAATTCTCTCTAATGTGAAGAAATTATGGTATATAATCTCAAGTGTTTGCAAGTAAAACAGCAGAAAAGTAAAGAACACTCCTGATAGCCAAGGAAAATGAGAGTCCGTAAGTAGAATTGGCTCAGTTCAAAATGTATGTATGCTGCAAAGATGTCTGCTGTGCTGCTTTGTGGCATGTATTTTAAGTCAAGGAAACTTGGCTAGAATCAGTGTTCCTTGGAGTGTATTCTTTTTTTTTTTTTTTTTTTTTATGATAGTCACACACACACAGAGAGAGAGATAGTCACACACACAGAGAGAGAGAGAGAGAGAGAGGCAGAGACACAGGCAGAGGAAGAAGCAGGCTCTATGCACCGGGAGCCCGATGTGGGATTCGATCCCGGGTCTCCAGGATCGCGCCCTGGGCCAAAGACAGGCGCCAAACTGCTGCGCCACCCAGGGATCCCCCTTGGAGTGTATTCATAGGACATTAGTTGTTAAAGGATTCTATGTTCAAATACTTTTGGGACCCTCAAGGAATATAACTTTTTAAAAAAACTGCAGAATTCCTAGAAGTTCTTAACATGCATTCATTGTGAATCTTCAGGAGGCAGACTATGTGGTGCAGAGTTTCTAAATTTATTTGTCCATTTATTTTTCTTGGAGCATCTACAAGAGCTAATCTTTTTTGAGACATGCTAAGGTAAAATAGTGCCATTATAATTATTGTTATATTATTATTAAAGACTTTCTGTTTTCTCTTAAAAAGTATAGGGCAAAGGCTTAGATATTCATTGCTAGTATTTTTAACTTCTTGTTTAAAATTTAAAGTGACAATGCACTAAGAACATAACTAATACAAACAGTTATAAGCAATGCATGGCATTTCCTGGATGTATTTAGCAGAGTCTTTCATATTTAGAGTTTTCCTTCTTAATTTAATGTTTAAGGTTCTTAACTATAAGTTAATATGATGTTCAGGTGGAATCCATGGCAACATTCTGATTTGATGACGTAGTTACACTTCAGGAAGGCACAGTTGTGAAGTAGTTGGAATTTGGAATGAGACATGGTTTCAATTTATATCTCTATTACTTAAAAGGTATTTGACTTACTAGATCTGTGGCCTTGGGAAAGTCACTTAAATTCTATAAGCCTCTATGTCTGTGTGTAATTTGGGGGTTGTAGTGTATCCATCTCATTGATTTGTTGTGAGGATTAAATTAATATGTGTGTGAATGTGGATAGTGCTTAGCACAGTGATTTTCATGTGAGTACCTAATAAACAGTAACTATTATAATTTTTATTTGTTTAGCAAACACTTATTGAGCAGCTGCTGGGTAATGGGTACTGTGCTATATATTTGGGTGTAAATATGAATGAGTCACAGTCCCTGTCCTTGAAGAACATAGTCAAGTAGACAGATAACAGTTACATAAAGGTATAAAGTGAAGAGTTAATGAATTAATGATAAATATAAGTATAGAAAGGAGTGGAACCATAGAAGAGAGAATTGTCAGCTCTTTTGGGACAAGGTAGTGAATGCTGCATTAGAAATTAAAAGGTGATTAGATGTTTTCCAGGGAGAAGACAGTGAGGCCAGGGCTGCTGGGGAGAGAGATTCTGAGCTGACTGATGAGAATGAACAAAGGAAGAGTAAATTCAGGAAGCTACGGGGAGTTCAGAATAGCTGTGAATAGCACCTGTAGGCAGAGGTATGAAACAGGGTGGCTGACGTTGGCGGTGGCTAGATCACGAAAGTCTAAAATCCTAAAGTGAAGTGTTTGCAAATTATATTGTAAGCAGTGGGGAGGCATTGAGGCATTTCAACAGTGGAGTAACCTTATCAGATTATTTTAGATCTGTGCTATTCTATTTGTGGTCTGTGTACAAGCTGCAGTAACAGCACCTGGGACTAGAAATATAAATTCTCAGGCCCTATGCAGAGCTACTGAATGAGAGTCTCAGCAATTTATGTTTTGGCAAGCTCTCAAGATGATTTTTTTGTGACATTAAAATTAGAGAAGCACTGTTTTAGATTGATCATTCTATGTGTTTCATAGAGGATAGACTGGACACTCTCCAATTAGAAACAGGGAGATTAATGAGTGAAGAGCTATTGTCCAGGCAAGGAATGATGGCAGGTCTTAATGAGATGTGGAGAAAAAGAGGAAGAGACAAATAGTAGAAATATTAATAAAGTTTATTTTATGGAACCTAAGTTATTGCCTGGGGACTATATTAGGAAAAAGGAGGATTCAGGGATAACTCCCAGGATTTTTGTTCTACTTAGCCTGTGATTTTATGCATTGAGATAGAGAATATAGAAAAAGTGTAAAGTTTTCCATTTTTTTTTTATTTTTGGCAGCAAGAGGGCTAAATTATAATGAGTTTGGTTTCCAGTATATTAGAAGTACCTGTAATACATGCAGGGGAATCCTATGGATTTAGGACTCATGAATATCAAAGGGTGGCTGAAGAAGCAGGAATGAATGAAATTGTAAAGTATAGAAATTTGGATAACAGTAGATGTATTAGTGTGCTTTTATTATAGGGCACTGTTTATCTCTCTAACCTCATCTCATACCATTTGCTTTTAGCGTAAACACCAGTCAAACTAAAGCACTTGACCTTCACTGAACACACATGATATCTTAACCTCAAGGTCTTTGCACATACTGTTCCCTCTGTCAAGAATATTCCCTGCTTTATTTCCTTGTTTAGCTCTTTGCATCTAGCAAATTCCTATTGATCCTTCAAGACCCACCTCTAAAATAATCCTCTATGCAGGAAAAGTACCCCTTCTAGATATGTACTTAGCATTACTACATTAAGTACAGTAGACTCTTTGCTTCTTTGTTTCTTTTGTGTTTAGGTCCTGATGTTAAGGCCTATGTCTCTTAAACATTTCACCCACCCCTGGCAGGATACCTGACAGATAGTAGGTCCTCAATAACTAATTGTTGGATGAATAATGAAAGAATGGACAGAGGGAGAAGAGTTTTCAAAGGACTAAGAAAGCATATTATAAGAAGTAGAAAGGGAGTGCAAGGAGGGAGTGACAGCATAGAAACCAATGACAGAAGTTTCTAGAAAGGAGCGGTCAGTAGTGTTAAAAATTTCCAAGCAATCATGTAACATTATGATGGAAAATGTCCATGGGATTTAACAATTAGGTCAGAGGTGCCCTTTCTCAGGATGGTTTGAGGGAGTGAGCTCTCCTAAGAAATCAGATTGTAGTATTTGAAGAACAGCTGGTAGGTAAGAGTGGAGCCTGAAACTATAATTTTGTGGCCCAGAGTAGAAAGGATGGAAGAAGACATGGGGTCAAAAGAAGGTTCTTTGAAATGAGAAAGGATTTAACATATATGTTGAATAAGGACCCGGTATAATGGGAAATCTAGAGTAAAGGAGTGATAAGTGAACCAGATTCCAGCTTCGTGAAAGCCTTCAAGCTTCATGAAAAAAGGATTAACCTTGAACTAGAAAAAGTCCTGGAGGGATGCCTAGGTGGCTCAGTGGCTGAGCACCTGCCTTCGGCTGTGATCCTGGACTCCCGGGATCGAGTCCCACATTGGGTTCCCTGCATGGACCCTGCTTCTCTCTCTGCCTGTGTCTCTGCCTCTCTCTCTTTCTGTGTCTCTCATGAATAAATTAATAAAATCTTAAAAAAAAAATAAAAAGGAAAAGGTCCTGGAAGGGAGTGGAGTTGAGTGTGGACTTAGACAAGTTTATAGGAGTGGGGAATGAGTTTATAGAGTTGAGGATTGATAGCTGAATTTTCTCAGTGGAATAGGGGACAAATTAGAAGTTCCTATTTATGAACTTGTGTGTGTGTGTGTGTGTGTGTGTGTGTGTGTATTTAGGGGTGGTTTAGACAGGTTAGGGTGTACTCATGGAAAGGAATTAAGGGTTCTAAGTATTCAGGTAAGACCTGACAGAGACCCCTGACCACAAACACATTTTTTTTTTCCTCAGAAAAGGAAGTCTTATCATTTTAAGGGTAATGCCCCTTATGAATTGGTAGAGCTATTGATTTTGATGAGAACTTCTTACTGAGTATGTAGGAAATGCCATTTGGTCATTATTGATTTATGATGTTATGCTCGAGAGACCGTCATGGAGGAAAAATTAAAGGACTGTCCTTACATAATTCAAAGAATGTTATTTGTCTCAAAGAATGTTATTTGTCTCACCATCAAGATATGTATATACTATGTAAATGATCAGAACATTTAATAACAATGTGAGCCTCCCACATTACAAGAGGAAAAGGGAAGAATCTGATCATGTTTTGTTTAATTGAAGTTCGATTTGCCAACTATACTATAACACCCAGTGCTTATCCCATCAAGTGCCCTCCTCAGTGCCCATCACCCAGTTACCCCATCCCCCCACCCACCTCATGTTATTATTACTTTGGTTGACTTTATTATATCCCTTAGTTAAATTCACGAGCAACCTACATTGCACTGTCTTGAATAAACTATTAATCAATATAAGAGTATACCGATATGCACCTTGAAATCATGGTTTTATGTCCCAAGTGGCATCATAATATTAATCACCAACATCTTATATAATGCCATATATTATGCTGCAAGCTTTCTTAGGGTAATCTCACTGAAATGTCATAATAATTCCAGGAGGCAGGAACTATTTAAGTCTTATTTCATAGATGAAGAAACTGAGGCTTAAAAATAAGTAGCTTGCTTCTCTTTGGCTTGCCATTCAAAGGAAGAGATGTAAAATTCCGAGGGCCTAATATTTAGTAAGCTTAGAGTTCTGCATTTTAGCTGCAGTTTTACAACTTTTCCAGTTTCCCAACACTGAGTGGCCTAAGTAGGGAAGTTCAAATGTCCAGACTAGCCGAGACTAGCCCCTGTGCTCATGTTGGACAAATACGTGGCATATGCACCTTCCCATTGCCCTCTGTGCCCATTGCAGACATTGATAATCAGCTGTAGAACATTTTTCCTGGGAGTCCAGATGTGGCCTCAGAAATCTTCATGAGATAGTGTTTCAAGTAACCACTACTAATTGATATATCATCTGGAGGCTAAAATACTCAATTATTTTGTGAATAACAACAGGTGGATGGGAGTATCAGTTTGGATCCTCTGAGGAGCAGCCGAAACAGGATAAGGCCAACAAGAAGAAACGCTTGTGAAGATAAAAGGGAAGGGAGAAGTTGTATGCAGCCTTCAGACCACAGTGCAGGTTTGACATCTGTGAAAGGACAGAGGGAATGAATGAAGGATTGGATAGGTAGGGTCACAGATTGTAGTGCAGTTCTGAGAAAGTCTCAGGCAAGGTGATAGGTCTCTTGAGCAAGCATGTCTCTTAGAAGTCTCCCCATGGGGTAGGAATGGGCTGTCTCTCCATGCTTTCCTTACCATACTCAGTCACTGGCTGTGAGGCTGGGAGAATCATGGCCTTGGAGCTAGAAACCACAAATCAACTATGGATAGGGTCTCTTGATGAAGATCTGAGTGCACACTTCCCTGGCAGCATGACAAGTATCCCTAGAAATGTCTTAGCTGATTCTTTATAGATCTGGCAGGAATTGTAATTGTGCTACTAGAGCTGACAATTCACAAAGCTACTGAAATGTCTTAGCAACTGGAAGATGAGAATTCTCTTTCTTTCTTGAAGCAGTAGCTTATCTCTCTGAGTTTTAAGGAGCTGTATATGGAAGAAGTTCCTATATTTTGTGAGGCCCTCAGCTTCTCCCCTCCCCTTCAAACTCAGAAGGGAAAGTGCCAACCACTGTGTTTTTTTCATCTGTCAACTAATCCTTGGTCTTATCACTTCATTCAGTTGGAAATTATGTTTCACTTCCACTTAGCAAAAGCCATCTTCTTTGTTACAAAGATTGTAAAATAATAACATGATTTGTAAAGTAAAACATTGGTATCTGCAGGGAATATGTTTAAGACCTCCAAATATTCCCTGAAAGTAAAAATATAGAAATGTTCATACTGCACATGGGCTTTCTCCCAAGTTATATTTTCATGGAAAGACACGTGCGTTTGTTTCTTATGTGATGGAAATTTTTCTTTTCTTAACAAGGAAACAAAGATTCTGCTGCATCAAGAGTCACGACAGTAAGTAGACTCAATGAAGCTAGTTTATTCACTAGCTAAGTTAATTGGTCCTGCACACCACATGCTCTGAGGGACTCAGTGTACTCTGCTAAGATTGTGTGTTATCATCTGCATTCTACTACATGTAACAATGACAGCAGGCACAGCTACTACCTACCATTTATTTACCGCTCATTGCCAAAGCACTGAATCTGAAATACATGAATATCAGTTATTTACAACAACCCTGTGAAATAGGTGATACCATCCCCTTTTACAGAGAAGGGAGGGAAAAAGGATCAGAGAAATTAATGAGGTTACCAAAATCAAAGTTAGTGAGTGGTGGAACTAACATTTAATGCCACACACCCGTGGCTCCAAATCCCAGCTCTTGATTACTATTAAGGGTTATTCCTAATGAGCCAAAAGTTGTAGGTCAAATCAGTTTACACCAGAGGTCTGCTACATACAATACTATATCCCCTAATTTGATCAGATTTGCCTTTAGAGCTGGATGCAAATATCATGTAGCACACATATAGTTAGGAAGGCAACCTCTGTCTAAATATTAGAGTTGTGCCTTACAACTTAGGGTTAGCCTAAGAAAAAGGAGCTTGGTTAAAAAAAAAGGGGGGGACTTTCCTAAGGCACGTTAAAAATAGAGGACAGTTTCTGTTTATCTCTTCTCATAGTTACCTTTGAGCTGAAGATAGTGATATATAAGCTATAAGTGAGGAGAGGCGATGTCTAGCTTATCCCTAGCTCCTAGCACATGCCTGGAATATAAAGGAAGCTCCATACAGATAATGCATGAAGAATTACTGGCACACTGCTAAGAAAATGTGATGTTCATTTAATAGAAGATCACAGTCAGGAAAAAAATATTGTAAGTTCATTTACATGAAGATAGAAAAATATCTAGGATGTTATGTGCCCTGAGTCTGATCAATACTCTATTCTTTGAGTTTGAGGGTGGTTCTTTGCAGATCTTATTTTCCTAAAGGACACAAAAAGGGGCAATTGGCTTAGGCATTGAGAAGGTAAATGAAAAGGGACATTTGATCACTATTTTTTTAGATGCCTTATTACAAGTCCTGGAAAAATGTGTACAGTGGATCAAAACAGCCAGGTGTTTGGATAACAGCCCTCTGGGGCCAGCTGGCAGAGGGCAACTGGTCATCAGTGTCAATGGAAAAAACATCTAAAAAATGAAGAGTTAGCTCAAGAGAGGGCACGGGAAAGCACCCAGTGTGGGGGAGACTATAAACAGATCATAAATTACATAGATGAAAGAGGATTAAAGGAACACATTTTAGAAGGTGTGGGGATCTAATAAAAGGTATCTAACCAGCAGAGGCAACCGTCCAGCTAGGGATGTCAGTTGAGCCTTCAGATGTTGGTGGGTCAGAAAACATGCAAAACATTCAAGGGATAGAGGAACTTACTGAGCACTTCCAGCAAACAAGCCACCAAGCTCAGCGTTCTAAATTACAGGGCAGATCTCTCCACCTTGAATGCCGGGGGTGAGAAACTACTGAAATTTCCACAAATCCAATGTGATGAATGGCCTTATGAGGAAGTAATTCAATATATATGTCTTGGATTTTGAACTTGACATCCAGTAAAATCATGGGTTTTATTTATAAGGGAGAAGTTCAAATTATTGCTGTTGTTTCCTCATTCTCCACCCCTTCGCTCTTCTCTGACCCCACTTCTGGTTCCAAGCCAACAACGTACCATAGAAAACAACTAGCCTTGCTTGGCACTTGTTGCTTCTAGGCACTATTTTAAGTGTTTTATATAAATTATCTTGTTCATCCTCACAGTAGCCTTCTAAGGTGACCCTGTTATGGTCCCTATTTTATAGATGAGGAAATTGAGTCACAATCAAGGAAACTGATAAAGGAAAAAAAAAAAGGCACCTGACACCCAATAGGGCAGTAGAGCATAGTCCCACCAATGTTAAAATAAGATGCTTGTTACAATAACTAAGAGCAGGAGATGAAAGGTAAGACGGGCACACAGGAGGAAAGTCCAGAAACTGGAGAAACAACCTTTTTAAGGGGTGGAAAAAAGACAAGTCTTAAAGGAAGAAAGGAAAGAACTAGGCCTAAAGCCTATAAAATTAAACCAATATTTGCTCACTAAAGGGACTTGAAAGCGCTAAAGGACAATCTCTAAATCTTGAAAATAAAACACATCTGGTCATGCTCAAGTTGACCTAATAATTACAAACCTTGAAGGGGCCTTGGGAAAAAAGGAGCGCAAGAGAGGAGGCGAGAGTGCAGCCTACAGGGTGCAGAAGGCTGAGGAGTGGTGTTCTTGCCTGTGTGGTGCTGGCCATCTGTCAGAGTCCTCGGTGGGGCTTTGGCTTCCACACCCCCAAATGCTCTTGTCTTCCGTTGGGGTCCATGGAGAAAAATTAACCAGGCTCCCACTCCCCTGGCACAGCAGTCTGTTGTTACATGAATGGTCCAAGGCCCTGTCTTCTGAGAAGCTGTTTCTCATTTATGCATATGTAAGCTGAATCAGCTTAACTGACCAGGAGACATCCAAGGCCATTCCTAGCAGGTGTCTTTCTCTGTCCCTGCCTTCACCTGTCTGCCTCCCTGGCTTCTATTGTTGCCTTCGAAACAGGTTCCCTATCCTGAGTCTTCTAAATGAAAAGGGTCCACATGCAAGGGGAGTGGACCTCTGCCTCACAGTTCTGAACCCAGTCACAGCAAGAGATACACAGCCAAGAACCGGGCCAGGGCCAGCAAAAATACAAAGATGTTTTTCAACTAGAGGAAAATATGCAAACAAACTGGTTTGAAGGGAGGTGTGAGGCAAATCCAGAGTCTTAGCTCTTGACCTAGGGCAGAGGCAGAGAGCTGAGAAATTAATGTGTTTGTGGCTCAGAAGGAGAAATGTAGAGACTCCATTGTTTTCAGTGTCCTCGTTGAGTCTGAAAGCTGAAAAATAAAACATGAATACTCTGAATGTTACCAAGTTGAAGTCCTCAAAATAGAAGTTTGGATTAAAATTTCTCTTCTTTCATTTCATCTTATGATGAAATCTTATGATGTTGCTTATTTGAAGTCTTCACTGTAACAAATATGGGAGGAGTTATCTCTCCTTCTGATTTTCTCTGCTCTGGTTGCCACTTGGGAGTGCCTGGTTCTTGGCTACACAGCCACTCCTTGCCTATTTTTCTGTGTCTCAAAGCTTACTATGTTCTCTGTGAGGAGTTAATCTAAGGCATCATGCTGAGGGCATGAGATGGCTACAGAGAATAAACTTCCTGAGAGGATAGAGGGGCAGAAATACCTTGCCCAGCTGGAAATCAAGCAAACTGAGGAAGGCAGGAGGTTGTGTGTGTTTGTGCTTGTGTGCATCTGTGTCTGTGTGTGTCTATGCATGTGTACATTAATTTGATTGCTGGCAACAGCTAGCTTTTCAGTTTATCGGGTATATATTTAGGATTAACTGACTATAGACCTCTCTTTAGGCTTCCTTCTTTGTTTTCTTAATGTCTTGTTAGTTGTAGGCATATGTATAGTGTTTAGTCTGACAGTGGTTCTCAGCACTGGCTGTACATTGCCATTATCTGGGGAGCTTTAAAACACCAGGATGTGTGGGAAAGTCAGCTTCAGTTGGTCTGGGCGTGGCTTGTGCATCAGGACTTTTAAAAGCTCTCCAGATGATTTTAATTTGCAGACAAGACTAAGCACCAAAAGTGTAGAGTTACTTCCTAAAGAGAAACTTAAGAGGATTCCTTAGGTGACTGGGCCAGATGAAAGGACATGTTATGGTGATACCATTAGTTATAAGGAGGAAACGATACTGCAAATAACTATCTAAATGCAGGTCTTTCTGTTTACAAAACAGCAGGGCCAAGTCAGCAGGGAAAGCCACAGAAAACACTCAATCTCTTCCAAATTTTATTCTTGTCATGAATGCATTTGCATCAAGGTATATTATGATCCTCTTCCTCTTAAACACTGAGAGATGCTCAGAAGCCTAAAGTCCAAAGGTACAGCTTTATTAGCCATGTGTCCACTTGTTCTCCCTGGAGTTCAGGCAACAGAATAATCTTGCAAACAAAATCACTGCTTTCAGTGCACATCAAGGTAGACACCAAAGCCAAGTTGTCTAGATCTGTTACACCCAATTTCCAGGTGAAAAGACAGTGAAACCAGAAAATTATGCACTGGGGGTTTGGAGAAGAGAATGCCAGTCAGATATGCATTGTCTTTCTCATCTTGGACACTCAGGCAGCTTTCAAGGCATGACTAGACTTTAGTCAGGGAACCCCCTTCCTTATAATTTTATCAAATGCTATCAGCAATAACACACCACCTTTGCTGAGCACAGCTATGTACCAGGCATTCTGCTAATGGCCTTCGACAGATTATCTATCTCATTTCATTCATATGCTTTACAGGAAGTAGATACTGTTTTCCTCATTTTACAGGTGAAGAAATTGAAACTTAATGTGGCCTTAGGACATGGTCATGATCTTATGTCTAGTAAATAATAGAGCAGAGATTTAAATCTAGATCTGTGACTTCAAAATCCATGCTTTTTCAGGACATCTGCACCCCAGTGTTTCTAGCAGCAATGTCCACAATAGTCAAACTGTGGAAGGAGCCTTGATGTCCTTTGACAGATGAATGGATAAAGAAGATGTGGTCTATATATAAAATGGAATATTACTCAGCCATCAGAAAGGACAAATACCTACCATTTGCTTCGACATGGATGGAACTGGAGGGTATTGTGCTGAGTGAAATAAGTCAGAGAAGGATAATCACCATACGGCTTCCACTCATACACGGAATATAAGAAATAGTGAAAGGGACTGTAAGGGAAAGGAGGGAAACTGAGTGGGAAAAAATTAGATTGGGAGACAAACCATGAGAGACTCCAACTCTGGGAAACAAACAAAGGGTTGTGGAAGGTGGGTGGGAGGATGGGGTAACTGGGTGATGGACACTGAGGAGGGTATTTGATGGGATGAGCACTGGGTGTTATACTATATGTTGGCAAATTGAATTTAAATTAAAAAATTCTCAATCCGTTGGTTTATCCCTTCCTAGAATCTGAAACCTAGTAATTGTACAGATGAGTAATTTTTTTGTTGTTGATTTATTTTAAAAATGAGTCTTTCCCTAAGAGTTTGCCGAAGCATCTGTGAACTTCAAACAACAGCTGACTTTATCACTGAGGATTGAGATGTTTCTTTATGCAATCTGATGAATCACAAGAAGGAAACCCCAACGACAAAAATTAAATAATGAGTTGCTGAATATGCTCACATGCTAACTTATACCATTGGTACTGCTATTTTGTCAACATTGAAAGTGGATTTTATGCTTTATACCATTCTTTTTCTGTTTTAGCTAACGGCTGTGATAACATTTTGCTCAATCTGCCAGAGATACTTGAAAATCTTCCCAAAGCTATCATTAGCAAGTAATGCAAAACAGAGCTAGCCAGACTTTCTCTGTCTACCAATACATGGGTTTATTGAATGAAGATATGAGGCCTGAGGATACCTGAGCTTTTCTAACATTGTCTGTATTACTACAAGTAATAATAAATGGGACAGGAGGACAGCAAATGAAGGTTCTGTTCACTGCATTTTAATGTGTGAATGTGTAAGGGTCCCCAGGTACATGTCTTCTATTAACTTCTGTCCTGCACAGTAATGTGATGCTTAGCCTCTGAGAAATCCTACCATTTTAGTGCAGGCTGAGCAAATGGCTTGGGTTTACTGTCTGAGCTTGCCATGCTTTTCTGAGAGCCTAGGTGGGATGGCTCTTCTCCAACAGGGTGTTTATCTGGCCATTATAGAATGGTCAGGGATTCTTGTCTGGGAATCTTGAATTCACAGTGTCAGTGGGTGAAGGCCATCCATGTGAATTTATGTAATCTCTAGTACATCTAAAATCTGTTTCAACCTTCTCAGAGTCTTCTGAGGTCAGAAAGCCTAGAATAAACAAATCTTAAAGGTCAGTTATTTCCTTTTGAAGTTTTTATTCCTCTGATGATTCCATTTTTTTTTTACCTCCTCAAATGAAGCAGGTAGCAGCATCTCCTTTCATGCTGTTGAGCTTTCCTCACTTCGGGGCTCAAGGTTATAATGGACTTGAGAAGGTGGTGACGGGAACAGGTGGTGCTCCTTCTCACTCATTGGCAGAGCAGCCAGGCATTGCTGTTCTTGAACTGTGGGAAACAAACATGTTGCAGAATGCTGGAGATGTCCTTTGATGGGGAGACTCGGTTTTGTTTCCTTCTGCTTATAATATATATCATAATTTATATAATTATGTGCGTGTGATTATATATATTATGCTATAATATAAATTATGACCAAGCTAAATTTTGGAAATAATATGAAGATATGTGCAAAGTCTCTAGGTTACAGTGGTCAGAAGGACACTGTAGCATTCACAAGGCACTTCCAGTTTGCTCATCCCCCAGGCCTGTGATAGCATTGTACCTCCCCACTATTCCCTTGAATTAGGGGTGGCCTTGTGACTGCTTTGGCTAACCAGATGTGCATGGAGAGAAAGTAGAAGCTCTACAGCCAGAGTGTGCTTTGCCATGCTCATCTTCCTAATAGACTGGTGGGTGCTGCTCCATCAGCCCCTGTCCCTGATGAAATCTTATGGACAGACCCACTTTGGATATGATATGTAGAGAGAATAAGGAATACTCCTTTGTTATTTGAAACTCTGAATTTGGGGATTATTTGGATCGGCAACATAGCCTGACTGATAAGGAAATCATTGTGTTAAGGTCTCCATATTGAGGGGTAGTAGAAATATGGCAAAGGAAATTGCTCAAGAGGAAAGGTCTTACAAATTTCTTATTTGTTTGTTTTAACCTTAGGAATTGCTGACCAGAAAATGTAAGGAAGGAGCACTACTTCTTCTAGTATCTAATCACATCATATCTTTTCAATATGAAAAGATATTAAAATGCCCAGCCCAAGCCCTATAAAGCCTCTGTTTGTTTGTTTGTTTGTTTAATTGGATATATATCACATAAAATTTGCCTTTTTAGCCATTTTTTTAATATGTACGGTTCAGTGGCATTAAGTACATTCACATTGTTATGCAGCCATAACTACCATCCATCTCTAGAACTTTTCGTCATTCCAAACTGAAACTTTGTACTGAAACAGTACAAACTGAAACAGTAACTCCTCATTTCTCCTTTTTACCCACTGGCAACTGCCATTTTATTTTCTGTCGCTATGAATTTGACTATTCTAGGTTCTTCACATAAGTAGAATCATATAGTATGATTTTTGTATCTGACTTATTTAAAGGCTTTTTTTTTTTTTTGGTGAAAAGATTGCATTCTAGTTTTTGCTAACAGTTCCTGTACCATTCTAGCTCTTTCTGAGACAGTCTTTGCTCAAAGAAGAGAGGGTTGACAGGAATCTACCTTAATCACTGACTCTGGCAGTGGATTGAGGTGGCTGCATGCTTTCCAGGCCAGAGGTCAGTAACCTTTCCAAATTGGAATGTCAGTGTTCCAAAACCTGTGCTTCCCTTAGGTCAGGGGTCAGGGATGGCTTCCAACCCTGAGTGACCAAGCTTTACCTCCTGTTGATATGGAGAAAGCAGAATGCCATATCCGACAAATTGAGGTGGAGAGACAGCTTTGATTCCTTTCATTTGTAAAGATTGAGCCAGTGACAGCAGGTGGTGGGCTCTGACAATGGTGACAGGTCCCAAAGCCATAGAACACCATCAAAGAAAGGACAGGAGGCTTCTTTATCATTTTTTCACTTAAAGAAAAATTAAGTTGTCAGAAGCTGTCTGAGTAAGTCTTTATGCTTTTTTGATTATTGCTCTGCCCCCTCCCGGAATTACACTTGTTAGAAGTGTGGATAGTCCAAGGTGAACATTGGAGTAAGGGATGGTGGGAGGGGAGTCAAAGGACTGTAAATTGGAGGATGTAGACTCAGTGGCATTTATGTGGCTCCTGAACTCCCATCCAGGGAGGTGGACCAGCAGCCTTGGAGGAGATGGGGGAGCTCTGGGAGCAACCTCTAAAATCTAGCTTCTGCATGCTCCATTAGATTTGAGGGCACATGGGCAGAGTGGTGACATCTCTGTCTTCTGGTCATATTGAAGTTTGGAAATGAGCACAATCAATGGTTTATTTTTTTTAAAAAAGCATCACAGGAGATTCCAATAAGTGCCATAGAGATAATAAAACTGTACTCTAGTTTTATGTATTTGCTCAGTAGATATCATCTATGTGCCAGAAATTTCACTGAGGATTCCATAGAAGCATAAACACACATGGTTTTCTCCTTCATGGAGCTCCCAGTCTAGGGAGCCGACAATTATTAATTAACAAGTCAATCAGTAAGTATTTATTGAACATGCATTATATTCCAGACACTGGGGATACTCCAGGAAGCTAAGCAGGCACAAATCATGTAAACAGAATGTCAAATTATAGCTCTAATGGTGGCTAGGAAACAGAGGTGTTCTGTACTGTACGAGCCTGTAATCTGAGTTTAAAGTAACCAGAGAGAGCTCGGTTGGAGAGCCAGGGGACAGAGGAGCTTCACCGGCCAAAAGGGGACAAATGAGCATTTCAGGCAGAGGAAATAGCACTGCAAGGGCTCTGTGGGTGGGAGCTTGGTAAGAATAACAAGGAATGGAGGCCATTTGTGGTTGGAGTGGGGAGAAGGGATTGGTGGACTAGCTAAGGTGGGCAGGGTGGGTGGGAACTGGTCTAGAAGAGCATCTTTATAAAAGTGAGAGGAGAATGACTTGTCATTTTCCTTGTTAGAATGTGCATCTCCTTTCTTTTCTTCCTCAGTATAGTACCATGGTTAAGAGCATAGTTTCTGGAGCTAGACTACCAGGGTTGGATCTTTGCTTTCTCACTTCCCAGCTTTGTGACCACAGCAAGTTGTAACGTCTCTGTGCCTCAGTTTCCTTGTCTGTAAAATGGCAAATATAATGCCACCCAACTCATAAATTTGTTAGGAAAATTAAATGAGTTTATATATGTAAAGTGTTTAGAACAATACCAAGTATGAATTAAAAGAAGACCTATTATGAATTAAAAGAAGACCTATTATTATTGCCCTATATAGTAGAGAAAGTCACTGATCACCAGCTCTTCCCCAGTCAGTTTGTGAACAAGAAACCCAAACTGAATTATATCTAGAACACATACATACACGTTTGCATGATGAACAGAAAAAACCTAAAGGGAACTGTAGGTCTCTTCAGGGTCCCTGTATAGCATGGAAACACACATTTCTCAAGTAAATCATCTTGGGAAAGTGCTCTTTCAAAGCTGAGAAAATTAAATTGCCTTCCGCTTTGCCCAATGTGTATTTTAGATTTTTGGAAGAAGGTGTATTCCTGAGACTGATTCAGGTGATACTTGGAACTGATTTAGGGCAGGACTTACCTCAAATCCTTTCATCATTTTGCCATTGATACAATTGAGCAATCATAGATGGTAGAGTCAGAAGCAACTTTAGAGATCAGCTAGTCATTTGTTCTGATTTAATTGGCTGTGGGTTTCTGCATGAAGTGATCACATTAAACAATAAAAGCTGCCAGTTTAGGAATTTAATAGGCAAGTAATTAATTTAACTGAGACGCTTTGGTGAAAATCATAAATACCATCTGCAGCTTCTCTTTTGGAAGATGGTGATATATTTTTGAAGTTTTTTTTTTTAAATAATATGTGATATATAAAATATATTAATACAATATTGTGAAAAATAAAATTAATAAGCAGTCTCTGTATCTATAGATTTGGTAACATCGTGAGTCCATGTGGGATGATTCTATATATTAAACTTTTATTGAAAGTTCACTATGTACGAGGTCTTGTGATAGATGCTTTTATATGATGCCTCATTTAATCCTCACAGTGATTATATGGAGTCCTGGGTAAGTCTTGGGCCCATTGGCCTTGGATCCTATTTCACCCTTCCTGTGCTCTGTTCTGTATTACGAGAGACTGACTCCAGCAGCTGCTTTTCCTAGTTTCTCCTGTACACTTCTTGGGTTTGGCTATTGGGAGGCACTGGTGGAGATGTTGGGTGGGGGTGGAGAAAGAAGTCAGGGTATTTCTGCTGCACCTTCTCTATGGCTCCAGCTCCCAACGGCCTGTCGGACCATGGTTCTAGCTTCCACTTGGTGGCTCTGCCCCGAGGTTCCAATGACATTTTCCCCTCCTTTGGTGTCTCCAGCCAGGGGATGGTAGAACTTCCTGCTCTTACTCATCTCTGGATTACCCCAATGTTTGCTGTTTGGTTTTCAGATTCCATCATCTGTTTAATCAGTTCTCTGCATTAAATTTCCCCAATTAGAAATAGTTGAAGTGATTTCTTCTTTCTTGTTTAGGCCCTAACTAATAGAGTTCAGTATAAATATACCTATTTTTCTTTTTCTTTTTTTTTTTTTTTAATATATGAGGAAGCTAAGGACCATATAAGCTATATATCACAATATTAAACCCAATTTTATAAATCTACTAGTTAAGTCAAAGTCCTAGTATGTCTGAGTTCATATATACTTTTTCTACTATTATGTTACAGTGTCTTCATAATTCACTAGGAAAGGTAAACCCTTTTTATAGGGGTGATCCCTCTTGGATCACCAGTATCATGGTGGGTTTTACCACAGTCCTATTTTAGTTCAATTGGATTTGTTCAGTTCAAAGTTCAATTGATGACTTATTGCAAGATGAATTTGAGGGTCAATAATCTACACATGTCGAGAGACAGAATTATTAGGTCCTCAAGCAGCAAATCAGAAAGATGACCTTTTGTATGACAACAAAACTTGGTTCCTTGGGAAACCCTCCACAGACCCATGGAGCCACTAAGCTCTGGCCACTCTTCCAGGCCAGATGATGAATTCCTTTTGTTTCAGTTCAAATAGAAAATTGAGATCTTTACTCTTCATCTTGAATTTAACTCAGAATCAGGATAGGGATACTCTTAAATTATTGTTAAGTCCCACATAAGATGAAAAACTTTGGACTTCACCATAATTTTATTTTATTTATTTATTTTCTAAGATTTTATTTATTTATTCATGTGAGTCACAGAGAGAGAGAGAGAGAGAGAGAGAGAGAGAGGCAGAGACTTAGGCAGAGAGAGAAGCAGACTTCCCGTAGGGTGCGTGATACAGGACTCAATCCCAGGACCCCATGATCAAGCCCTGAGCCAAAGATAGATGCTCAACCAGTGAGGCACCCCAGCATCCCTTAGACTTAAGGGACATCAGACCTAATTAAGACTTAGACTTAATTTTTAGGCTCTTCATAGGAATAAATCACAGGCTAAAATGTATGTGGTCTGAAAATATTGAGGGACTCTTAGGATAGCAAAAATCAATAGGGCTTTACAGTATTTTTAGATTTCTAGAACATCCTTGTAAGAGTTTTGTACAGGGCCAGGCAAAGGGTGAGGTAATCAACCACCTGAGATTCACCTGGGGTTAGGAGCAAGCCTTGAACAGGGTGGTTCTCATACCTAGCATACCCCTCTATTCCAGTTGGGCTGGTTTGTATGCTGCCCTGAGGGCAGATCACACCTTTACTCACCTCTGTGTCCTCACTTCTGCTGGTCCTCTTTCTTGCGGGACCCACTCCTCCATTCAAATCCTCTCCATACATCCCTTCAGAGCCTGAGTGCTGCCTGCTGCCTGACCGCTCCTGAGTAGCTTGTTTTCCTTTAAACCATTATGGTGTGCACATTTCTCATTATTTTGTACTCCTTCATTTATTGCGTTTCATTACCCTTCATTTCTCCAGTTGTGTTGGTCTTGTCTTTCCAAGTAGATCACGAACTCCTTGAGAGAAGAATTATTTCTTACTCTTTATCATCTGCCATAACACCCCGTACAGAGTGAATGCATATCGAATAATTGATTCAGTGTGAAAACTGCCCTGGTGTTCTAGCTCCTTACCACTTAATCTACATAGTTACCTTATTGTTTTCTTCTGAAGCCTTTGGGTTGTCACCACGCAGTACAAGTTCTGAGCACAAAATATTTCTTCCAGTCAAAAGGGTACTGTGACACAGAGGGCTCCAGACACCAGGATGAGGACAGAGGGAGAAAAAAAAAATACACTTAGAAACACAGCTTGTTCTTTGACCTGGGAGAACTTGTTTGCTGGAAGTGGCCGCAAAACAAAGTTGCTCAGAACCGTTATCAGCCCATCTTCAGACTCTGGTATGTCTTAAAACAACAATGCAGTAGGGAATGACATAAACCAAGAAATTCTTGGTGGGAAAGGATTTTCTGCTTTAACAACATTAGCTTCTACATCCTTATGGGATACGAGCAGGTCATGTTTCAGTAACTTATTTATTGAACCAAGAATATTATGGTAACCCAAATCTGCATGCCGAATTTGTCACCACAAATGTAGATCTAGGTATTCTAAATTACACTAAAAATGAGAAAATCAAGATCCAGAGTTTAAGTAACTTAACATTAATAAATCACCTCCTCCAGGAGGCCTTCCCTGGATCTCCAGCATGGGTTAAGCACTGTTAGATCTCCCGTAGCAACCTGTGGCTATCTTTATCACAGCCCCTATTTATTATTTTATATAGTAAGAGAGTAATGTAATAATCTGTTTTATATATCTGTCCCCTATATTAGATCACAGCCTCCTTGGGAATTAATTCCAGCTTCTAAGTTTTCTCTATGTTACATTTATGCTCCTGTTTTCATACATGTCATAGACCTAGGATTTTTCCACCACAGAATGCCATTCAGTTATTGAGAATAATTACTAGCTTTATTATACAGTCAAAGTTATTCAGTGTGTCCTCCCTCTCTATGGAAGAGAGTATTTAGGACATTTTCTTTCTTTTTTTTTTTTAATTTTTATTTATTTATGATAGTCACAGAGAGATAGAGAGAGAGGCAGAGACACAGGCAGAGGGAGAAGCAGGCTCCATGCACCGGGAGCCCGATGTGGGATTCGATCCTGGGTCTCCAGGATCGCGCCCTGGGCCAAAGGCAGGCGCCAAACCGCTGCGCCACCCAGGGATCCCAGGACATTTTCTTTCTTATGAGACACCCACTCCACGCATGTTAGTGGCTGGAAAGGCTCTGTTTGCACAAGTTAACATGAAAAGAAGATAGCTCATAGTCATAATTGCTCCCTGGCAGAAGGGTTGCCACGGACACTGGAGAACATTCATGGTTAATTTTATAGAACCATGGCTAATGGGACAAATCATTCAGCCATGGAGACTCCTCAAGCTCAAAGAATAAAGAGATGCAAAGAGGAAAGCAGGTCATGGGCTCTGCCCCAGGCTCCTGAGGGGGTCCACATCAAGGGGAAGGCAGGCAGATTTGACTTACTGGGTCAACCGTGGGTGGTGTTGAACTCAGCTGTCACAGCTGGGCTGACATCAATAGCAGGGGATTGACATCCGTGCAAACACAGTGCCAGCCAGCCATAGGTGTGTGGCAGGGACAAACAGGGTTGGAATCCCCAGAGAAGAAAACCTTCTATAGAGGGACACCAAATAGCAGCAGTGAGCCATCTTTTGCCATCCAAAGTCTAACTAGGCACAGCTTTCTTGGAGTTCATCTAAGGAGGTCCAGTGACATGTCCTGGATCACATAGAATGTTAGAGGCCAGACTGGGACCAGCAATACAGTACTAGTGTTCTCTCCATATACCACACAGAAAGGGAAACAAGACCAGATTTTGAAGAAATTGTGAAATCGGGTTAGGAGCAACCTGACCCTTGTCATTGTTTCCTGGAGGTGATTTTTATAGATTAAGTCAGAAAAAGATTGCAATAGTGCAGTCATCGTGCATATGCTGATCTTTATTGATGTATAAGAAGCAACAAAATGATGCATCCAAGAAAGAGATTTAATGGGAACCCTTCCTGTGCCAGCAACACTCTACTTTTTTTAAAATTTTTATTTATTTATTCATGAGCGATAGAGAGAATGGGAGAGACACAAGCAGAGGGAGAAGCAGGCTCCATGCAGGGAGCCCGATGAGGGACTCGATCCTGGGTCTCCAGGATCACACCCCGAGCTGCAGGCGGCGCTAAACCGCTGCACCACCAGGGCTGCCCAACACTCTACTTTTCAAACAGGAAGTGGTAGGGCATAATTAAAACTATAATAATCTTTAAAATGACTTTTAAAAGATAATAAACAGCTTGGATTTGCCAACCACTTCACTTTTTCAAAATGCTCTGAGGAATCCTACCTCATTTGTTCTTCATAGCTACCTCTGTATAACTCATTTTGTAGAGGAATCTGAAACCAGAGAGGTTGGTGATTTGGTGATTTGCCCAAGAGCATACAGCAGTTACTGTCAGAACTGACACTAGCATTTTGCTTCTTTATCCACTGTTCTTGTGTAGTATAGGTCACAATCCCTTATCTGAAATTCTGAAATCTCTACGAAAACAGCATAAGTTTATTTTTTTTTTCCTAACTCATTCAATGGCAAAATGTTTGCCAGCTGATCTGCTTTTGGCAATAAAACCTTTTTTTGAGATGACGTGAAGCTTCTTTTGTCCTCTTTGGGAAGAATATTTCTATATTTTATTGATGAAACTGTAATGTATTCAATTACAGGATGCTGCTCCAAGCCAGTGTGTTATATTCATTGTATTGGCCATATTATCTTTCTAAAATCTAAAAAGATTCTGATTTCCAAAGTACATTGGAATATAAGAGTTTGGGATGATAATTCTGACTGTGAAGAAGACTGTCTTTTTTATCTAACAGAGTCAGGCGATGAGGTGTTTCCATAACCAGATATTCTGGTTAACAGTCACTAGAGGTGGTGTGCATGTATTGCTAATGTTGAACAAATTGGACTATAATGAAATAGACTTAATAGCAACCCAGCAATTGTTGTGAGGGTTAAATAAGATAATTCGGGTAAATCATTTGTCACAGCATCTGGTTCATGGGACACATTTTATAACCAGAATGTTAGCTATTATCTTTCTTAATAAACTTTGTATCCCCATGTTATAGATGAGGAAATAGTGACAGGCAGAGTGGTTAAGTAACTTGCCAAGGTCACATGGCTAGTAAGTGGCACTGCCAGGACTGGACACCCAGATTGACTGTTCTACCCAAAGCATATGCACTACCAGTAGGGAAGAGATAATTCTGGGACCTTCCAGGAAGCTCTAAAAATCCTTCCAGATCATCATTATGAAAATTAATTACTGAATCATTGGACTGTAGCATGTGGAAGTGTTGTTTAATAGCCTGCTGGTTAAGCCAGGTTTTTTTGCTGGCTACAGAGAGAGGAAAAGAGTAGGAGTGGGAGGGAGGGAAGGGAGGGGGAGACAGAGAGAGAGAGAGAGAGAGAGAGAGAGAGAGAGAGAGAGAATGTCTTATAAATTTAAAATGACTTTATGGAACAATTGGTAAATCTCTATTTCAGAGAATTATTACAAGAATATTAACTCCTTTGGATAGACTGGATGAGGTCTTCTGGGAATTAGAGCAAAGAAAAGACACTCCTAGGACTTTTCTCAAAGTTCTGTAGACTAGGCCAGTGAAACCTACAGTTTGGGGGGAAAATAATCCCAATTTATGTTTGTGTGTGTAATGAGAATTTCTTCCAATTCCACCCTCCTCCCAGCTTTCCTGATGCTGACATTTTTGCCTTCTCGATTTCCTTACTTTGTTTTTTAAAAAAGATTTTATTTATTTATCTGAGAGAGAGAGAGAGAGAGAGAGAACGAGCAAAGAGGAGAGGGAAGTAGACTCCCCACTGAGCAGGGAGCCTGGATGTGGGGCTCGATCCCAGGATCCCAGGATCATGACCTGAGCTGAAGGCAGAGGCTCAACCTACTGAGCCACCCAGGTGTCCCAGGACCTTTCATTTTTAAGCATGCTTTGGTGGGGGAAGATGGGAGGACTGAGAGAGAAGGGGCAAGAACAGGAGCATGGGATGCAGATACTCGGGAGAGGAGAGTGGTACTTATTTTTCAAAAACAGATTCTGTTCCGGCTTCCTTCCCACATAGCTCCCATCCCAGATGGCAAGAGGAGAGACCCTGTGCCTGGGCTTGTGGTCTGTCAAGGCAGCCTGGCAAGACAGCGAGCCCCTTGGTGGTTAAGCCTGAGATTAAGAGGACCTCAGTGCCATTGTGCTGGCAGCTGCTCTGGCTCACCCGTGTGCTGGGCGGCATCAGCCCATGTCTGCTCTTATTTGCTATTTGGGACACGCACTTGAAAGGTGCCCCCACCTCCAGACTCCTTGACATTTGTCCAGAGATTAATTGGGCTAATCCCTTTCTTGGAAGAATAGGTTGGAGAGTATGTATTCAGGGGGTGAGAAGGCAGGCCAGGATTGAAGAGGCAAGCATTAATGAAGGCACTGGGGCTTTGCTGGAACCTTTGAAGGAAGAAAAGAGCAAATTTCTCTGCTGTTCCTGGACAAGGCTGACAGGTGGGCAGGGAGACTGCGGTTCTTCTGTTCCGCCTGGCTTTGCCAGAAGGTCTATGCACACCAGCAGTAACAACTTTTGACAGCACCAGCTGTCACTCAGGGAGGGAGCGCTCCCAGCACACCTTCGCCTGCCATTCTCGTTTCTTGTACTGAGGGCAGAAGGTGAGAGCCCCAAGATAGGTCATCCTGACTGGAAGACACACATCACTCAGACACTTGCCTAGGATACTTGCAAAAGTATGTTTAAATCTTGTTTTGAATCAGGTGTTCACAATAAAACAACACTTGTTATTTGAGATTGATGGTCTAGAGAAGGCAGGGGACAATGAACAGTGTTTTCTTGTGCCATATGCAGCTTTCCCTATTTGAGAGGGATGCAAAGCTCTTCACCTTATTGTCTAATAATAATAGCTAACACTTATTGGGAGCTGCTTTTGGGCCAAGGCACTGTTCTAAACCTTTTAATAATGTTAATAATTATTCTTTTTAACAACCCAGATGAGGTAGATGCTACTATTGTATCCATTTTACAGAGTTAGTACCATGCCCCAGGTCATTTGTAAATGATGGCACCAAGACTCAAATTCCTACAGTCCAGCTCATGGCCTCCCCTTAACCACTGCACTAGCTGCATTGCTAACAGAGAAAAGGGAATAAGCATTTTGTTTCATCTAGGCTAGGTTTGGAACATGACTTCAGAGAGATTGAACAGTTAATTGAGGATAATGCATCCCAGGAGAACTGAGGATACAGAGCCATGGAAATACTTTGAGGTCCCTGGGAACCTCTGAAAGATATGTGTCTAATTGTACTATAGGTAGAAAATTTCCTCCAGCTAATAGGATTCCATTCATGTGCTGTTTCTTTGTCAATTACTGTAGATACTGGCATTAACAAATAGAAAAGGACTGGTGGTTAATCAGATGATCTTAAGAAGAGAGTTCCTTAAGTGGGCTATATATTGATGTGCATTATAAAAACTATTAATAATGAGGAACTTTAAAAAAATGTCATTGCCAGATGGAAGGAAATCTGCAAAGTTATGAGTATCTATCTTTTCATCCTTTATCAGAAGTAAGAAAACTGGGTCACAGAAATTGCTTTTAGGGGGAACAGAAATGACAGATGCTAATGTCAGAGCAACAATGGGGAGTTTGGGGGGCATATCTTTGTGGTTTTGGAGCACAGTGAGAGATTCTTTGAGTTAGGAGCATCTAACGTAAATTTGTTTCTTCTATGTAACCACTGTCCACTCGGCAGGTAGCACACACACAGACTCTTTGTCCAGTCATATTTTTTTTCCTGTTTTGAGGATGGGTTTCCTGGAACCAGAGATCAATATGGATTCTGAAATGGGGTAAGGAAGAGAAGGGAAAGTAGATACAGAGCCAACTCATCAACTCTTTGATCTTCAAAACCACCTAAGGAGTACTATCTTCATTTTATGACAAGGAAAACTAAAGATCAAAGAAATTTATAACCCAAGACTGTATAATAAGTAGGTAGCCAAACTGGATTTGTGTACAGGTTGTGATGTCCAGAGCAGTGCTTCCCTCTCCATGTCTACTCCTGCTTGTCACCATGTCTCTAGAGCTAGGCAGTAAAGACAGCAAAGTAAATTTGACACCGGACCCCTTCTCTCTTCTGCTTTGCTGCCAGAACCATTTTGCCACACCCAGAGTCAGTCTCCTTGCTACAGGAGGGGATGTGAGGAAGGAAAGGAGGTAGACATCCTTGCTTCCTGATTTCCCATTTGTATCCTTCTCCCGGTTCAACCACAAGCCACCTCTCTCACCTCTTAACTGCTCTCATCCATGCAGATCCTCTTGCTGGCTTGGAACTGAGAGCAGTACACTGCTCTTGACTCCTTAACATGGAAAATGACTTTGGCAATCTTTGGCAAACTGATGAATTTTATCAGGCAAATCAAGATCTAGGTAGATCTTTCTGTGTACTCAGAAAGGTTTTTTTCGACATTTATCACCAGGATAGAGTTAGAGTTGAAAGTTCATTATACCCAGAAAAATACTTGATGCTAGAGTTTGTCAGAAGAGAACCTGTTCCAAACCAAAGATTTCCAAATAAACTGTTGAAACAGGTTCTTTTTACAAGTTGGGGATCACTAGCAAAATCTTTTGCTTCTCAATATGTAGAGTCTTCAGAATCTGATAAAATGCCTGATGGTTTTCAAGTTATACTTTTTGCATAAAGATCAATGTCTTAATTATGCCAGGTAATATTGTTTATATCTATCTGACTTTATTTTAACATGTCTTAACTTGATAGGTGACAGGATCAAACTCAATTTTTCCTTCTTGGAACTGCTGTGATAGATACATTGGTGCGTGTACCCCCCTGCACGTACCATGGTACTCATGTGAATGCCTTAGTTGCACAGCCCAATTTTTAAAAAGATTTTATTTATGGGGCAGAGGGGTAGAGGAAGAGGGAGAGAGAACTTAAGCAGACTCTTCGCTGACCAAGGTCCTTAATGCAGGGCTGGATCTCAGAAGCCTGAGGTCACAACCTGAAGACAAAGCCAAGAGTCAGACGCTTCACTGATTGCGCCACCCAGGCATCCCACGCAAACCATATTTTAACTTATTTTGCATCTTAGCATAAAATCCTTCCACTCTTACCCTCTCCAGTCCATTTTCCACACAATAGCCAATGAGAACTTTTGGAAACATAGACAGATCATGTCATTTTCTTGCTTAAAGCCTTTCAAGGTTTTCCCATTGCCTGAAAATACAATGTGCATGCCTGACTGGGGCTCACCACTCCCTGCAGGTTCTGGCTCTTGTCTTCTCAGCCTTGCTCCGGCCTTCTGGCCTTGGCTCGGTGCTCTGCTGCCTCAGGGTCTTAGAGCTTACTCTTCTTTCTGTCTGGAACGCCCATCTGGCGTTTGCACAATTGGCTCCTTCTCAAGCCTTAAGTCTTAAATTCTTAAATGTCACCTTAAATGTCAGAGAGACTTTCCCCTGAACACTCCATCTGCAGCAGATCTTCTCCATTACTTTCTATCTCTTCACCCTGTTTAATTTCCTTGTGGTGTATATCACACTCAGCCATTACTTTGTTTATTGGCTCACTGTGAGTTCTCTATTTCTTTTATTAGAGTGTAGGCATCAAAAGGACCAGGTCCTCATCTGTTCATAGATGGCTCTTTAGCACAAAGAGTCATGCTTGGCATGGAGCAGTGCTCCATGCATGTATGCTTAGTAAATGAATGCATGAATGAACAAATGAACAATCCAGAGATTTTCCTATGGTCATCATCCAACAGGAATTGCATGTAGACATTCTACCAATGGTTTGTAACTTGTATTTACCCAAGTGGATAGTGTGACCTCTGGTGCTTATAAACATATACCGGGATCCCTGGGTGGCACAGCGGTTTGGCGCCTGCCTTTGGCCCAGGGCGCGATCCTGGAGACGCGGGATCGAATCCCACGTCGGGCTCCCGGTGCATGGAGCCTGCTTCTCCCTCTGCCTGTGTCTCTGTCTCTCTCTCTCTCTCTCTGTGACTATCATAAATAAATAAAAATTAAAAAAAAAAATACCAACTACAAGGAGCCAAGAGAAAAGAAACTCTTTTTTTAAAGATTTAATTTGTTTATTCATGAGAGACACTGAGAGAGAGGCAGAGATATACACAGAAGGAGAAGCAGGCTCCCTGCAGGGAGCCCAATAAGGGACTCAATCCCAGGACCTCGAGATCATGACCTGAGCCAAAGGCAGACGCTCAACCACTGAGCCACCCAGGCGCCCTGGCAGCTCTTATTATAAGAAAGCACTGCCTGAGAGTACAGCTGGTGTACAAGGGCCCCAGTGCTACTCTGCTTGCCTGTTGCTCCCACGCAGTGGGCCTACCTCTTTCTCCTGAGCCTTGAATCTTTCCAAGCCTGAGATGGCCAAACTGCCTTCGGACACTCTTAAGTATAAATAAGAATGAACTGAGAGATTCTCATTCCTGCATTTGAAATATTTTTATTCGTAGCTCTTTAAATAAAGTATATGCTTTTACAAGAAGTTTTAAAATAAATGGAAGTGGATAATTAGAATCTAACCCCTCATAAGGTGGCTGCCCTGATGACGTCACTCCCTCCCGGAGCTGACCATTTTCAGAAACAGGTTGTTTATACTGTCATATCCAAAGCCCTATGTCTCTTTTTCAGATCTTGTGTTAGCATGCTGAGAAGCAAAGGAGCGAGTCTCACCAACTCTACAAGCATTTAGGGTGACTTATTTTTGGCTCAGCTGGAAATTTTCCAAATTTATCTTAAAACAAAGGAAGAGTGACCAGACCACAACAGACAAGGGCATCCCCAGTACTTCTGTTGCTCCCTAGGTTATGCATCAAGGCCCTGGTTATTGCACCGTGGCAAGTAACTTCTCCAAAACCTCATGTTATCTAGGTCATTTGAAATGTATATTCTTGGGGAAAGATGTTTAAAATTTTATATTTGTTGATGTTTATAATGCTTATTAGAATTTCTAGTGTGACTTTTCGGTTAGGTTCCTACAACACTATTAGTGGTAGCTAATGTGGACTCAAAATAGAAAAGACAAGGATTATTCTCATGATATTCAGGAAAAATTTCATCCCTGCATCAGCTCTTTTTGAGGTTGAAAAATAATTTACTAAATTGTGGCCTAAGGTGATAATCTCCCAAATACTGTCTTCTCTTTCAATCCTTATTTTGTTTATTGCCTTTGAATCATTTATGAATTTAAAGTCACCCCACTGAGTACTGACTCATCTTTGCCAGGTGCAGTGGGCCTCAATGGGTTGGAAGTGAAATGTGGGTCCCAAGAAGAGAAAGGGTTGGAAACCACACTCAGTTTATTTGCTCACAGATGTTCACATAATAGAAGCTGAAATTTAAGAAGTTTCTTTCTCTTTGTATTTGAGAGGAGACAAAGAAAAACAGTCGTGTGGGGGTTGGGAAGGCAAGGGGCTGTGAAACTCTGAGAAAAATCGAGAGTTATCCATGTTTGTCATCCCTGGCAAGAGAATAAACTCATCGACAAGGGTATTGATTTTTATTCCCAAGAACTTAGACTTGGGAATTTGGCTCTTGATGAATCATCAGTAAGTGACTTTTACACGAGGAAGGAACCAGGGCTTGATCCAGGATGAGGACTCCGAGACCCGACCATTGATTTCTCCCCTCTCCTGGTACCCTGAAGGGCAGTGGAGAAATCATTACGCAGTGTCGGGGGCATAACAACGCCCAATGCTTCGCGATTACTGTGAAGATGTTAAACAGATTTCCCCCTGCCTGTGTCATTGCAACCGGTTTGGGTTTGTGCTGATTACCTCCTGGTATTGAATTTTCTGTTCTCTCATGCCAGGAAATGCAGGACACTGTGAATGAAAGAGAGACACTTGCCATGACTTTCTAGCTAGAAGTTTATTTATTTATTTTTTTAATATTTTTTTTTTTAATTTTTTTTTTATTTATTTATGATAGTCACACACACAGAGAGAGAGAGGCAGAGACACAGGCAGAGGGAGAAGCGGGCTCCATGCACCGGGAGCCCAACGTGGGATTCGATCCCGGGTCTCCAGGATCGCGCCCTGGGCCAAAGGGCAGGCGCCAAACCGCTGCGCCACCCAGGGATCCCTAGGCTAGAAGTTTAGAAGCTACTCTCTCTCCTGAATGCAGTGCTCCTATAGTCACAGTCAGTCACCAAATGAATAATTACTTCTGAATTATGATTTCTCTGGTGGGAACAGCTAGTTTTCTTCTAGATTTCATTAAGTGGGCATGTCTTAAGATGCTTTTCCAATATGTTATAATTCTTCTAATATTGCGCTTGTTGTGAAAAGAACCAGCTGTTGTTTGGGAGTGTTGAATCTCTAAATTCTTTACCTGAAACTAATAGTACAATGTATATTGCCTAAGTAGAATTTATTTATTTATTTATTTAAATATTTTATTTATTTTTTTGTGAGAGAAGCAGAGAGAGGCAGAGACATAAGCAGAGGGAGAAGCAGACTCCCCAAGGAATAGGGAGCCCAATGTGGGACTCGATCCCAGGACTCTGAGATCACAACCTGAGTGAAAGGCAAGACCCCCAACCACTGAGCCACCCAGGCACTCCGCCTAAGTGGAATTTAAATAAAAACTTGGAAAAAATTATACTTATTACATATTTTGAAATTAATGTACCCTGAGTTCTCAGACTATCTGAGGGAGGAATATCTCCTTTCCTTTACCCTAGCAACCAGTGCTTATCTCTACTGAAGCAGCAGCACAGACAGGACCATGCTAGTTTATGCAGGCCAGTAGACATTATTCCATTTATATTGCCAAGGATCTTATTTAATATAATTAAATCAGGACATTCTTTTATTTTCCAATCTCATTTACTAATTATGTAAATAATTTTTAAAATCTCATTCAGCTAATACATTTCCACATAACATTTAAAATTGTCACTCAGTTGCTCTTATAAAGAATCAAATGATGTCAAGACCCTAAACTTTTAACAAATTGGTTCAAACCCCACTAAATGTCTTTATTTGGGAGACTGAAAATAGATGCAAATCTTTAAAAAGAGCAGATAAGAGAATATTTTAAGCGAGACATAGTGTTTTCAGGCAACAAGATCACGTAATCATGGAAATATTTCCAGACATCTGTTTTCAAAATGTTCTCTTTTTTTAAAAAAAAGCAATTTTTAAATTCATTGTAAAAAATTCTCCTCCATTAATGGAGGGCAGATTTTAAAGCAAGGTAGAATTAAATTTTTCGAAAGTGCATTAGTGGATTTATTGTTTTGAAAAAATATCTTCTAGCTGTCTTCCAGGATTAGCAGAAAACATCAGAAGATTTGAATTTTTGTAAGAGAGGAATATGAAACTCATCTGTAAGTTTCATAACTGCAGTGTTGCCCTGAGACAACCAACGAACCTCTGTGAAATATAAGAGTTTCATGGATACTGCCATCTCATTGCAAAATACTCTAGGCAATTAATGAATAGTAACTGAGTGTGTGTGTGGGGGGGGGCGGTACAGGCGGTGCTCTGAGGTTTTTTTTTTTTTTTTTTATGATAGTCACACACACACACAGAGAGAGAGAGAGAGGCAGAGACATAGGCAGAGGGAGAAGCAGGCTCCATGCACCAGGAGCCCGACGTGGGATTCGATCCCGGGTCTCCAGGATCGTGCCCTGGGCCAAAGGCAGGCGCCAAACCTCTGCGCCACCCAGGGATCCCTTGCTTTGAGTATTTTAAATAAAATGTTTGTAATGCATGCCAGGAAAGACATATGCAAGAAGACAAGAGGAGAGTCCTTCTTTCCCCAAAGAAAACCAAGAGATCTTAAAAGAAAAAACATTTTTCTCCCATAATTTTTTAGGTCCTTTTGAATTCCTGGGCATTCTGAAGGAACATGTGAACCTTCACTCTGCCACTGGTGATCCGTCTTAAAGGGGCAGGTGGCCCCTTGTTTACTGTAGCCCTGGGGTGGGCATATCAATTACCTATTAAGGAGAAGGAACTCATGGCCCAGAGGAGATACTCAATCCACCAAAGGTCATATGAGTCAATGACAGTTTAGGACCTAGAACATTAATAGGAGCTTTATTCACTTGAACACCCAATTTTCCAGGAGAGGAAGCAAGCTGGTTTCCCTTCAAAGATGGATACTTTTTCTGTGGCATCTGACACTCCATTTTTCTTAATTAACTAGTTGTGGTGCTCAAGAAGATGTGAATGTGTCTTTGTGGGAATAAAAGGGAAAATCAGACCATTCAAATATGAAGCATTGTGTGAACTGAAAGGTTCACATGATCGACAAACTGCCAGAAGAAATAATAATGAAAAATTTCATTCAAAGATAACTAATTTCTTTATTGAAAGGAATCAGTTTTCTAATACCGGGCCACACCGTATAGCAATGAAGCCGGGCCTTCACCTATGCCTTCCCCGGGGTATAAACAACACTCTCTTGAATTGTACAGGGTGGTACCAGGTACATAGTAGGTGTTCAGTAAATATTTGCTAGATGGATAAATGCACCGATGCTCTCCTTAACCTCCAGAATCATTTCCCTGCTAGACTCTAGCAAATGCTCCTCTAGTCTTCCCGGTTGGGAGGTTCAAACACTGGTGCATTGTGTGACCTATCGTGTGACAAGGTAGTTAACATTATTATCTTCCTTTTACAGGCATCTGTATAGATGGCCAGTGCGCTGAGAGTTTAGAAACCAGTTTGCCTCTGGTTTTACCTTTATCTTGTAGTCCTGACTTGCTCTAGTGTCAAATAATAGTGAAGTGGCCTGGACCTATGAAATAATGGTCATCTGACTAGCCATTAAGAAAGGCATTTTTTTTTAAACTTGCTATGGCCAGGCTATACCGAGAGGTACAAAGATAAATGGTATAAACTCTGCTCTCAAATAATGACTTAGTACCTGGTAATCCCTAGAAAGTTGGGGGCTCTGGGGGAGGGGGCGAGTCCACCAGTACAGAGGTTGCCTAGTCTATTTGCCCTTGAAAGAAGGCTGTGCTGTTGGCATATTTTGTGGGCTTCTTGGGACAGAGTTTAAAGCGAAGATGTCAGAATTGAATTTTAATGATATTCAGAAAAGACGAGCAAGACAAAGGTTCTATGGCTCATCTTACCCCCACCACCTGTTCCCCCAAGTATAGGCCTAGGCAGCACTCACTCAGTTTCCTTACCCATGGATGGGCCCAGGAAGCTCAGTGTGGCAACAAAGTGAGAACAGCAAGGACAGGGCAGTGGAGGTTTGAAGAAAACAAGACTGTTCCAAGGATAGGAGGTGAGAGGGGGAGACTGTGTATGAAACATGTGCTGTGTAGAAAGATGTCATCAATAGTAGCTAACATTTACTAGTTGCTCTCCATTTGTCAGGAATCGTTCATAGCACTCTGCATTCATTTATTTCATTGAATCTTTACAAACATATGTGGTTGGTATTATTATTATGGAGTTTTTCAGATGAAGAAACTGAGGCATGGAGTCATTAAGTGACTTGCTCAAGGACACACAGCTAGTAAGTGCTAGAGGCAGGTTTTGAACTCTTCACCACCACTCTATGTTGCACAGTACAGGAGTCCCCCCCTTACCTGTGGTTTCAGTTACCATGATCTGAAAGCAGATGATCCTCCTTCTGGCATCAGGAGGTCAGTAGAAGCCTAACACTGAATCACAGTCCCTGCACCTTGCTTCATCTTATCACGGAGGCATTTTATCATCTCACATCATCACAAGAAGAAGGGTGAATACAGGAGGATGAAGTATTTTTTTAAGAGAGAGGAAGAACACATTCACATAACTTTTATTACAGTATATTGTTATAATTATTCTATTTTGTTATTTGTTATTGATAAGCTCTTACTGTGCCTGGTTTGTAAATTAAACTTGATCATAGGTATATATGCATAGAAAAAACAGTATATATAGTGATCCATACCATCTATGGTTTTAGGCATCCACTGGGGAGTCTTGGAACACATTCCTCTCTGGATAATGGGGTACAACATTGATACTTGATAGATTGGATGTGGGAAGTGCATTGAAGGGAGGGCCCAAAGTGGACACCCCAGTGTTCTGGTGTAGAAACCACTCCCCATGATGTAATCATTATGATGGGGAACACCAGAGGAATAGCAGATTTGGGAGGTCAGGAAGGAGTGTGGCTTGGGACAATTTGAGATTAAGATGTTTTTGGAACCCTGATGGTGGAGATGTTCAGTTAGCTGATGGTAGGTATATGGTTCTGGAATTCAGGAGAGAAATCAGAGCTCAAATGAATTTGAGATAGATCTAAACAAACCAAAAGTAACAAACAAAAGAATACACATAGCAGAAAACCAAACATTTTTATAATACTGGAAATTTTGACCTTCTATTTTGAGCAGCTGATATTCAGAGTCCCTAGGTACTTCAATCCTTAGTGTTTATACAAAATAGGCCTTCATGCAGAAAGTTTATTTCTCTGGCTCTTCTATTAGGAGGCCAGACTTTGAGTGCTGTTTTCTTTTTCTTTTGTAGCCTTGATGCATTTGCAACCATGCATCCATCATCTTCCTCTTAGTCTTTGTGACACCATTAGCAAGCGTTGGTGGTACAGTTTATGTCCATGGAACTGACTGACATATGCAGACATCTGATGCATGCTATTTGTCCAATTGGCACTATGTACCTGCTGATAGCAATACTGAGAAAGAGGGGAGATGCTGCTGCTGTTTTTACAAGTCTGTAAAAATAACGTTTCAGGGCTTATACATTCAATAAATCTACTTGCAAAACTGATGGAACATTCTATATTGTGGGGAAGATAAATTAACCTCATACCTGTGCAGTTCTTTGTTCCCTGTTTGACAAGAGAGGGCTGCTCATGTGCAGCTAGCTATTGCCCACAGAAAACTGTGTTTCAATCTTTTAATAAAAGATGTCCTTCAAGGGCAACGAATATACCCTCTCCAGCCCCAAATCAGAATATGTCCCTATTTTTGGACCTCTGCTGAATGCCTGCCTATCAGAAAACCAGTTTCATGGAGATTTGAGGTGATGAGTGGTTTAAAACCAACAGTCTTCAGCATTAGATTGGTGGTGGCTTCCTGTGGCCGGAAGTCATTCCCCGTAAGCTCAGAAAGCATTTCTGTCTGTCCTTCTGCGGAGTGGAGGGGTGGGCAGTGCTGCTCCACACGAGACCCTGGAGCCTGCAGGGACTGTTCTAGTCAGAAAATGCACAGAAAATTGCAAAGAGAAAGAAAAATGGCAACCAGCACATTTTAAGCAATACCGAGTCAGTCAGAAGAAAAGCTGGGCCTGCAGGTTTCTGAATAAGCAGGATGATAGGTGCCCCAGGACATGCCTCTAATTTTCTGTCTAATAGCAATTGCCTACAGGGCCATTCCTTCTATTCTCTGTGTAGCTAGGATAGCTGTTGCTATGTGAGTCACCTCTGAAGAAGCCCATGTTTTCTTGAAAGAGGCTTTCAAGAGGCATTATTCTTCCTTCTTTCTTTGAACTCCCAGTGTTCAAACTTTTTAAATGGTCTTCCCCTATTGATAGAAAAAAACTTGAGTGAAGACTCTTCAATAAATATTTGTATTCTTAAAATGTGTGTGCGTGTGTGTGTGTATGTGTGTGTACGTGAGCATGACATACCTGTGTGCCACTGGCTACATTATATTATGAACGTTATAAAATTCTATCCCTCACCTATTCAAGTTAAGCATACTGGAATGCACAAGAGTGAGAATGGCATTATTATTTCAGTTATTAATAATCATTAGTTGTTAGTGGAAAAGAAAAATTCGTTGTAATGTGAAAAGAAAAATTCGTTGTAATGTCATATGTCCATATATATCTCGATATCTCAAATTGAGAAATCTTAAATTGAAGAGAGAAAAGACTAGAAGAGACATCTGCTAGCATCCAGCAGAGAGCCCCTTATAGAAGTCAGCATGTTCCTCTGTTCAGTGGTTATACACTTAACACCTACTCTGTGCCTTCAAACCAAGCAGATCCCACCTGAATGAGCCTCTGTTCTCCTAGGGAAGCCCAGCTGCCCTGTTACATGACTCAAGTGGCTGCCATTTACACAGGTTACATGGAGGCATTGGCAAGGGTGGTGTTGGAGGAAATTAAGCTTGACGCCTGCTGAGATCAATGCTATGAAGAATAATGCAGAGTGAGGGGAGCTGCTCCTACTGGTGGGATTGAGACTTGATGCAGAAGCTGGGAGGCAGCTAGTCCTATGGATATCAAGGCAGGAGCATTGTGGGTGTTGATTTTGGGTCCCATCAGTGCACATGAACGCAGCCCAGCAAGCCTGTGAATGACCTCCTGAGGGGCTGGCCAGTGCCCGGGGAGCAGGAGGCCCATCCTCAGCAGCTGTACGCTGCCACATAAATAAGGCACCAGAGCTTTGTTACACTCAGTCTGCTCCCTGTCAGGCCTGACAAGGCAGCACCCTTTGTGCTCCCGATAATGGATTTCCTCTTCTGAGGCACCATCAGGTTCTGAAATGTGAACCGTGAACTGGTAAGCCCAGCTCTTCTCTTTCCACTTCCCGCTCTACGAGGCCGGGTCTTCAGAAGCTTTTAAGGACTTTTATGAACGTGGATTATCATTGTCTTGCACAAAATGAATGTCCAAGCTATGCATGCAGTTGAATCACCAGCTGGCTAGACCTTAGCCTGTGGTTACTGAGTCTTTTAGAAAAATGGGCCTTTAGGACGCTGCCCAAGAGGAGGGGCGGAGGTAGGAAGTATGATCTTTTGTTGTAAGGACAGTTAGGAGTCTTTGGAGTCTCTCTCCCCTTATGTTCCTAGTGACCTTTTTTCTTTTTTTTTTTCCAGTTACAGAAATAACACATTTCTTAATAAACCCAACAATACAATGGTAGAAAAAAATAATAAGCTCCAACCCTTCTCTTATCATTTGTATATGAGAATAGAACAGAGGTCAAGCTTAGCCACACTGCCTGATGTAAACCCTGTCTGCCACTTGCTAGCTGTGTGACCTTGCACAAATTAATCTGTTTTGGTGTCAGTTTCCTTATCTGTGAAATGAGAGTCATAACAATCTTTTGCCTATTTTATGAGGTTGTAGTGAGTATGCAATAAGTAGCACATAATACATGTGCAATAATATCTGGTAAAAAATAAGCATGATATTCATATTAACTATTATTAGCATAGCTATTATGAATGTCACTTTTTTCTTCATTTTCTCATAAATCATCACATAGAATTTGGCAACTCATTTTTTTTCTTAATTAATCTTAGTTAATCTAAGTACCTTTCTAGATGCAAATATAAACATATGTAGATATTACTATTATTTTTTAACAGCTGCATCCTATTACTTAATGTGGACTTTATTTGTTTGAATATTACATTTTTAGTAGGCATTTAGTTCTTACTCCTACAAACACTGTAGCAATAAGGACTGTTGTACATCTATCCTTTTGTACCTTTGCTTTTGTTTCTAAAAGATTCTTAAAAGTACAATTTCTAGATCCAAAGTTATGAGATTCTATTCTATTTTATGGTTTGTAATTCTATCTTAAGTTTTTTTAAATTTGGTTTAGTTAACACAATGTTAAATTAGTTTCAGGTGTATAACATAGCAATTCAACTTCTCTGTACATTATGCTATGCTCACCACAAGTGTAGCTACCATCTGTCACTCTAAATTATGAGATTTTTAAAATGGTAATAGATGTCCCAAAATATCATAGCAATTTGCACTCCTACCAAAAATGTATGAGTGCTCATTTCCCCATGTGCTTACCAGCAGTGGATATTATCAATCTTTAATTTTTTCCAGCCCAGCAGGCAAAATATAGAATCTCATTGTCCTTTCAATTGACATTCCTCTGACTACCAGTGAGATTGGGTGCGTGGAAGTGTACTCAGCTGAGGCATTAAGCTTTCTGGTTTGAAAAATCACTGGGGCTATAGTATGGAGAGAGTTGGTTAGGATAGGGGTGGGGAAGGCTGATCTGGAATTAGGGAGGATGGTTAGGAGGGTGTTCCTATTCTACCTTTACTTATTCTTTTGACAATAATCTCTACTCGCAGATGTCAGTCTCTAACCCTGATCTTTGTCCTGGATGCAGCATCATACTTTTTTTTTTTTTCCCTGTAATAGACATTACTGTCTAGATGCTTGTGTAGAAGCAGCTCAAACTCCATATGTCCAGAATGATTTTCTTTCTTCTGGTTTCCCTCTTCCCAAATCTATCCTTTCTCATAGTTTTCTCGACTTAGTTAATGGCCTCACTATCCCCCTACCTAAACCTCGGGGATTAGGTTTAGTTAGTTTTGCTGAAACTACAAAACTTGAAGTAATTCAGTTCCTGGCCTCTACCTCGCATAGCTAGTCTTGTCAGTAAGTCCTGTAGATTTTACTTCTGTCTGGCCATTCACATCCTTCTTGCCTGTCATTCTCTTTGTGACTGCCATATGATCACATCTCCCACCTTTTCTTGCTCATTATATACCTGAGTTCCCAGCCTGATCTTTTTCCTTAGTTCTATTCTCTGCTTTGAATTTTCTTCCATCATTTACCCCCAAACAATGAAGTGAAACTTTCTCCTAACCTTAGCTCGAGAGTTCCTTTTCCTGTGATGTCCTCTGTTACTCACACTCTAGTCCAGGCAGAACCAGTGACTCCTTCTCTTGTACCCTTGTTGTACTCCCACTTTACCCTGTATTACCAACACTCGAATCCATGCCACTCTCTTCCTCTCTCCTTCAGAGGTCTTTGACCTCGTTGAGAACATACGCCATGACTTTCTCATCTTTTTATCCAGCACACTACTTTGCAGTTAACAGTTGGTTGAAACAAGGAAAGCACACTGGTTTCAACTTTTGTGGCTAAGAGTTAGACTTTTAGTAAAATGCCTTATCTTTATATTTTTCATTTTAAATTGTAAAATAACACTTATTCCTCATACGAAACTTGGAAAAAAGTTGAGAAGTAGAAATAAAAAAGAGATAACGCGTCATCTGTGTTCCCATTTATAACTTTATCTTGTCTTCCCCTATCTTATTTGAATGAGTATATAATAATCAGTAGTGGGATGAGTCCCCCCATCTCCATTCCTGGAGACTGGGAACCCTAGAATAAACTAAAAACAAGGGAGTCTGCCATGATGTCGCTTATTACTGGGAATAGAAGTTCATCTGTTAATATAAGAGATAAGAAATATGTTACCAGAATGTTATCCTTCACAGTATTTTGATAGATGTTTCTATCAAAATGTTTCATATTTTTCAGTGTGGTGCCATGGGGTTTAGAGTTAAATTCTTGTGGGAACTGCTCTTGGGATGAGTTGAGTAGATAATAGGTGCTCATCTTGAAACCCTTCCTCCCACTGTATGCTTTATCACTCAGCATCCTGTTTTTTTTCCCCTTAATGTAAAATTTCTCAGATGAGGTTCTACTTCTTTCCCTTATTCTCATTTCCATTGACCAATGTAAGCAATGAGCAAACTAGTATCTGTTATTTACTTTATGGTAGGGCTTGAAAAAGACAAGGAAGGTGGACCATATCTCATCCCATCAGGCCTTTATATCATTAGCCTCAGAAACAAACAAAGCAGTTGAACTTCCTTTGGGGTTTCTGGTGTCTGCTTCATCAAGTATGATAGTAAATCTGTTTTGTAACTGACTCTTCTCCCTCTCTCTTCCATGATGAGGGATGTGGTTCTAATTTCCATTTGCATTTGTTCAGTATAATATCTTAATTTCCATACACAATCCTATGGTGGACATTTTAAGTTTTTCCTTGCTTTTACTATTGTAATAATTATAATTAAGAAATATTTGAGGCACTAAACACTTTTTCTGTATTTTAGCTTTTATATCCTCAAGCCATTTCTAGATACAGAATTACTGAATCAAAGGATTAACACAGTTTGTGGCTCTTGAAACATTTTGCCCCCCTTTTTTTTGAAAGAGCTTTTCAAATTTACACACTCCCCCATAATATATGAAAGTGGCTATTTTGTCACACACCATTTCCAAGCTGAATGTTGACCGTTAAAAAATAAATCCCAGCTAATTTGCCAGGTGATGAGTTGTTATAGAATTTTTACAGATTGTGTCCTCACTTCTTCAGGAAATCCTCAGACTGACCAAGACTATTCATCTGTTTGTAAAGGTTTTAACTGGACTACAAATCTGCTATAGGGAACTTTAAATGTTCCGATAGTCCTATAATTCTAGGTTACTCTGAACATTATTCCCGTTTATAAGATACACGGGATCCCTGGGTGGAGCAGTGGTTTGGTGCCTGCCTTTGGCCCAGGGCGCGATCCTGGAGACCCGGGATCGAATCCCACGTCGGGCTCCCGGTGCATGGAGCCTGCTTCTCCCTCTGCCTGTGTCTCTGCCTCTCTCATTCTCTCTCTTTCTGTGTGACTATCATAAATTAAAAAAAAAAGATACACAATTACACCTCAAAAATAGATTATTATGAGGAGTGTGGGCTGTGTCATCTTTGTGTAGGAGGAATAACTGATGTAAGAGATGGCAGATGGAGGCCCCAGGGAGAAAGGAAAAGAAAGAAGATGTTTGATCAGGGATAAGTTGTGTAATTAGGGGAAGGATGAGCTCACTAAAATTTGCTAACCATAAATCATAGTTTTATGACCAAAGGACTATTAGAGGATGTAACCAGGGGCTTGCTTTCTTTTATAGCTTACAAAAAATAAATCTCATACACATTTTTCTAGATAAAGGCAGGGGAGGGGAAAGGAGAAAAAGACAGCAAAATACTCTGTGAATCTCTACAGGTGAGAGTCCCTGTCTTTCATGACATTTTGTTGCCTCCCTATAGCTATCTGCCCTTCCTGAGCTTATAACATGCAAAATGGGAGGTTAGCATATCAAGTCACCATTTGGAAATCATAATTTCAAAGCAGGAAGTTGCTATTTGTGGCAAATGCTTCTCAAACTATTTCTAACACTTCACAGATATTTTCTCACTAATCACCACGTATTTTTGTTGTTCCTTAATGGGAAAGTTGATCTGATGAGATGAGATTCTGCTGCTCTTCCTTATTCGTTTCCAGTGCCCAACTAAAGCAACTGACAAATGTGTATCATTGTCTACTTTGTGATGGGCCCTGGAAAGGACTGGGAAGATTGGCCTAAGCTCATCCCCCAGCCTCTTCTGGTTAGGTAATAAGCTCAAGGTGACTCATGACATAATGAAATTCTGGTTCCAAATAGATTACAGTCAAGTTTGGTAGAGACACACATGCACCAAGAGTGAAATGGTTTCAGTGGTAATATATGCTAAATATGTTGGGGTACAACTGTGAAGACAGACCACAGTTAATAAATAGCTAAATTTTTCTAGAGCCTAACAATTTAGAACAACTTGTAAGTAAATTATTCTTATTTGAGGTTCACTAAAACCCTGCCATGTATTGTAGTCTCATTTTACAGTTAAATAAACTGAGGCTCAGAGATATTAATTGAATGGCTCGACAAGTAGAATTCCATGAATCAGGATATACAAAGGAACAAACATCTCAAGTTCATGACTGACAGAGGAGATTCACCTTCCTGGATTAGAAGATCCACAAAGTGACTTGCAAGTTGTATGATTCTAGATGTATAGAAGCCTTTGAGACTGAATTAGATACCCTTGAGTTTTTAAAGTTGTGAGTAGGAATATGATGTATTAAAAAGGTGACGCTTGCCTAGGTAGATAGGTAGATGGGATGAAGAGAAGTTGGTTTATAGAGGTTGGCTAAATAATATTGCAATAGCCAATGTATGATACACTTGGATTTATTATTTTTATTTTTTAAAGATTTATTTATTTATTTATTTATTTATTTATTTATTTATTCATGATAGGCAGAGAGAGAGAGAGAGAGAGAGAGGCAGAGACACAGGAGGAGGGAGAAGCAAGCTCCATGCCGGGAGCCCGACGTGGGACTCAATCCCGGGACTCCAAAACCGCATCCTGGGCCAAAGGCAGGCGCCAAACCGCTGGGCCACCCAGGGATCCCCTACACTTGGATTTACATTTGGATGGGGGGATGGTGTGGGATAGAGAGCAGAAGATCCAAATGAAGGACATACCAAAGTAAAACATGGAGGTCTTGGTGATAAAACAGACATGGCTGATGACAAAGAAGGGGAAAATAAAAGGTGATTCAGTTTTGAGGCTTGGAAGAAGAATGGCAATTCAACTGACACAGACCTGCCTCTATGAATTCTCAGACAGACAATTCTCTGAAAGCATTTCCAGTGCTAGTGGAACACAGGGCTGGAAGGCCGTTGCACAGCAGTTTTCTGGTTTGTCTATAATCATAAAATTAATTTGATTAGGAGAGCTATCAAATAAGAGATAGGGAGACTACAAACCTGAAGAATAACTTTTGTCAAAGTCAAAGTGATGCTTCCAATGTTGATGAGTGTGTTTCTTTACTAACAAGAACATCAACACTAAACTAAACCACTTAAGCCAGTTTTCTGCCTTGCTTGGGGAAAAGAGTTTCTACAAGCTACAACACAGACAGGTAAAACCATAGTTCTTTAATAAGATTTCTACTTGTGAAGATTTGTAAAGTTTTCAATGTCCTTTCAGAAAAGTAGATTTTACTCTTATGAAAATTTGTATTTCTCTGGTTTCCCCCGACAAGAACAGTTTCCGAATGCAGCTTTTGAACACAGAACTGCTGCTTTGGTGGGCATTTGAACAGGTTGGTGATAACAGAAGCTTTTGAATACAGAAGTGTTCTAAGCAGATTTTAGTATAATTAGTAGCTCATAGAATAGTTATATTCTAGTGTTCCAGAGTTTTCCTTATTTCAATAATCAGGAGTATTATATAAAAAGGAATATTATGTAACCAAATCTCACAGCTTTTAGTGAATAATGGAAAGGAGGTTAGGTTAGGTATCTTTCATGGACATAGAAGAGTCAGAATTTTTAAGTGGGCTTTTATTTTACCTGAATCTCTGTGCGAGGGAGGCAAGGAAGAAAAATGTTAATAGGACTTTTAAAGTCCTTTTGTTCCAGATCATTTTTGAGTAGATGAGACCTTGAGTCAATAGCTAATTAGTGGCTTCCAGATGCAGACTCTTTGATCCGAAATGGAAAAAAAAAAAAAAAAAAAAAGGTATCTGACCAATGACCTTCCCAGTGTCTAGGGCAGAAGAGAAGCTGACAGTCTGGCTTTTCCTTCTCCTCCCCCACAGTCTTCTCTTTCTCCATCCAGGTAATGTTTCCAGCATTCTCTAACATTGTGAGGCTATCTGCATGGACTTTCTACTCTGGAAATTATCAGCTGTTGTGTTGTGAAAATGTATTCCATGTTCTTCACAGCAAGTTGACAACCATTTCCTGAAAACCTACCATATACTCTGTGCTAGTTCCTGTGCAAAAAATTTCCTTCATGTTGACTGAGTCTGGCTCTTCTTCTCTATGGAAACCTTGATAGAAAGCTAACTAACACTTCCAGGGATGCCCTTCATTTGGGATGTGGACAGTGCTGGCAAGAGAGTTCCTTAGTGAATTAGTATCATATCTTTCTGTGACTTCTCAATGCTAGATTCCTTTCAGCAAGTATGAGCCTTCCCTGAGATATATACACCTCACTATATCTCACATATATAGTGTCGTGCTCACATATATATACATACACATATATATGCATGGGCTACTGTTAAAGAGACAGAGACTAGATGTAGTGACAAGAGACTTGAACTAAGGAGGATTTCTAAACTGGAACTTTCCCATCTGCTGTGACGCTTTGTCTTGGTTGTCTGACTTTGGGCAAATCCTTTGGTTCCTCTTTATCTCAGTTTCCCCATCTGTAGAATAAACAGTTGGTCTAGAGGCTGCTTATGATCCCTGCTGTTTCGCTCGCCTCTAGCACTCCATTATTATATATTATTTAATTTTTATTAGGGAAAATACTACCTCTATACCCTCAGCGTGCTTGGTAAACTGATATAAACTATGTTAAAGTGATAATATTAGCAAAATTTACTTTGTTGGTCATTCAGAAACACATTTCCGTCATTGGGAAATAAATCGACTAGAATGGATAATTTGTGTAATGTCACTGTCATGCCTCTTTATTTTTTAAAATATTTTATTTAAATTCGACTTGCCAACCTATAGTATAACACCCAGTGCTCAACCCATCAAGTTGTCATACCTCTTTAACTGGATGTTTCATGTGTGGAAAATAACTGTAACTCTCTTCAAGTGATAAAGCCACAGAGTTTAATCAGACCGTTTTACTGCATCTGCTCTATGAAGGCAATTTTTTGTTGTTCTTTTATGGAAAAATGATTTTTTTCAGTAGATTAATCCAGGCACAACATATTTCTATGGCGGGAACAAGGAGGGAGATAAGGATATAGGGTGGGAGAATACAGAGGAGAGAGAACTAGGTAGAAACAAAAGAGATCCTAATAAAATCTGCATGCCCTTTAGAAAAGAGAAAAAGGCACAGCTGCTCCTGTAAATCTAAAATAAATAATAAAGCTTTGTTGTTTAATTATTCAGTTACATAGGGCCTGTTAGTGATGAGGGTGAAGAAAACAGAATAATCTAAATTAAACTGTCACAGGGCATTCTTTTGGCCCTGGCTACTTCTCTGACTCGCTGTGGGAGGTGTGCTTTCTGGGTTGGCATCAGCTCAATCAGGATGGTCTGTCATTCTTGACAGCAGAACTTAAAGGCTGGGGAGTGAGTGGGGCACAGGGAGGGAAGGAGATTTGGGACACCTGTGCTTATCCTCACAGACTCAGGGAAACACTCCCTAGGAGAACACAAACCCATGCCTGCCCCTGTGATATATTATACCCTGTAATTCTAGGGCAAATCATCATTCCTTTGGTTGCTTTTGAGATCCTTTCTTTTGAACCAAAGTTGGACTTTTCCACCAGATTCCCTATCTGGAGTTTAAAGCTTGCTCTGATTTATCCCCTATTACTTTTGTTCCATTGCCAAGGTTCTATAGCCTCAGTTACAGGACCCAGGTGTGATTTTGCTAGCAGCTAAATCTGGTCCCTTGATAACCACCAAAAGCAGTGGCTTCCTGCAGAGGCTGCCCTGGCCTTGGGCTTGTTGTGTGGTCAGAATACTAATTGCTGCCTCTGATGTTTGTCACAAATGCCTAGGAATGAAAATATTCTAGTCTAAGATTCTTTTTCTACCTCTCCTGTGAATCTGAAGTTGCATATGGATGGTTGTGAAGGGGGGCAGGCAAGGTGCCTGAAGTCATAGTTCTTCTCTGTGTCTAACCTTCCTCACTGGATAAAGGAGAGGGTTGGCTGAGGTCATTCCCAGCTCTAACACAGCAAGATAGCACAATGTCCACATCTTTATCAGTATTTTCCTACCTGCTCAAATCCCATCAATTCTGTGAGGCCTCTTTGTCCAGACTCTCTTGCCTCCACCAAAATTAACCTTGCTTTTTGCAGTATCATCTCACCATGTTTCATTATAACCCTCATAACAGCCTGCTTTATATTTTAGGCTTTGGATATGTGTCTGTCTCCCTGACTAGCCTGTTAACTCCTGGGTATCAGGGCTGCTCATGTCTTATTTATCTTTCCATTTCTCATAGTGTTTTCTGCATTGCAGGCAGGCATTCAAGAAATAACTGAGTTCAACAGAACTACTCATTTGCTGTCACAGGGAAATGATCTGTAAGCAAGTCCTTAGGAATACAACAGGTAAAACCTCAACTCCTATTAACCTCTTTAGAAGCATAGCAGTTGAAGAGGTAGTTATCTCCTTGCTGCCAGACCAAAGCTAATTAAAAGGACAACTGGCTCCAAGAATTCTAGTTCCCTAATGTACTTTTAAAGTTCTATAGCAAACAAGGTTATTTTAATTCCTGCTAGATTAATGACCCCACAAAGAAGTGGCCCCTACAGACCACATCTACAGATATTCCAGAGATAGTAAGTCTTGGAATCCAATGAAAACAGACCAATCAGAGCTCTTTTTTCACTTTTCTGGAACAAAAAATTCAAAATGGTATCATTTCAGTGTATTTTTCAAAGATTTATTGAGTCCATACTATATGTTCAAGGTATTGGGAGATATACAAAGCTGGAAACAGCTTCTACTCTTAGGAGTAGCTTATTAAGAAATTGCTCACATGAAAAAAAAAAGAAATTGCTCACATGACTCTAATGTGAAGTTGAGTTTAATAAGTACAACCAGCAAAGTGAAAAAAAAAAGCCAATTATGGGGTTCAGAGAAAGCTCATATTTGGACTAATTCAAAAAAGCTTCCTGGACACTGTAGAATTTGAGGATGGCATTAAAGGTTAAATGCAAGTTAAGTAGATGAACAAAAGTAAGAAAGTGGGAAAACACAGAGTATAGGTTAATAGTTCAATTTTTTCAGAATAGAGATTATATATGTTGGAGTTGTGGGAGATAAGACAGGGAAGGTAGAGGAAGTTCATACTATACATAATATTAAATCCCAAATGGATGTATTGTTCTGAAATTGGTAGGCAATAGGGTGCTAGAAAAAGATTTTGATCAGGGGAGTGAATATTTCAGATCAGAGGTCAGCAAACTTTGACCAGTGGGCCACATCCTGCCTGCTAGCATGTTTTGTTAGAACATGACTGTGCCCATTTATGTATTTATTGTCTGTGGATGTCTTTGGGCTACATGGGAAAGTTGAATAGTTGTGACTGACACATATAGCCATATGCCCCACAAAGTCATAGCTATTTACTATATGTCTCTTATGGAAAAAGGTTGCTGCACCCTGATAAGAACATCATTCATTCATTTAGCCATTCATTTATTTACTTACTTATTGATTAATTCATCAAACATCCAGCATTTACTGAGTACTAGGGATATAACCTGCTTTTTCCCCATTATTTAATTTAAAGTTGGGGTGCCTGGCTGGCTCAGTCAGTGGAGTGTGCTACTCTTGATCTCAGGCTTATGAGTTTGAGTGCCATGTTGGGTGTAGTAAAAATAAAATCTTTTAAAAAAATAAATAAAAAATAAAGTTGGATCTTTATTCATTTATTCTTTAGAATTGTTCAGAGAATTTAAAGTCTCTTATAATTCTTTTTTTTTAAGATTTATATTTATTTATTCACAAGAGACATAGAGAGAGAGGCAGAGACATAGGGAGAGGGAGGAGAAGCAGGTTCCATGCTGGGAGCCCGATGTGGGACTAAGTCCCAGGAGTCTAGGACCATGCCCTGAGCCAAAGGCAGACACTCTACCACTAAGCCACCCAGGAATCCCTCTTATAATTCTTTATTAGACTTGCAGTTTCTTCAAATGCTGTGAAAATGTTCATTTTTCAAGCATACCTTGCTAATCTTATCAGCGCTAAAGTTCAAGGATATCTAAATCAATGATTTAGGTACAAGGTGAAAATATAGTAAAAACTAACTAATGTGGTGGAAAGGTTATCATATTGTAAGTGAAAAACAGGAAGATCAGTTATACTGCATGGATGGTCCCCAACTTAAAGGATTAACTTAAGATTTTTCAGCTTTACTATGGTGTGAAAGCACAGTACACATTCAGTAGAAACTCAAGGATTTTGAATTTTTATCTTTTCCCAGGTTAGTGGTATACAGTACAATACTCTCATGACACTGGGCAGTGGCAGTGAGCCACAGCTCCCAGTCAGCCACATGATCATGAGAATAAACAGTCAATACATGTACAACCATTCTGTGCCCATACAACTATTCTGTTTTTTTACTTTCTGTATAGTATTCAATAAATTACATGAGATGTTCAACACTTTAGTATAAAATAGGCGTTATTGAACTGTAGGCTAATATAAGTGTTCTGAGCACATTTAAGGTGGGGTAGGCTAAACTATGAGGTTTAGTAGGTTTAGGATATTAAATGCATTTTCAACTTAATGCTGTTTTCAACTTATCATGGTAAGTTGAGAAAGATCTGTGTAAGTAAAAATTAATTTGGCCTCCTTATTGATAACTGAATATCTTAATTTTTCCTCTAAGGAAAGATGGCAATAGAAGGGAAGAGTATGGGCCAGCCTCCCCATAACCTCCTCCCCATCCCCACTTCTATGACTACTGTTACCACCACTTCCCCTGTTATTTCTATCACTTCTCCTGGTGTTATGGAAAGTAGTCCTGTGACTGTATGAGTTTTCTGGAGTTGCTTGAACAAATACCACAGACTGGGTGGCCTAAACCACAGAAATCTGTTTCCTCACAGAACTGGAAGTGAGAGATCAGGGATTAAAGTGCCAGCAGGGTTGATTTAATTCTGGGACCTTTCTCCTTGGCTTGTAGATGGCTATCTCCTCCCTCTATCTTCATATGGTCCTTCCTCTGTGTGCCCACATTTTCTCTGTGTTCTAATCTTCCCTCTTCTTATAAGGGCCCCAGTCATATTAGATTAGAGTCCACCCTAATGACCTCCTTTTACTTTAATCATCTCTCCAAAGACTGTTTCTCCAAAAATAGTCACATTCTGAATTACTGAAGGCTAGGACTTCAATATATGAATTTAAGGGGAGCACAGTGTTTCTCCTCTATTTTCCCTCTAAGGGAGAACTTTCCCTCTCAAGTGAAATAGGAGTAGCAGAGGTATGTTCCCCAGCTAACATTTATGTAATAAGTGAAAAAGCTCATAACAAAAATATGTAATTAAAATTGAATATATAACGTGTGTGTTATGTATAGTGTTCTCTGTCTCTATTACTTTTGGTAATATAAATATCTAGCTATGTATAACACATATGTGCACATATGCACATAAATATGTTTATTTGTTTATTTTTTTCTCACTCATATGTTTAAAACCCATATATAGAAAAAGGACACTGAAAGAAAGTACACCAGAATAATAATATTAGTCATTTTTTGGTTGTGGGACTATGGATACGTTTTTTAAAAAAAAGATTTTATTTATTCATTCATGAGAGACACAGAGAGAGAGAGAGGCAGAGACACAGGCAGAGGGAGAAGCAGGCTCCATGCAGGGAACCTGACGTGGGACTCAATCCCGGGTCTCCAGGATCAGGCCCTGGGCTGAAGGCGGCGCTAAACTGCTGAGCCACCCAGGCTGCCCACTAGTTTTTGTCTTTTCTCCATGTTTTATTCACTGGGAGGAGGGAAACTAGGTAGGAGGCAGCTACCTGGGTTTGCAGAGGGATAAGTTTAGCCCAGTTTGCAAACACCCCTACCCCAAGCTGTCGAGGTTTGTGGTGAGCAAGAGCCAAGCTGCCAGGGGTGGGACACAGCCCATGCCCCTTCTGGGCTGTTGCTCTCTTCCTCTGTGTTGTGAGGATCCCTCTGCCTAGAAGCTTGTTCTTCAAAGGGTGCTGGGCCCAGAATGGCCACAGTCAAGTGCTTCCACCCCACTGGCCTGGTTACAGGGTCTGCACTTGGAAGAAGGGAACCATGCCCCACTTCCTTTCCCATCCCTCTGGATTTGTCACCATTTTGCACTCTTAACACCTGCCAATAAAGATTGTCTACACTAAAAAAAAAAAAAAAAAAAAAGAATGAATCTAATATTCAATGAAAAAAATGAAAAAAAAATAATATTCAATGAATATTAGATTGTCTCCAATTAATATGAATTACTCTTTAAAGAAAAATGTATACTTACTAAAATTTTAAAAGTAAATTATTAAATTATTCATCCCTAGACAAGTCATTCATAACAAAACAGTTGATAATTCCCACTCTCTCTTTTGGAGTAAGTCCTGCCATAGAATTATTGAAAGAATTAGTGAAGTACTTTGCAAGGAATATTCTTTTTTAAAAAAATTTATTTATTTACTCATGGGAGACACAAAGAGAGAGGCAGAGACTTAGGCAGAGGGAGAAGCAGGCTCCCTCCAGGGAGCCTACTGCAGGGCTCGATCCGAGGACCCTGGGATCATGACCTGAGCCAAAGGCAGATGCTCAACCACTGAACCACCCAGGTGCCCCTGAAAAGGAATATTCTAAGAACAAATTACTCTTTCTGGAAACCAGGAAAAAAAGTCAAATCTAAAACTTGACTACTCTATGAGGAAGTGAAAAACTAATAAAAAAATTAGAATACCAAACAAATAAAAATACAAAGCTCTAAACATAAGTATATTTTAAACTTTGTTTATTATCAGAAGGATTATGCTAATATGGAGTCTTTGGGTCCAGACCTATGTGTACCTCTTGTTCTCTTATTAATACTTTGCTAGTCATAATAATGTATGACTTTATAATCAGGGAAAAAAAGAGTGAATTCAGGAATTAGCCAGCCAGTGAGACCAACAGAGAGGCCAAATAATGACTTGGACTTGAGTTTGGTTGGCATAGTTTTCCCTAGCAAGAGGAGGAAATTTCTTCCAATAAGAAAGGTAGCAGAATTGAACATTTGTTTTCTTCCAAATTGATCTTGGTCCCTGGCCTGGATTTGGACTTAACAATCTGGGGCTTCTTAAAATTGGCTATTGGCCATTGTCCTCACAAAAACATAATACAAGGCTCACCTACAGATGCCTATGGAATGCAGCCAGTGGGCCTGAGTGACAAATGAAGCCCACTTGTATTTTCTTTGGCCTGGGTAGTTTTTAAAGAAAATTAGAGATTTGGAATAAAAATCTAAGATTCTGGCTTCTAAAAAAAACGAGCTGAGAGTATTTGGTATGCATTCCAGTATCGACACCAGCTTTTGAAGGAGGTTGTAGTTGCTACTTGTCCGTTATTTCCCCAACACTGGCATAGAGTTGCAGCTGCAATTCATCATCACGCCTGTTGTACCACTCCTTTGAACAGTTAAGCCAGGCCACGAGTATCTCATGTTTCAAGAAAAGAGTTTTCTTGAGGGAGAGGTAAGGATTAAAAAATGTTTGATGTGAGCACATTGGTGTGTTTACTCATTTAGATCACCTGCTTGCCCCTGTAGTGATTTGAAGTGGTGACCCTTCTGTGGATATTGGAGAAGCGGTGCTGAGAGTCTCTCTATGAGTAAGAGAACCCAAAGGAATCAGGTGTCATGGCTCAGGACCAGACTGGATGAGACTGAGGGCAAAATTGTTGAAATACTACATGAATCCCCCTGTCATCCTCCCAGCACTAAGATCCTTACCATGGTGTAAAGCTGAGTCTGTGAGAGATGCTTGGTGATGGTATAGAAAGAAAGTATTCCCACATCTTAGCGTCTCAGGAGCCAGGTTTTATTTTTCCCTCATACCATTTATGTCCATTGTGTGTGACTAGGGACTCTGCATTGTGTTCTTTTCACTTTGCTACCTCAGCTGACAGAGCAGACAATATCTGGAACATTGCCAATTGCTGTGGTAGAGGGAATGAGAGCTATGGAAAACTGCTCACTGGTTCTTGAAACTCCCACTTAGAAATAATACATGTTATTTCTGCTCACATTTCATTGGTCAGATTAAGTCACATGACCATGCCTACCTACAAAGATTATACCTCATGAAGTCCTACCAAATCCAGAAGTCAGAGAGTTGGAAATGGTTGGTGGATAGCATCAAGGACTGTGAGTGACATAAACTTCTGGAATCTCTCTTAATTTATTCATCCTGCAGGAAGAATTTGAATCTCTCTCCCTTAAATTGAACTTTAGAAAGGAATGACTGATAAATATTCACATGAGTCTTCATGTTGATAGCCAAGGAATCAGAGACCATGTACATGGACATGAACTTTGAGGAGGTAGACCCTGTTTGTCCAGTAGGAGTTGCTCTTTGGTGCAGTGAGTATAGTGAGCTTTTTATGGGTTCCTCACCCACAGCATTAAAAACCATTCCCATTGTGACAGCACAGCAGAAGAGCTGAAACTTTTGTGTTCTTCCGGAAATAAAAAATAAATAAAATGAAGCTAGCGTTTTGGCCCTTCATTGCTGTCTTTTCATCTCACCCTCAAAATGACTTTTAGCATATATATATATATATCCTTTCTTGACATGGCATGATTTGAATGTATAGACAGTTTAGTGTATTCTTTTAAAATTCCACAAAATCTACACAGATATTCCCCAGGTATGTTTGTATAGCGGTAGTGAGTATTTTACTAAACCTTTAAAATTAGTTCATCAAATAGCCTAAATATGATTTCAGAAAAGTCTCAGGACTTTTATTCACTAAGTCAGCACACTTGACTTGGTTTGTACTTTCCTAAGGCAAAGCATCAATATTCTTCCCTAAAAGATTCTGGTGGATGAACAGAGGTATTCAAACAGACAACTTAATCTTTCAGGGGGAATTTTAGTTACTTTAAAGTCACATCTACTGTCATCAAGATTTATACTGCTTTTTTATTTTAAAGTACCTCTCTGTGATTTGTCTTTATAGAGAGAGGAAGAGGAAGGTTAATTATTGAAAGATTTCATACAGAAAGAGAAGTATGTTGCCCAAAAGTGTGACTTAAAACTGGGAGTAGTCTGTTCTGACTGGACATTTATTTTTTTAATCAAGGAGGTATGATAAGGAATATTTCTATATATTAACTAAATAGAAGACACATTTAGTTCTACATGGTGGGGGAAATTAATGCCAGAAAAGCTCTATATTGTTCATGTATGAAGTTCTTTCATTTTCATCAAGGACTCTAAAACCTTTTTTGTGGGTGTCTTTATGTTTTACCTATCCTGTTAAAAAGGAGAAATGAAAAATATTTTTCTTCTTATAAAGATCTTCTCTTCTAAAATATGTGAGCCACAATGACATAATTATTTGATCTCCTTAAGTCAAGGTCTGTGAAAGACCCAGTCTCAGGACTCAGAAAGCAAGATCACACAGCTCAATTTGGTTGGTAGTACATGACAGGTCATAGCTTGAGTTGTATGTATCAATGGATTTCTAATGACTGGTTTTGTGGAAGTATAAATCTTTTGGATTAAGAATAGGAATGATGATGGCCTAAGTAGGGATAGTAGAATCAGCTGTCCCTGTGGGAGAATGGAAAGTAACCACCCCAAATGCCAACAAACTCCCAAAAGTTCTCATCTGGTATCCTGGCTTCCTGCACACTGGCTGTTCTCAGACTCTCCTTCTGCAGAGCCAGTTCCTTTCTGCAAGACATCTGGCACTCTAGTTTCCCCCAGAGAAAGGTAATTCCATTCATCCAGGGCAGCAGGAGGTTGCATTTCTTCTTTTCACAGCAATAGTCATCTTCTTTTCATCTAAGGATCACTGAAGAGCTTTTGCAAAAATAAAGACATACTTGCAAGTCATGGAAAGCATGTTACCCCATTTTACAGATAGAGAAGCTGAGAAGAAAGACAAAATTTAAAAGACCATTTTCTCAGATATAGCAGAAGCCAGAGGCATATCTGTCATGACAGTGATTCTAATGGAGCGATCTGATTAAATCACAATTCATAGACATTTTTTATGTATGTGTATGTGTCTTTAAAATCAGCCCTGCAATTAAAACATAATTATGCTTTGCTCTTTTGTGGTACCTTTCACCCAGGGAACAGAAAGTGCTTTACAAACATTAATTAAGCTGCACAACACCCCTGTGAGGAAGGTAGGAATTATCCTGCTCTTAGATGTGGTGACATGGAAACTGAAGAATTTAGTAATTTATCCATGATTACAGTGGGGATTGTTGTCCAAAGTTCCATATGGTTATAGTTTCTCTGTAGTCTTACCCTTCAGTGAAATGCATTAATAATCTTTCGTGGAAAGTATTTTCAACTGCTTATTGTTATTAGCATTTTTCTGTTTTTTTAATCAGTGCTTTTGTAAATTCTTTTCATTAAATATCCATTTTAAATACTAAGTCAGAGCTTAAATTATAGGGAACATTTTGGTATTTTCATTGATTAGAGTACTCTAAATATCTAAGGTCTTACCTAAATCTGAAAGTCATTTTAAGTATTTTTATCTTTCAGTAAATTTTTTATTGTAAACTATGTTGAAGTAACACATAGATACAGAAAAGTGCTAAAATCATAAATATTTGGTTTGATGAATTTTTACAAAGTGAATACACTGGTACACCAACACAGAGCATTAGTAGCATCCAGAACCCCTTTGCCTCTGTGCCCACATCCAGCCACTGCCCTCCCAAAGGTAACCAATGGTTTGCATTCTCACGGCAGAGATTAGTTTTGCCTATTTTTGTTCTTTAAATACTTGAATAATACTGTAAGTACTCATTTGTGTCTGCTATCTTTCCTTTTTTAGAAAAATGAGGTAAAAATGTTATACACCATTGTATTAGCTTTAGGTATGTGACATAATGATTTGATATTGTGAAATGATCACTACAATAAATCTAATTTAACATCTGTCACCATACAATGTCAATTATACTTCAATACGAAAAAAAAAAAAAAGCAAAAACCAAATCACTATGCAGTCACAAAATTTTTTCTTGTAATGAGAACTTTTGGGGTGTCTGGGTGGCTCAGTTAGTTAAGCAGCCGATTCTTCATTTCAGCTCAGGTCATGATTTGAAAGTCCTGGGATAAAGGCCTGTATCTGGCTCCACACTCAGCAAGGAGTCCACTTGGGGATTCTCTCTCTCCCTCTCGCTCTTTCCTCCCCTTCTTCTCTAAAATAAATAAATAAATCTTCTAAAAATGAGAATTTTTAAGATTTACTCTTAAATTTGAGAGTTTGAGATTTACTCAACTTTCAAATAAGCAATGTGTATATAATAATATGTATTATTAATTACAGTTTCCATGTTGTACATTATAACCCATGACTTATTTATTTTACAACTGGATATCTGTATCTTTTGACTCCCTTCACTCATTTGGCCCACCCTTCACCCCCAGTCTTCTGGCAACCATAAATCTGTTCTCTATATCTATGAGCTCAGCTTTTTGGTTTTGGTTTTTGCTGTAAATTCTACATATAAGCAAGGTCATAAGGCATTTGTCTTTCTCTGACTTTTTTCGCTTAGTATAATGTCCTCAAGGCCATCCATGTTGCTGTAAATGGCAAGATTTCCTTTGTTATGGGTGAATAATAGTTCATTGTTTATGTGCGCTTGTATGTTTTATATAATATTTTATTTAACACATTGCTTCCATATTTTGGCTGTTATAAAATAATGCTACACTGAACATAGAAGTGTGTATATCTTTTTGGGTTAGTGTTTCTGCTTTCTTTGGATAATTACCCAGAAGTGGAATTGCTAGATCATTGGTCTTCTTTCATTAAGCATTATGTTTGTGAGATTCATCCATGTTGTTGCCTGCAGTTATAGTGAGTTCATTTTCATTGCTGTAGAGTAAATCAATTGTCTATTTCTTTATTTTTTATATTTTTTATTTTTTTAAGATTTTATTTATTTATTTGTGAGAGACACAGAGAGAGAGAGAGAGGCAGAGACACAGGAAGAGGGAGAAGCAGGCTTCCCGCAAGAAGCCTGATATGGGACTCGATCCCAGACCCCAGGATCATGCCCTGAGCTGAAGGCAGATGCTCAATCGCTGAGCCACCCAGGGGTCCCTAATTCAATTGTTTAAATACACCACAATTTCTCGATCTGTTCTGTTGATGAATAATTGTTTTTTTTTCCAATTGTTTTTTGATTTGAATATTGTTTTTAAAGGTATGTTGTTATATGCATTCTTCTTTAATTAGGTTGAAATAAGTAAAAATCTTTTTATTTATCGTGAAGGCATTGAGACAAATGAATGACATATATTAAGGAGTTAGTAAATGTAACTGAATGAGAAGGACTGAGAGTCTTAAGAACTTGTTTCCCAGTTGTGGAGCAGGAATAATTAACATTTTTATTTAAACCTGAAAATATCACCTACCTTATTGGTTGGTTGAGTTCACAAGAGGCAGCTTAGAGAAGTAAAAAGAGCTCAGGTGGCAGGTAGACCTGGGTGTGAATTCTCACTCTACCTTTTACTAACTATGTGACCTTGGCCAGCTCAGTCATTCAACTCCACATTTCTTAGCCATCAGATGGTCTCTAGGTAGGGTGCCTGGCTGGCACAGTTAGTGGAGCATCTTACTCTTGATCTCAGGGTTGTAAGCTTGAGCCCCACATTGGGTGTAGAGATTACTTAAAAAACAAAATCTTAAAAAAAAAAGATCTCTAGTTTTGTTGAAAGATTTGAAACTAAATACATAACACTAAGTAGGAACTGAGTGAATGGCATATATTGTTAGATATTTTCTGACCCAATATGACTCTAAATCCTACCAAATGGTAGTCTGACTGACTTGGATTATAGTTTGGGGTTATTAATAATATTTATTTGAAAAATTCAATTAATAAGTATACAGTGAGTATAGAGACATCTATTTTCAAAGAGACCTCTAACACTAAAGGGACCTCCAACATTAAGGATTTCTGTATTTCTTTTTGAAATATATTGATGAAGATAGAGTATATATGATGAGGATACAGTAGTTAATTGATTCATCCTTGGTCTCTAAAAGAGTTAATCATATAATGAAAGAACAGATCAAATATCATTACAGACATAATCTGTGAGCAGCCTGATTTCATATATGGTTTAGGTTTGGAAAATTATTGACCTTAAGGTCAGCATTCTGTGGAAGTGGAAAAGCTTGGGCAGAAAATCGGTATGGGATTTTGTGCTTGTTGGATCCTACATCAAGGAGCTTCATGTTAAATATTTTAGAAATGATCATAGTTGGAACAAATTGAATGGGAAGGGTGGATTTTTTTTTTTATTTGCCTGATTCTCATGTGGCTGGTTGCCAATTAAACACATTTTACATATTCTTGAGTTTCTACTGGAGAGTCATTTATCTGAATTACTAATTCACTCTCTTCTACCTTTTCCCATCTGAGGAAATGGTACCCAGTTGCTCAAGCCACAGCCTGAATGCTCCTGACTTCTCATTCTACCCAGACCCATCTAAATCAAGAATTCCCACCAATTCCTCCTCCTTAATATTTTGTGAATCTACCCACTTCTATCTTCTTGCCACTACTACAATCTAGTCTGCCAGCATCACCCATTTGGATCATTTTAGGAACCTTATACCTCATCTGCCAGCATCCATTTTCCCTCTTTTACAATACTATCCCAATGTTACAGCTAGAAGCGATCTTTTAAAACAACAAATTAGATCAGTCCTGCTTCTGCTTCAAACCCTTTAATACTTTCATACTGAATTTAGGGCAATGTTCAAAAATCCTTAACTCAGTCTAAAAAATGGCTCTTCCCTCCTTTGCTGCCCTGCCCCAGAGATTTCATGCTATAGCCATATAGGCCTTTTTTCCTGGTACCTGAATGCCTTGTGTTCTTCCTCCACATGCTTCTCTGTATCCTTTCTTTCTCTCACAAACTCCTTCTCATTCTTCAGGTCTCAGCTTTAGTATGTTTTTTCAGGAAAACATCCCATGATTCCATGCATTAAATTATTGGTTCCTTCCGATGTATACTTGTGTAGCATCTTCTACTTATTTTTATAATATTGTTCGTACTTAAAATCTTTGCATTTAATGTTTACTAATAGTCTATAGGGTTTATGAGAATAGAGATTCTATCTACTTTGTTTACTTATGTATCCCTGTTACTTAGTGCTCAGTAAATATTACTGACTGATTGAGTCATGTATTTCTATAGGGTAGGATTAGATTGTTAGTATCTCCAAAGGAAACAGTGGACAAATTTTCTCTCTTCACAAATATGGTAATTATTATTTTAAGACAATTAAGAAAATTGTCAGTATTTATGAAACTAAGGTAGATGACTCTTCAAAAGGAAGTGTAAGGGCTATATTCTGATACTTATTTTTGCCATTTTTCTTGATTTATCTTGTTATCAATAGATAGGCCTTAACTTCACAATATAAAGAGTGACAACAAAATACAGTGTAAATGGTCTTTGGTATCTCAGTAATAGTATGCAGCAGCAACATATACCCCCAAGGAACTCTTTTTCCAGTCTAACTTTTCTAACCTTTTAACTACTTCTCTTCTCCATATGTGCATCAAGACCATGTGCAGGCTCAGAGAGAGAATGCCTCTTCCTCTCCTCTGCTACATCAGCTGAGTGCAGTGTTAGTTCCTCAGAGTGGAACATGGGAACCATTTCACTTAGATCACCTGAGGTTTTTACTGCAAGTGCAAATTCCTGCTCCTGTCAGAAACCCTGAAAATTAAAATCTAGCAGATGAGGCCCAGGGAACTACATCTTTAATAAGAAGCTAGGGATTCAAAATTATTGGCCCACTGCCTAGTCATTACTGGTTAGGAACTGACAACAGGCATGTATGATGCTAACTTTGGGGAACACAGAACTATACTTTATGCACACCTTTGTCACTAAGGCTCCCTTGTTAGCTTTAACCTTCAAATAAGCCTGAATCTCTAGCATGATAGAAGCCATAGAGGCACAAAGCTAAAAGGACCTTAAGAGACCATTTGATTAGGCTTTGTGCATCAGGCATATTTATACCCAAACCACTTGGGATTGTTAATGGTCTTTTTCCTTACCAGAGATATTTAAGGGCAGAGAACCTATTAATATATCTTTGGTTTTTCACTGAGACAATCAGATAATCTTAAGTGATCTTCTTTTAACTCTAAAACCTTTTGGTTTAGCTAGGTTCCATTTCTTCTTGTTTGGTACTTTGTAAACATGGAGAACAACTAACATGGTAACATTCTTAAAATACTTACATATAGACATCCCATTATCCACTAGGACTAATGCTGAACAGTACCCCAAACACAGACTCATCTAGTTGGAAACAATCATAAACACTAGTTAAGTTGAACCTTCTAATTTTACAGACATGTAAACAAATGCAAGGATTAGATGTCATTCAGTTATAAATCTGACAGATTTATGAATATATTTCAACACCTCAAATTAATTTTTATCTTGAGTTAATTTTCCCATGGTGCAGTTGGAAAGCATCTGCTCCATCTAAATTCAGATCTGTTTCAAATCCTTATCTATCACCTACTACCTATATGATTTCAGCACATTACTTGACACACTTGAGCTTTGTTTTCATAATATTGTACTATATATGAAGATAAAATTTACGTTTGTATAATCATATGGATAACTAAATGAGATAAAGCATAGTGACTGGCACATAGTGGATGCTCAGTTGAAAATTTATATTTGTTGTTGGTGCAATTTTTTGGAAGACAGTTTGGCAACATGTATCAAAATATAAGATATGCATACTCTGTGACTTGGCAATTCTAGTCTGTGTAGTGAAATCAGGCACTGCATGCAATGTTCAGAAATCTATAAAGTAGCTCACTATTACAGGACTTCAATTACATTGTTGTCAGGGCTTATTTTTTTCAAATAAGAATCTCAAGTAAAATCTTGGTACAACCCAAACACCCTCTTACAGTGATGCTATCTTCTGACAACCTTCTAGAGGAAGTTAACTGTATCGACTTCAGTCATAAGAAGAAAAATAATCATGATAAAAATAAGTTAACAGTTTATTCAGTGTATGTTTTGTGCCAACTCTGTTTATTCACTTAATCATCACCATAACTCTGATGTAGGTACAATATTATCCATATTTTAGATTAAGTAATATATGTATCTTGTTGGGGAGCAGTGGAGTGGAAGCATTGTCACACAGTTAATCATTGAATCAAGATGAGACATAAGTTCGTTTGATTCCACAGTCAAAGACTTAAATCTGTAATTCTTATTTGTAGGGATTTAACAAAAATTACTGTGTCCCATCACAGACTTTCTGAGCCACAGAGGTGTAAGGCAGGCAGAATTAAGAATAGCTATCAAAACCCTTATGCTTTCCTGTCTCTTCATGCTCCTTATATGTGGTCTACTTATTAAAAAGAAAATATAGGGATCCCTGGGTGGCGCAGCGGTTTAGCGCCTGCCTTTGGCCCAGGGCGCGATCCTGGAGACCCGGGATCGAATCCCACATCGGGCTCCCGGTGCATGGAGCCTGCTTCTCCCTCAGCCTGTGTCTCTGCCTCTCTCTCTCTCTCTCTCTGTGACTATCATAAATAAATAAAAATTAAAAAAAAATAAAAAAAGAAAAAGAAAATATACTACCATACATGTGATTCCCTATTAACAATAATCAATTATTGTGGCCCTATATTTACCCATCACACATTTTACACGGTGTCTTTGAATTGCCCCAGGGAGTGGAGTCCCCTTTTGAAAGACCTTGATGAAGAAACCTGATTAGGTACAGATGCTCTTGAATACTTGTTTTACTTACTAATTGGTTGGGTGTAGATTTCCTTGTTTTCCCTTGTCAAGGAAGCTGAGGTTGTGACGCAAGCCAACAGACTACAACATAAATTTAGGGAGGGAGGAAGGAAGGGAAAATCTTGGAAAACTCAAAGACCTGATATTTCCCAGACATGCCCCAATTTGCTTTTGACCTTGCTCCAAAAGGAGTTTCCATAATGGAATGTGTGTGACATAATGTGACCTTCTTGGAGGAGTTCCAGTTGAGATGTTAGCCTTTCCTTTCGTGTAATCTGGGATTCTATTCTTTGGTTCTAGATGCTAAATGTTAAGAGAGGGACTGGTAGTTGGGTCCCCCACACTCTAGCAGCATACTGCCTTTCTTCATGGCAGCTCTGGTCTCAACACTGCTTCATTCTCCACCAACATTACCAAGTTGGGTGGGAACAATTTGTGCCTCAGGTAATATGTGCAGTTTAAAAGTGTTTGCTAATTATATCCTCCTACCTCTAACCAGCCTTGCCTGCTAAGTAATCTGAGAACTAAAACAGTTTCTCTTTACATTCAGCTGCAGAAAAGACTGAGAAAGACTTGGGAGGTGAGAGAATCTTGCCCAAAGCAGCATGGGGGTGATGCTGAGCCAACCAGAACTCAACTCCTAGCATTTCCAATCTATTAGGCAAGATTACCTCCCAGTTTGCCATGTGGGCTGCCTCATTCTCCTGATATCTTCTGACCTGAGTTTTTCTTCTGGGACTAACAACAAGGTTAGAAGAAAGGTCAGTCGTCTGGGTGACTTGGCAGTGGCTTGCTACTAGGATGGCTTCTTTCTCTATAATGATGAGATTCAAGCTCACAGTTTAAATGCTTGTCCCAAAATATTTCGAAATGTGAAATGCATGCGAGCCAAATGACAAAAATGTTTTTTTAAAAAAACAAAAACATGGGCTTCTTGTCATCCACCACACTGGCTGTTTTAATGTCTGTTCAGTCAGTAAATTATTCCATCTGATCTTCATTTCTGATGATATCCAGATGGTCTAAAAGTCAATCTTTTCTGCAAAAGAGAAATTATCTGTGAGAAGTTAGTAGCCTTTATGTTCAGCTTTGGTGTGGAGAGGAATTAAATGGAATGACATAGGACTGTCTGTACCCAATTAATACTAATTGATATTTAAATAATTACAGGTCCTATATAGTTAATCTGGGGCTGGATTTAATTATTGTTTTTAAATCTTAAAAAGGAAAGTATATCTTTCTTCCAAATCATAGAACAGTTTGTGAAAGCCAAAATGGCTAATGTTAAGTTTTCTTCCTATTTCTCTCAAATCTTCTAGAATTAAAATGCTGTTTTGATGGATTCAAAGACATTCTGTACCTAGGTAGATTCTGAAAGCTTGAAATGAGTCATCATGTGGATTATGGTGTCTAAGGTTTATTCTGTTTGTTTTATTTTTATTTATTTTTATTTTTTATTATTTTTAAATATTTTATTTATTTATTCATGAGAGACACAGAGAGAGAGAGAGGCAGAGACACAGGCAGAGGGAGAAGCAGGCTCCATGCAGGGAGCCCAGTGTGGGACTCGATCCCAGACCCAGGGATCACACCTTGAGCCAAAGGCAGATGCTCAGCCACTGAGCCACCCAGGTGTCCCATGAGCCACCCAGGCATCCTTGTTTGTTTTTAAATGTAACCTTAAAATGGCTAATAATAACACAATGTTAGTGTAATTTTGAAGTGACTGTCATTTATCAGACTTTTAAAATAATTTTCTTTTTCAGAATGAAAATATCAATATTAGCTTCTATTTATTGAGTCTCTATCCTATAAGCAGTATAGTAGATGTTTTCATTTCTTATCTCATTTATTTCTTTTTAGAATCCAGAAGGTAGACATAATTATCCATGTTTTATGGACATAGAAACAGAGGCTCAAAGAATATCAGTAATTTCCCCAAATTGCAAAGGTTATAAGAATAAGAATCCAGAAGTGTTAGACTCAAAATCCAGGCACTCTCCACTCTGGGAGATAGTTTACCAAATTAAAACCCTCACAGACTATGTTCATATTCAATGAATGAAAGGTAAGCTTTGTTACATAGTTGCTCCTTACTGCAAGAAGCCAGTGGAAATACACTTTCCCTTTCCACACACAGATATGTTTATACCAGGGCCTAGAATACCACTTAGTAGTGACTGATTTTCTTATTGGCTGGATATCGGGAGAGAATCCCACATAATTGTACATTATATGGCAGATACTTACAGAACTTCGGAAGTGCATTTAGTTTTGAAAATCAAATAACAAAGTATTAGGATTTCAGAAGTACTCAGGAGAGCGTGAAGGACACTGCAAAATGGATGTTACCATACGAAGGCTGAATCTTTCAAAGAATATCAGAGACCTCAAAACTCCCACTCTGCTTTTTTTCCCTTCTATCTTTCCCTTTCCCCCTCAATCCATCTCTCTTTGCTTTTGTATTTATTCTCACTCTCATGCTTTCTGATAATCAACAGTTTTCTTCTCTAACTCACCAGAAGGGTATAACTACCATGCCACTAATGTGAGAGCTCACCATGGGTGTAAGTGGAGGTGACCATGGGCACCAATGTGGAGTTGGAAGTGGCCATCTAGACACTTGCCCTTTAGAGTGTGGTCTGTGCAGGAGCAGCATTTGGGAGTCTGTTAGAAACACAGAATCTCACACACTATCCCAGACCTAAAGAATCAGAATCTACCTTTTAACAAGATCCTCTGAAAACTTATATACATAGTAAGCCTGAGAAGCACAGGTCTAGACAAGTCTGATAGGTCTTTCCTTTTGGAATGGAATCGTGGCTCTGAAGTGGAAAGGATCATCAGAAAACATCAGTTCCAGGCTCCTTCTCAAATTAGCTATAGTTAGGACCAGGACTCTCCTGTGGGTAGGGAGACCTGTGTCATTGCAGGGAACAGAATAGGAGAACTTTGCACAGGTGATGTGTCTAGTGCCAATCCTGATTACCATTTTACTACACTATTGGTAAGGTTGTCACAAAGCAAGTCCTCTGGAGCCTGAGTTCTTGTGGCAGCTACTTCTTCAATTCCCTATTAATGGATATACACACAGACACAGGTGTACAGACGTGCACTGCCACCCACATCAAAAACAGCCGTGTATACACCTAAAGGAAAGGAAAGAGAGGAGCGCAAGTCTATTATATGTCTACTATTTGCCAGACATTGCAATGGGTGTTTTCATCCTAAAGACTAGACAGCATGCAGAAGAAAATCAGGTCTTTGTGAGCACAGAGTCAATTACTAGCCAAACTTCATTAACCAGAACCTCTGCACATTAGAGAGACCTATAACTGGTATTTTTAATGATGACCTCATTAAATGATTAAATTAAATGATAAGACCCTAAAAATTTAAATCATAAAAGAGTAATTAAATTATATTAATTAGAGTTCTCATGTTTATAATATCATCTTAAAAGTCTGTTTCCCAAGGGACATCAAATTGTCTTCTAGCATAAATATTATACATACACTTAACCCCAGATATAAGTGACTTGAAAGGGATCCTCTTTCCCAAGAGTGGTTTTCTGGAATTGGAGACTGTGTGAATACGTAATTTACCCAGTTGTTGCCTTGCTAATCTCTGGGAAGGCTGTCTTTTACAACATTTCTTTGTTTTATAATGTGTAAAAGTTCCCTAGGGCTTACCCTCCACATGGACCACTAAAAGTTACTCATGTATACCTTCCTAGCATGGGATTATGCAAAGAATCCTTGAATGGGATTCTAGTCCTGTCACTGAGCTGACTAGCTGGAAGATTGATTTGGGTCTGTCATTGAATCCCTTTGGATGTTAGGTTTGTCCTCTGTGAAATATTAAAGTAGTAGTTTAAGTAATGAGCTTGACTGGACTCAAAGATCCCTTCCATCCCGCATGAATATTCTAGAGTCTATGAACAGAGTAATTTAAAATAGAAAGTGTCAACAAGGATTTAAATATATTCAGTTGGGTCTCATCATATGCTTCGAGCATTTCCAAGCATCCCAAAGTCTATTCCCAGAAGCCAGTTTGTGAATCAGTGTGATCTTGACATCATTTTCACCGTTCCATGACTGTCAAATAATTACAGTACAAATAGTTTTCCACAAATTTAAATTTATATGGTGTTTATTTTTATGAAACGATAGTGACAGTAGATGCAATTATTGTTTTTAATTTATTTGACAAAATAAGAAACCAGTGCTTCTAAGACATCTGTCCATATTTTGCTTGTCAAATTTGTCTGATCTATAAATCCAAAAAAAAAGGGCTCATTGAATTAAGATATCCTAATCATATAGAATATTGGGTTCTGTTGAATCAAATTATTTTCACTTTGGAATCATTTTAATGAAGGTAATGGGATTCTGGTTCTTCCACTTCGTGCTACAGCCAGTTACTATCTCCTGAATTTCTATAATACCAATCATCCAGATAACTTAGTTCACACTCTGTGTGTGTGTGTGTGCATGTGCACATGTGTGCTTGACACCAGTACTCATCATGGTCTCAGTGTGTCTTGTTTATTCCCCAAAAGATTTTGGAGTCAGACACAGCAATGCAGAGACTGTGTGCTGTTGTGACATAGTCTGTGCCCTGTAAACAAATTGCCTGGATTCTAGCCCTCAATCCACCACTGGGTAGCTGTATAACCTCAAGCAAGTGACTTACTTTTGTGTATCTCAGTTTCCTCATCTATCAAATTTCAAAATTAACATTAACTACCTCATAGGGTTATTCTGAGGATTTACTGGGATAATCCCTTAAGTGTTTAGTGTAATGTCTGATGCATTGCAAGGACTCAATGAATAATAGGAAAAACAACAAACAAAGAACAAGCAAACAAAAAACCCTTGGGAGTCAGATGGATGTGTGAGCTCACCCCCCCCATCACTGTTCCCTCCTCCACTGTTTTATTGTATACCTTTAGACAAGTTGCTTAGAATCTCTACATCTTATTTTCCTCATCTGTGGAACGCCTACCTCACACATTTGTTGATCTTACCATTTGTTGCCAGTATCAATTAAGTTATACATAAGAACTGAAAATTGTGCTTGATTCATTGTAGTTGCACAATGTTTTATCTCCTCCTTACCCTTTCACAAATCTGTGTCCACATGGCTCTCCTTTGTATGTGGCGCATACTACTAATTAATAGGTATTTATTGCAGCCTGGTACATCTCTTTGTCTCACTGCCTCTCACCTCCATTGTCAGTTTTCTCTACATGGAAGGGCAGAGACCAGTGTGCTCTAAACACAGTCCAGGAATCTTACTGGTTGAGACTCAGGTTACTTGGATCTGTTGGCCATTCCTCTGCTTTCGGCAAGACTGATCCTGATAGATTTATCCGATGACCAGAAAGCTTCTCAGGGAGGACACTGGATTGGGGCATTTTGTGGTATCTTGTCACAGTTGGGAGATTTATGGGCCCAGCACAATGCTTTAGAGACATGCTATATTTTAAGAAGATTGTAGCTTGATGTCTCTCTTTCCTGAGAACTCCAACCTCAGCCTTTTTTGCAATTCTCACATTGTCGGTTCATGAGGCAAAAAGGTGGGCTGTTTTGTTGAACTTTACCACAGAGCCCGGCATGCATGGGGAAGACTTATAGGGCATATTTTAAGGTTTATAACGTCTCTCAAGTTAAATATATTCCATTGCTCTTGAATGAAAAGGGCACAGCACAGGGAATATGGAGACTGTGGTGAGCATAACGTATAGATTTGTCTAATCACTATTATTATACACTTAAAACTAATGTAAAATTGTACATCTTCAGTCAAAAAGAAAAAAAAAAAGGAAAAGAAAAAAGGACAGCACCCTTTTAAGAGCCATTTTGGGATGAGATAATGTTTATTTTCCAAACAGTTGGATGAGGGAATGAAGGAATGAGCAATTACAGAATAAATCACCAGAACAGTTTTAAATATATTTTAAAAATCCTGCCTTGACATTAATGGTCTAGAATATAATGATGCAATGCTCCTTGCACTAAACCCTGGTCCCCTGACTTTTCTTTTTCTCAACTTCTTGTAACCTGGAACATGCTCCTTTCCCTTTCTTTTTTCTTTTTAACATTGTTTTAAAAAATTAATGCAACATTTTAGGAGAGATCCCTTCAAAATTTGAGAATGGTTAAAATTCTGACTCTTTAAAACTTGAAGATATATTATAAAAATTATGGGGTTATAAGGTGGAGGGTGTGTTCTGCAATGATGAGTTTCCCATCAGGCAGCAGCAGATGGCTCCTCGCCTGATACAAGAAAGGAAGGAGCACCATGACCGGAATGTTTACTTTGAGCACATTTATTGCAGTGTGTTGCTCCTCCCTCCCATGTCTGCCATTTCCACTTCTCAAAATAGACCATTTTTTTACTATAATTCAAGCACCTGCCCCAGGTCCAGAAACAGTGCTATTTGCAACTCTTAGAGAAGAGACTGTAGAATCTCATTAAATATTTACCCTCTTGCTAAAAGTCTGTCAAAAGAATGAATTTAGACTTGTTTTGGTGCTTTTTCCCTGGGAACCTTTTGAACATAACTTTTTGTTACTGTGTGACACTGTGTCTTGAGTAAAATGGGATTAGAGTCTAGAAAAATATCATTCCCTGTTGGGGAGACAGGAAAGGGTAAGTAAACAAAACATCTGTTGACATTAGCCAGATTAGATTTGTTTTTCCCAAATTTAAGTTATCCAGAGACAGTTGATGATTTTTTTTGCCTTATCTATATATCACCTCTCTTAATACTCCGTAGTTTTTTTTCTTTAAATCCATGTGCTTTTAAAACCATAGTTTTTCCTAAGAAATAATATCTATGAAATTATTGGTTTTATGTTCTAGTTTCCTAACATATATGAAAAGAAATACATGACAACTAAAATTAAATTTTAAAATGTAGTATTTCTTATAATCCTCATTTGTAGCACTAGTGATAAGCATAACCTTTGGGAAACACTGAACTGGGTTATCCCACTGTTGATGTTGAAATCAGGTCAAGACCACATTCCTAATATGGGATTAGGAATGTAGCAGTTGATTTGCATAACCAAGGTAGGTAGAAATACCTGTAGGTATGGCCGGGTATTTAAAGGCCTTCTTCCCTTTCTGTCTGCTCTATTCAACTTGCTCCATAAATCTGTGTGTCTGAATGTTAGGACTCCTCCTTCTCTTTGGCATTCTTGACCTCCATTCTTAATTACTATCTCTGCTTCACCATTGATTGTGATCTATGGGCTGCCAACCTTAGACTGAAGACTTGATGCTCACGCATAACGTAGGTGCCTCTGCATTGATTTCTTTTGGCCTTTTAGACGTGGGCTTTCCTCCAATTTCTATTATTATGAAATTAGTAACAGCAAATTAGTACAAAACAACAAATTAGAGCCTACGTTGCTTAGGAAAGAATGATCTGGAAGGATTTCATGTGACTAGGAATGGGGCCATTATCAATTAAAAAATAAAATCTTGTGAGAAGCTTAATGTAAAACAGTATGTCTGCCTATATCTCTCATAATCATTTTATGTCTTAACTATGAAAAATGTGGACCACCCTCGCTGGTTCTCTCATTAGCTCCTGTGCCAAAGTAGTTTTCAGTGCTTCAAGAATAATGATTTCCAAATATTCTTAAACATTTCACCATGCTTCACATGTATCCCCAGAGGCAATTATAGGGCTAGAGAAATGGAAATTGAAAGACAAGGAAATTTACTAGTCTAAAATGCCGCCCTCTGCCTCTGGTTTAGGACTCTCTTCACTGATCTTCATTTACTCTTTTTTTTTTTTTTTTTTAAGCTAAGAGCAACAGGTATAATTTGGCATCAAATAAAAAATACTTAAGATTTTTTCTTTAACAACATATTCTCTGAATAAGATGTGGATTTTTTAAGGGACAAAATCTGTAAATAGCCCTCCTAAGTAACAACTAATAAGTAGTTGGTTTACTAAATTCACAAGCACTCCTTTAGTAATAATACCAATGAAATGCTATACTGCTGATAAATGGGATAAAATTTGAGGGCCATGAGGTTCTAATGTAGCATTAATAGTTTCATCCTTAGTCTTATTTATACTGATATAATTTTGCAAGTGCCTTTTGGGCAAAGAAGAGTCATGCCATCTGCTGAAGCATTAAAATAGAGGAACGTGCAGAGAAGCCCTACACTTTTGGATTCTCTTCCCTCTAAAATGTCTAAATTTTAACTGGATTTTGGAAATATGAAATTCCTGAGTCATATGAACCAACTAAAATTTATAACCAAAGTGGCACACTGAAACAGGCCTATTGCCAAGGGTGGAGGTAGAAAACATATTCATGTCTTTGAGGCCGGGACAGGATGTTATTCACGTTGTGTGGGCAGCTGTTATGTTGGGAATCTTCTGAAAGATAGCAGAATCTGCTGTGCCTGTAATACTAACTCCTTTCCTCTGTCCCAACCACATAGTTGAATGTGTGTGATAAGTGCAGCCCTTTATGATGATATCCACAAATTATTGCTCTTGGTTTTGCTGGATGCATGGAACTAGTTCCTCCTCATCACATTATGACTATTCTCAAACCTAACACAGGCTAAAAACTGTGGTTAAGGAGAAGCACAAATGGAAAGCTTTCATCATATGTATGTATGTATGTATAAGATTTATTTATTAGAGAGCATGAGCAGGAGGGGCAGAGGGAGCGAGAGAAGGAGAAACTTAAGCAAATGCTGCACTGAGCAAGGAGCCCTACACAGAGCCCTACATGGGGCTCGACCCTGAATTCATGACCTGAACTGAAGAGTCAGGCATTTAACTGGGTGTGCCACCCAGGCACCCCTCACCTAGTGTTTTATTTATTTTTTATTTTTTTAAAGATTTATTTATTTATTTATTTATTTATTTATTTATTTATTTATTCATGATAGACACACACAGAGAGAGAGGCAGAGACACAGGTAGAGGGAGAAGCAGGCTCCATGCCGGGAGCCCGACGCAGGACTTGATCCCGGGACTCCAGGATCGTGCCCTAGACCAAAGGCTGGTGCTAAACCACTGAGCCACCCAGGGATCCCCTCATCTAGTGTTTTAAACGATGCTTTGAAAATTGTTAGCAATACTGAAAATGTGTAGTAATGTAACAATAAAAAATGGTACTGTAGACTATCAGAATAACAGAGGCATGGGCTTGACAGATGAGACCCACTTGAAAATGAACAAAGAGTACTTGCAAGAAAAGCTAGTTCAAATTTCCCTCTTTAATAGTCTGCATTTCTGTCTCAGCTCTATATTTCTTCTAAAGTCCCCTCATGTATACCTTGTCTCTCCACAGTTTTAAGGCAAAGATGAGGCCCTTTAAGATGAAAATAACTTGTTCACAATTCATAACTCTGCTTAAGTAGATAAACTAATAAAAAAATCACAAGTTCCTTAATTCTTGAGCTCTATTTTGGCCCATTTGATTTCTTCACTTGACTCTAATGCCATAAATACTGATAATTCATATGTAGAAAGAAAAGCATATTGATTGATAAGTGATTTTTTTCTGAGTGGCAACTCATAAGCAGCTCCATCTACAGGTAGCTGCCTTTTGGAGTCTGGCCTAATGCATCCATCAACTGAATCCTTAGACCTATTGATGGAAATTCATGTTGCATTGCCCTATAGCAAAACCCTCAGTGGTTTAAGTAAGGTAATATATCACAGTGGAAAGAACTCTGAAAACCTGGTTTCAAAGTCTGGTTTTATCACAAACTAGTTTTGTAACTTTAAGCAAGCAACTGCTCTCGCCATTCACTTTCAATGAAATAAAAATGTTGGATCAGATCTGGGCTTGTCTTAAGTACAAATTCAGATTCATTTGAGTGGCATGCTGGAGAATGTTGAGAACCAATTAAGATTACATCCACTCTCCAAGGGAATGAGCATCCTCTTTGATTCGGATTTAGGCTGATCCTGATAGATTAGCTATGTCTATCCTGGACAGATAGTGGCAAGAATGCCTTGTATGTTCTAACCTTAGCTAAAGTGCGTTCTATGGTGCATTTAATCTTTATTTGAGAGAGGCATAACCCGTTTCAGAAGCAGCAAAATTATTTTATCATTTTCAGAACCAGAAGTAGAAAACCCTCTCAAACAAGACAAGTTTTTAGAGACTTGATTCTTTTTAGCTCCTTGGCTGAACCTCTCATGCTCTCTTTCTGACTATTGGTAACCAGTTGGAACAAATGGCCGGATGATGCACCTTGACTGGGGAATAAATGAAAGCACCCAGAAATTCCTTCATTCACACTCATTAGGTGGAACTTGGAAGTTTTACTTTGCTTACAAGTCAATCAATTTATAATATGTTCGTGTGAAGTGCATAGAGCTAGTTGTAAACTAGAGACAATATAATCTTCATTTGATAGAATAAGCTCTGAGAGGTCTTTAAATGAAGCAGAAATCATAAAATTATTTAAGCTGATATAGTCTTAAAGAGAAAGTTTGCCTTATAATTGTAATGTTGACTTCCACACTTCGAGATTTATGATAAGTGCCCTGAACAGCTTCAGATACACAAGTTACACAAGTCTGTCTTTTGTTTCTTTGTTTGTTTATTAAAGGTTTTCCTAGTTCCTAAAAACTAGTTCCTACTCCCTAAAAATTTAAAGAAGATTTGGGCCACTGTTTATTTATCCATTAGGCTAATTTGCTTGACTTGAAGCTAAGGTTTTGGAATCACTATCCTTTACCATCTGGCAGTATACTCTGTCTTTGACTAAGAGTCAGAGTTTGGGGATTCTGGTCCTTTTTTTTTTTTTTTTTTTTTTTTTTTTTTTTACTTGATCTATTCCAAAATTTAGGAAAATTGTTAAAGCACTATTTGTCTGCTTCCCTCCCCAAATAATTGAATACTTGCTTTTGCCCCTTGACTATGCCTAAAGGATATTTGAAGAATCAAAGAAGCTCTAGAAGGTCTATCAAGGCGCTCTAGTGAAAAGTCCCTCATGCCATCATATTTGTCATTGTCTGCTAGGTTGTTACTTATCCTGGGCCTTTTATGTTAAATAGCCCTGCATATTCTCTTGAGCACAAAGATGCCATTTACATGACTTTGACAGCATCCAGAAATTGCAGAAGCTCAGAAGAAATAATTTGGACTGTGAAATATTAGTACAATTTTTATTTTAATTCACAAAACAAGTTCATCTACTTTGTGATTTCTCAAATGTCTGGGAGAACTTACATAACCAATGCTCCTACCAGGGCTTAAAAGTGTGTTGGCAGTTGCCCTAAACAGGTTTTATATACTCTAGACTCCTGTAATTTCTTCTCCTGCAGTCACTTGTTCTGCTAAAGGCAAAAAGGAACAGGAGTCACATGTCATGACTTCATTGTCCTTAAAAATTTATTAACTTCAAGAGGACAGATGCATACATTTTCAGAGAATATGACTTCATTTCAACTGATCCTCTCCTAGACTATAGTTGTAACAGACTTTATTCATAGTATTAGAACTGGCTGACTACTTTTCTGCTAATATTTATTTTTTCTCCTTTCCAACCAGTCTTCTCAGTCTATATTCTATATGAGCAGTTGTGATGAGTCAAGGTTTAACAAAATCTTGACCTCTGAAGGAAAAAAGAATGAATCTTAATTTATCCAATTTGCTCATTTTGTGGTGCAAATACTCCCATCATGGCTATTTTCAGGTTACCAACATGTTATCATTGAATTCAGAGCTGGGAAGAGATTCACAGTACAAAACATTATATAGCATTATATAATATTACCACCACTCAAAACAATAGTCATAAATGCACTTAAGAGCATAGATAATAGTAAAAGGTAGTAGAATAACTAGGAAGTGATTAGTATTGAGTACATATACTCTAGTTTTAAACATAATTTGTTTGTTGGTACATATAATTTAATTTTTAAATAACAACCAGTGTTTAACAATCAGCTCACAAAGTTCCTGAAAGTTTAATCATCAGTTCTTGTGAGCTCGTATGGACTGGTTCCAGCACACCATTACAAATGAAGTATTTAGAAACTAAAGTTTATTAATTTCCTGGGAATGCTTGAAAAACTGGGCAAGAAAATGTAAGTGATTCTGAATTCCCATCCTAAGCAAAGTAAATTAAAGAGCAGGGATATGTCCATTTAGTATGGTTTATTTGGTGCCAGTACAAAGCCCTGGCATTTGTGCACTTAATGTGCAGATCATATCAACAGCAAAGAGTAGGGAGACCAGGCTTGCCAGATGAGCCACTCCTAAAAACATCAAAAAGACTCTTTAGAGTTTTGAAAGAAATATAAACACAACTAAACATGAACTTGGAAAGATACATTTTTACAAAGTGAGTTTAATCTAGACAATATAAACACATAGAGATAGTATTAAGTCTGTCTGGAAAGGCACTATTGCAGATATCATTGTTCATTGTGTATGAAATGAAGGAAGTAAAGAAGACAGGCCAAAAGGAAACAGAGCCTTAGAATTTGATATATGTAGGTAGATTAAGAAAATATATTTTGTATTACTTTGGCTATAAGTAAATAGATCTGAGACCACCACGAGTCAATCTTCAAAGTGTAGCTGCTCGGTTAGAATAGCTAAAGGTGCCAGAAGGCAATATGGATTCTTTTGTGTCTAGAAATAGTGGGCAAAGAAAGTGAAAAACTATTTTACGAACTTTCTTCTTTTCTTCCTCCTCCAGAAATCGCCTCCAAGCCACATACTTCCTCACTGCTCACTTCCTGTTGATTCTCCCTTCTTTACTGCTGCCAAGCACTTACCTGGAAGTCTCCTTATCCATTTCTCTCCTAGTCTCCCTCACTGTCTCCTCTCAGCTTTTGCTGTTCTTGGAATTGAGTATCAGTTCCAGGAAGCCTATCTCGATGCCCCAGATCCTAGTTGGAAGACACACTGAGTTGAAATGACTTGCTTATTGGTATGTCTCTCCCAATAGACTTTTAAAGCTGCTTGAGCACAGAAATGTATCTTATTTTATTGTATCCTGTGTGCCTAGAGCAAATCCTGATTATATAGTATGTGCTCAATAAATACTTTTTCTGAATGAGTAAAGTAAATGAATCGATGTCCCCAGAGAAGACAGAACCCAAAGGAACCGGGAAGGCCTTCCATTGCTTAGTATACATAGTGTCATCTATATTGCTAGATGATAATATTGTCTTACCATCCTCTCTGAATAAAAGAATGGAACAAACTCAATTAAGAATTTTTCTTCAGGGCAGCCCAGGTGGCTCAGCAGTTTAGCGCCTCCTTCAGCCCAGGGCGTAATCCTGGAGACCCGGGATGGAGTCCCACGTTGGGCTCCCTGCATGGAGCCTGCTTCTCCCTCTGCCTCTCTCTCTCATTCTCTCTCTCTCTCTCTCTCTCTCTCTCTCTCTCTGTGTGTGTGTGTCTCATGAATAAATAAATACACTTTTAAAAAAATTATTAAAAAAGAATTTTTCTTCAATGATCATGCCTCCTCTTGCTGTTATTCATGCCAGTCCTATTATTCTCCCATTACTTACATTAATATCTTTTCCCCCTTTCCTGTAATTGCCTTTCTGGGCTCTTTGCTTACTATACCCAGTACAATTGGTGGTCTATAATTACCTGGGATGAAATGAAAGAGAAGGACAGTTGGTTCCAGTGCCTGGGACTCACCACCACCAAGCACCTGTGACTACTCTCCTCCCTTTACCTCTTCCTGAATAATTAAATGCATGCTCTTTGTATTGTACTTTAGCACTCTGGCAACCACTGCTATCTACATATCCATAGAGATGAAATAAAGTCGAGTAAGGAAAAATTACAGGTTAGACAGGTGTCTGGTGATAGCCTAAATTATTATCTTTGCAAGAAGCAAAAAGTTGACGTAGGCCTTTTACTCTCCTCTAAAGACATGAAATTCAGGTTCTAAATTAGAGGTAGTACATTATGTAGCTTGATATTTTATTCTCAGGTGTATGGGAGATGTTCTGAAGTAAAATAGCTTTAGACTCTACAGACTGGGACTGTTTAAGTTGGAAGATATATCATATGAATGATTTTTAATAGGCAGAAATGCCCTGCACTTTGACTTTCCTGTTTTCTCCCTGCAACCTACTAGACTAACCATGGATTTTATTCACTGCTCTCAAAGCCATGTAGGCACAACTGATGACAGTTCATCAGCAGTGAGAAGAACTTTTACTTCCTTTGTGACTGCAGCATATGGAATGGAGTCTCATTAACTTGGTGATCTGATTAGTCTTTACCTGTACTTTTTCTGCTTGTTAAATCAGAATCAGAAGATCTGGGGGTGGGATCCAAGAATCTGCATATTTAGCAGGTTCCCAGATGATATTGATATACTTTACAGACTGTCTGTCAATTTAGACCACTAAAAAAATAAAATAAAACAAGAGAAATACGCTGTCATTCCTCTATGAACACAGTGGAAACAGAGCATTCTTTACCGCTGCCATGAGTTAATAATCATATTACTGGAGAGCCATCTTGGATGTATACGGCAGAACCTGAGCCGTGGTGGGTAGAAGTTTAGAGTAAGCGCTAAAAATTAGTAGCCTCATGAATTGATAGCAGAATGGCCTATCATTAAATATTGTGCATTGTGTTTGAAATTGCCTATTGTCAGACTCAATAATACAGGTGGGACTGAACAAGCACGTTTCCTAGGCCTCAGATAACAAGTACATTTCTCTGCATGATGTCTGTAGATGAAGTGAGATAAGGACTAGGATTTTTTAGACCCATTCATTCATTCATTCATTTGACAGCTAATTTGGGGGCACTTACTTTGTCTCAGGCACTATGCTATATTCTGGGAATATAGATGTGAGCAAAACTGATGTGTTCCTTATCCTCATGAGGCTTACAGCAATGTGGGGAGGAAGATATTAGATAAATATTCCTGGAGTCCCAGTAAGGAGATAGTTACAATTTGTGGTAAATGCTACAAAGACAAACTACATGGTGCCAAAAGAGTATGGCCAAAGGATCTAATACACACCAGGATGTAACTATATTTATAGTATAGCTGATAACTCAGTAGAACAACCCAAGTGCTATTTATTATTATCTATGTAATAAATAGCATCAAAATAATAGCTACCATAGTCGAGTGCCAACAGTCTATCTTGGCACCACGGTAGATTTTTACAAATGTTTTCTTGTTTAACTTTCTCAGTGATCTGAAGAGGTAGATCTTATTTCACATAGCTATTAAATGCCTCCACTGGGATTCAAATTCTGATCTATCTGATCTCAACGCCTATATTCTATTCACTGCAATACATTAGACAGATTCCATACAGTGAATAGAGTGAACTCTTCATAGGTATATCAGAAGTCACCTAGCCCACTATTCAACACCTCACTTTATAGAATCAAATGCAGGAGCCAAGCACTTATTAAAAACCCACGTGGAAACTTGCTTACAGTAGAGCTGAGTCTAGAAGCCAGGTTTTGAGTCCTCATCCAAGACTCTTCTCACTCTACCATATTGCCTCTGCATATCATAATTATGTGTGCGCTAGTAGAATTTAGGATTTAATTGATTCTCTGTGCTAGGCTTTAAAACTGATTGGTTTAGGCTTTACAAATAATTCTCAGTTTCCAAAAATTGCACTATACTGTTCTTATTTATTATTATCCTCATAGTCTCCTACTGAGTATTCAAAATCCATCTTATGGTCATTAGTAGTAATGTGATGTTCTTTAGGTGCAGATAATATGCTGTTGGCACATTTTTTGTAAGGAATATACTTCTCAGTTGTACTTTCAGTGAGAGAAATGAACTTATTTTTTTCTAGCTTTTATCCTGGGTTACATTAATCCCAAGAGCAACAATGGCAAGATGTCTGAGATCCATAGACCTGCAGCATAAACATGGTATATCTTCTTAGAACATTAAGTTAGCCAATGGCAAGTATTTTTAAACCCTTTTTTAAAACATTATAGCAAACATGAATATACTAAGGAATAGAATGCAAAATTAGAATACATTGTTTTTTAAATGGAATACTTAAAAGAAATTATGTGGATGCAGCCAGACACTTCAGGCTAATATCCTCAAGAGCATACTGTTTCCCTTCACTGTATCCCCTCCCCACCTTGTAACATATGCTTATACCCATTCAACCACATATAGTCACTCTTTTCTGCCATTAAGGATAATTTGATGAAAATAATTAGAATAAATGTGCCTTAAATTCATCACACACTCAGACCTTTGTTTCTGAAGGTGTAATGTAGGGGAAAATTTTGTACTTTGGAATCAGTAAGGCTTGAGTTTGAATCTTCAGACCATAACTTCCTAGCTTTGTGACCTCTATATTCTGAGTCTCAGGTTGCTTAACTGTGTATTGGAGATGTAGCATATACACCATAAGCCTATTTTGATAATTAAATGAGATAAATTAATGTGCCAGTATCTGGGGTATAGATGACACTCAAGAAATGACAATTGATACTGATCACATATTTGTCAAATGGCAAAGTAGAGGGTAGGGGCATGGAATGGGGCTAGGAAACGAGAAAGATAACGATCAAAAAAATTTTTCACCACCTTTTGGCTTCTAGAGCAAACAAGATGTGAGAGCAAAGTACACGCACACGCACACATATACACACACCACACACAACATACACTCACATACCTGTACTTGTGGGAAGAGGGGAAGAGGGGACAAGCAAATAGCAGGTGAGAAAGATCAGACCATGGGAGAGAGACTTGTGAGGCTTGGAGCTTTTGAAATGTGAGGAGAATGAATTGAACTGTCACAAGAAAACCAAACCTTTCCATTTTGTTTCCTCTCAAACACTAATTTATAAAACACTTAGCATATACCTTTTTGCTCCTACAGACATTTTCTTTTAAATATAATCTTTATTTGCTTCACATCTAATGCAAGACTGATATTTGTCACATCAGGATTAAAAATTACATTGTGCCAGAATTAGTGTGACTCAGAGTTTGCCTTAAATTTGAACCTTTTGATTTTCTGGTTTATTTTTCCACTTCCTGTTTCCAAGGCCAGGAGTTTTAAAAAGATCAGAAAGTAATTATCACACCGTAGGCCGGAAAAAAATGTGTGTATAAGTCAAGTGCAAATTCATCAGAATTATATAGCTTAAAATATCTTTGGCAGGCTATATATAAGTTTATAGGCAAAACAAAAACAAAAACAAAAAACAAAACAAACCCAAAACCCCTTAGATTAAATTCATCCAAGCTATGAAAACTACTGTCAGTTGACAAAACCAGCCAACAAATTCCTGTACTCCTTATGCATTGCGTTTGCAAGTGCCCTCCCCACACAGCTGTAGTATGTGGAAGCCTAAACCAACAGTTCTATATAGGTCCATCTTTAGTCTGGTTCCTAAAGGGAAGAAGTGAAGAGAGGGAAATTGCTCTGAAGATTAAAGTGTTAAGCCTGTCTGCTGGCCTGGGGGAAGTAGGTGGAATGAATACCATACCCTTCTCCAGAGAAGACATTCTACCCACCTCTGCTCTATCTCAGCTGCCACCTGCCTCTCACCACACTCTTTCGGAATGAGAAGATAAGGGTCCTCATATCACATTCTCTTGCTATAGAGGAAGACAACTTCCTGGTCTTTATCTTCAAACCAACAGCATCTCTATGTTGTTTCTTGATTAAGCACATGAGGACTTTTAACATTTTTCCTTTTCCAAAGTTTTAATGTTACTTCTAAAATAAAAAAATATCTGAGAGAACTAAGAATCTCCCAGAACCAAATTCCCCCATAACCCTGTCATATCTCCTGCTCAGATATACTTCTCAAGGCCTCTCTTCGTTATACCTTTTGAGGATATTCAGATAGACCTATCCCACTGAAGAATCAAAAATAGGTGGAGGTGACAAAGCTCTTAGAAATGCTTACGTTTTTTTCTTTTCTGCCAAATATATCGGAAGATTGAATCACTCCAAGCTCTGTTGTGCTAAATTCTTGCCTATCTTGACAGGTGTTACTGGCTGGCTGGCTTTGGAGAGAGGATCCACTGGTCATCTCAATAGTGTATGACTAAAGCATAAAGGGGGGTGGGGAAATGCTGACAGTTTTGATCAAAGACACAGATGGTCTACACCGGATGCAGACAATTGTCAGGACTAAAAGCTTAGGCCCAATGAATCATACTTGTTCAAAGAGAAAGCATGAGGCATAGGGGCCTTGAAACTCATTCTGCCTTGTAGCACCAGAGTAAGGTGAAAAGAGAAGGTATTGAAAGGACCCTAATAAGTGCCTTCTGCACATCAGCTTCCAAAGAAACCTCTGGGTATTTTATTTTCACATAGTAAACAGTTTAGACAAATTTCCTTGACCACTGAATTGATTGTCATTTTATAGACACAACCATAATTAGGTATGTTTATTTTCATAATGAGTACTTTGAGATGACAACCATCAGGATAGAGGGTCAGTACTGTGAGTGAACTGAGGTCCAGAGTACTTGGCACATGGGACGAATTATTGTTACCTATCTCCCTTTTTGCAGAAGGAGGTTTAGAATTTGAGGCCAAATGCAGGTTTTCCTAAGACTTTTCCTAGCCATGGGCAGTGATCTGCGGAATGCAATAAGTGGAACATTTCTTCATTCCACAAGTATTTATTGAAGCAGCACTCTGCTAGATGCTAGGAGAAAATGGAAGAAGCAAGTCCGTGCCCTCACAGAGTCTATAGACAAACAGGAGAGAGGCACATCAGACATTTGCACAGGTAGCTGGAACTCCAGACCTCCCACAGGACTCCACCAGCTTCAGTAAGTACTCTGTCTGGTTTCTCAGCTCTTCACCCAGAGTCCTCAAAGTCTGACCCACTGACCTGCTACATTGTTTTCTTCTGGGGAGCTTGTTTACAATGCATATTTCTGGGACTCAGCCCTGTCCTACAGAATAAAAATCTTTGGCCTTTTAACAAATGTTCCCAAATATTTCTGATGCCACAGATTCTCTCTGCACATTTTAACTGTGATAAGGGTTTATAGTGCTTGTGAAAGACACAACACATGAGCAAGAATGTTGGTTTGTGGTGGGGTAAGCAATAGACTTACAGCTTTCAGACAGGACTTTAAATGTCAATTTCTTCAGTTGCTCCTTTGCTTTTGAGTTTCAGTTACCTCATCCCCAGTCCATTGAAAGATTGTAGATGGTAGTACCAAATCTGGTCTGTGATCACTTCTTTTGGCTTCTTTATCTAATTAGTAATAAGTTACTCATAAACAATGTTAAAACACAAGCCATGAACAGGGAGATGATATTTGCAATATTTATATATAATGCATAAAGCACTATTTATATGTAAGGAATTATTTATTTATATATAAAGAATTCCTACAAATCAGTAGACAAAAGACAATCCCATAGAAAAACGGGCAAAGGATGTGAACACGCAATTCACAGAGAGGAAAATTGAATCAGAAAAAACTCAATTGGTCACAAGAAAATATGAATTAAATCTATCACCTAGTCTGACATTAGCAAAAATTAAGGTCTGACAGCATCACAAGTTGTCACCATGTGGGTGAGATGATACTTTACTGCAGTGGTCTTGGGAATATATTTTGATAGACCCACTTTGAAGATAGTATTGATGGCGTCTGGTAAAATTCAAGATATAATACCAAGGTCTCAAATATTCCACTGCCATGTATATATCCAACAAAAACTCTCATGGGTGAACACAGAATCATGTAATAGGATTAGTCTTGCAGCCTTGCTTATAAGAAGAAAGAAATTGGAGACAATTAATCTTAATGTCCACTTAAAGATGTATGGGTAAGCAAAATGAGCAGTTAAAATTTATCATCTAAATCAACCAATTAGATCTCAAGAATTTTATGTTGAGTGAAAACAAGGGGAAGAACCAAATAGTATGAATCATTTATATAAACAAGATATATTTCCACCAGTAATAAACACAAAAAATAAAAATAAGATCATATGTTATGCTATAATGCATGTTTATGTTAGTAAAAGTTTTTTAAAAGGGGTAAAAGAAATCAAAATTTGTATTTGTTGCCTGAGAAGAAGAATAAGAAAGGAATAGGTGGCATAAAAAGATGTTGTGCTATATCTGTCATTTAACTACATAATAGCAAAATACTAAAACCTAGAAGAGATACAACCAAACATTAACAATTGCTAAATCTGGATAATAGGGCTGTGAGCATTTGTGGTTATGTCATTCTTTGTAGGTTTTTCTACAACACTAATATTTTTTAAAATTAAAAAAATGAAACTGATTATGCTTTGTTTTTTCATAATTGGAGAAACTATTTGGATAGGCCAGAGATTGTTGCTAACCTGGAATGCAGTGAAGGGTCCTAGTATACCTGCTGGCTGGGGGATCTGGGGTTGGTTGGGGAGTGTTGGAGGTCCCCAGAAAACTTTCAGGACTCAGCCATGGAGGGAGACCCCAAGAATGTGAACTATGTTTGTAGTATATTTGCATTTGTTTTTAATGCTCTCAGCTACTATTATGTAGACAGTGAAATTATCACTCAGAGACTCAGAGAATAAATAGCTCTTTCTTCTCTTCCATGTCCCTGCTTCTCACCCCCCCCCCCCCCCCCGCCACCTACCTGCGGTTTGGCAGCTGCACTTGACTGCCTTACAATTGGCCGCTTCTCTCCATTTCTATTTTATCTTCCTGTCTGGTAGGTGGTTGCTGTGGGAGTATGAAGGAGACAAGGACGAGAGAGAAGAGGGAGAATGTAATTGACTCTGGATAAATGAAGGACATCTCTTGGCTTATCATCCAAAGGGTCAAATTTCATGCCCTGACCAACACATGATTTTAGAGATGAGGACCCTGGGAATTCCAACTTCCAGGCTCCTCAGCAGTTCTGTAGTTAAATTTTGTGCTGCTTGTCCTCCAGAAATGTGGCACACACATGTACACACACACTATACACCACACTGCGTGCACACACTATACATCACACTGCGTGCACTCCCTCTCTCTCACACACACACAAACATCACATACTCCCATCTCCCACATTTTACTAAAACCTGCAGCTTATTTGGGCAGCATCTATACCCATGAATAAAAACCAGTGTTCAAGAGACTGGAAAATAAGGCATCATGTTCATTTTAACGTGCTTCCCCATGTATGCATTTAACTTTCAAGCTCCAAATGATACAAGCCAAAGAAAAAAGGGCTTATTTTTCTTTGCAATAGTGTATTATCGTTTGGCTTTGATAAAACATTATCTAGATTTTTCTCTTCTCGGAAAGAGATTAGATGTTTGTTGATTCTGTCCTAAAAAAGAGCTGTTTTGGTGTCCTATAAAGCAGTGGTTTCCAAAACGTGTGGTCTCGGTACCTGCAGCACCAGCATCACTTGGAAACTTGTCAGAAATGCACATTCTTGGACCCTCTCTAGACCTACTACTGGGTAAAGGCCCTGGACAATCTGTGTTTTAAAAGGTCCTCCAGTTGATTCTGCTGCACAGTCAAGTCTGAGAGCCTTTGTTGCAAAGAAACAGCACTGAAGCAGAGATCCAGAGATGAGAGTTCACAGCTCAGCTCCTTTTTAGCTGTGCCACCTTGGACAAATAACTCATTAAGATCAAGTGGTTTTATATATATATATATATATATAACTATATATATATAGTGTAAACAGCAACTATCTAATGAATGAGTAATGTCTGAAAGTTCTCTTAAAACTGAAGGATCATATAATTTAAGTTGTTGCTATTGCTGTTATCTCATTTGGGGAGTGGTTTTGTTTGGTAAATCGGATGTTCTGACTTAAGGATCTCTTCTGCTTCTCTTAGAAGCTGCTTGTTACTATCCACAAAGAGTTGCCAATTTAGCAAATAAAGATACAGGACACCCAGTTAAATTTGAATTTGAATTTCTAATAAACCATAAGTATTTTTAAAAAGATTTATTTATTTATTTGAGAGAAAGAGAGTGAGTGAGTGGGGGAAGCAGCAGAGAAAGAGAATCACAAGCAGACTCCTGTTGAGTGCAGAGCCCAAGGCAGGGCTTGATCTCATGAGCCATGAGATCAGGACCTGAGCTAAAACCTAGTTGGATTGAGCTACCAGATGCCCCCACAAGTATTTTTCTAATATAGGTGTATCCCAAATATTGACTGGACATACTTATATTGAAAGTAACTCATTGGTTTTGAAAAGTCATATATTTAATAATTTACTGTGGTATCTTGTTTTTACTGTGGCAACCCCATATCTATTGGGTCTTTTTAAAAAGTATTTTATTTATTTATTCATGAGAGATATAGAGAAAGAGGCAGAGACACAGACATAGGGAGAAGCTGACTCCTCATAGGGAGCTTGGTGTGGGACTCGATCCTTGGACCGGGATCATGCCCTGGGCTGAAGGCAGATGCTCAACCACTGAGCCACCCAGGTGTTCTTCTATTGGGTCTTTTCTTTTAAGATTAGGAGCCAGGTCTTATTGATTTCAAAATGTTCATGAATAAGAAGGGATGCTCTAAGCTTCAAGTAAAAGAAACTCTCAGTTTCTTTTCTCAGTTTAACAAAAGGAGTTTATTTTTCTTATATTGCAGGTAGTCTTGGAGAGAGAGAATTCTTGGAAAGGATCAGTGGTTCAGAGACATCAAGGATCTGGCTCTGGGTTCCTGTGATTCTCTTGGTCTTTCCCTCATCATCACAAAATGGCTGCCATAGCTCTAAGCATCATATCCACACAGGTCCACACAGACCGTTCCCGTCAGACAACTTCAGAGTATCAGAAAGAGGAATATTTGTCTCAGAATCTTCTGGAAAACTGGAAAAATACCTAGCTTTCCCACTCTCTAGAGTGGAGGGATGAACTGGGGAAGCATTTGGGGTAGCTAAGTGAAAGTATCTGCCAGTGCTGAGCAAATATTTATTGGATGCCTACTATATGCCAATCCTTATGTCTAGTGTTAGAGATACAGAATGTATAAAACAAAGTTCCTGCCCTCTAGGAGCTTATACCATGCTCAGGAAGGTAGAAATAACTCACAAGAATTGGTATTATTAGCTATGTGCTTTGTTAGAGATATGTTCTTGGTGTAACGAGAACTCATGGAGGGCCACTTCTCTCCAACTGGAATTGAGAAAGGGCATCCTGCAGAGATGCTACTTAGCGGATAATAGATGCTTGGGGGCTGTGTGAGGGTTATATCCATATATGTATATACAAATCTTTATTGTAGATTCTGTAGTTTCTAAAGGATACAATAAATGTTACCTTTTATAATGATTACTATAATAGTGGGAGTCAGTGGTTTGACTGTCACATGGATGCTCATCTTTTATTGGCTGATCTAAATTAGAGGGTGTGACCTGCCTTACCTTACCCAGGGCTAGCAGGCTGACAAGGAGTGGTGAAAGTGAGGAGAAACTATGCAGATGGCAGAACCAGGGATTGGATTAGAGCCCGCCCTAAAGGCCTCATTGAATTTAATCAGCTCTTTAGAGGCCCTGTCTTCACATACAGTCACATTCTGAGGTACTACCCAGGGGAGGAAGGGGGCTAGAACTTCAACGTATGAATTTGAGGGGGGACACACACAATTTAGCCTATGCCAGTAGCTATGTGCTACTGTACCTGTCACATCACCAGTGACAGATTTCTTTGTGCCTCTCCCTGAGCTTTTGCTTGTCTATCCCTCTAACCCAAAACCACTTTCTTCTCTCCAGATACCCAAAGACACTCACTTTCCAAAACAAATCCCAAGTTCTTCTTCCCATGAATACTATTCCCATCCCTTTCCTCATCTTCCCAGCCCACTTCGATTGAATTCCGCCTTAATTCACATGCCTGAATCTTCAATGCTGAAGATTTGTCAGCCTGGGAATAACTTGATTAGAGCTGAAGAAACATTATAGACAAGTCATGACATCATGCAGTGTGAATTCTTGTTTAGACAAAATCTGGATTTTAATGAACTTTGACTGAAGCTGGGAAAGAGTCATGCTGAGGTAGGAACGTGTTCTGAAATCTTTCCTAAAATCTGTGGGTGAGTTCATCGGTGCCATATGTTAAAGTAGGGACTTGAGAGGAACTTGGTGTTCACTCTGGGATCAATTGAGGGGACATTAGAATAAGAAGCTGGAAAATTAGTGTTTAGTTACAAAAAAGAAATTGCCTGGACACCATTTTATATACGTTGAATTCCCAGTGAGGAGATTCTTCACAGAATTATAGTCTCATGCTCTGTGCTTTCTCCTCTGTACCTATTATCCTTATTATAATGTGTTAGTACAGAGATGGGCGAATGGCAATTTCAAGATTAAGAAACTCAGACTTTTATAGCGGCAACCACGTTTCAATTTTATTTTGAAATGTGCAGTTAACTCCCTAGTCCCCTATTAAAATAACATGTTTCTCAGAGGAGAATCTGGAGTCGCTTATTGATAAGATCCTCCTGGGTATGGAATTCTTATTTGTCATAGTGTCTCTTGGTGACTTTTAAAAATGGACTATTTCAAGATTACTTTGAATTTAGAATTTTTAAAAAAGGAACCGTTACTACATGGGCCTGCTTAAGGCACCAAGCTTTCAAGTTTGCCCCCCTCTGCCAGTACAAAGATCTTTTTATCTCTGATCAGTGATGGACTTCAAAGAGAAGGACACGTTTGCACATCTTGCTTCTCCACCTCTCCACCAATTCCTTTCTTTGCTGCTTTTATTGAAAGGGAGATAGCACATATCTACACACATGACATGCATACAACATAACAAGTGTCCTGGGCCAGAACCTTCCAAAGGTCAGCACCGCCCAGTGATGTTATGAGCCATGAAAATGGTCTTTCAAATCAACAGTAGTTTGTTGCCAGGTTTATAAGGAAAATACAGTGTCAGAAGTTTGACTTTTGTTTAAATGATCCTCTATTTTGTCACCTGCACATCTGCCATGCTTTCTTATTTAAAATCAGCAGAGGCCTGCCAACTCTGACCCATTGTGACAAGTTCTAAATTACTGAAATAAGTACAGTGCAATAGGGACATGAAGGAAAGCACCATTAGCTCTGTCTTAGCAGGGAAGAATCATAAATGACTTGAGACAGAAGGAAGCCTTGAAAATGAATAGAGTAGAATTTTGCCAGATTGGAGACTATTGAATTCTGGACAAAGGCAACTGCATAGAGGAGTGAAAATGCAGGGTCTGGTGAAGAAATGTAGAATAGTTACAGAAAGATCAAGGCACTGGGACAAAGGTGGGTATTCAAGATTTTAGGGAGAGGAAACAAATGCACAAGTTAGGTCTTAAAGGGTACTCAGTACTATGAAATCAAAGGAACCTCAGTGGAATAGCAGTATACAGAAAAGATCTTGGCTCTAATATTTTACACAATTTTGGGGACCAAAGACTAATAGTTGGAAAGCAGTTGGAAAGCAAGAAGAAGTCTTGTATTGTCAGGTTCTTAGCTAAATTACCTGGACAATAAAAGGATATTTAGATATAGGGTTTGTGTAGAGGTGAGCATACTTACAGAAGTCTTCCTGGAGTGGGTGGGGTTGGGCCAAGGTCTGGCAGTTGAGAGAGACTTGAATATCAGAGAGAGGGGAATGCATTCTCCCTGAGCCAATGAGGAGGATTGTGGGAGCAGAGATGGGAGATATGAAGTACAATAAAGAAATAAACCTAACAATTAGGAGGGAGGTTTAAACTGTGGAGCCAATTGTTTTATTTAAGTACTTCTCAATATTGACTGCACATTGGAATCACCTTGGGAGATTTTTAAAAAATACTGATGTCTGGTACCACAGCCAGGTATTCTAACTAAATTGGTCAGCAGCATGGCCTGAGCAACAGGATTTTTTAAAGCTCCCAACTGATCAATTGTGATATACAGCCACATTTAGTATGGAGACTGATGCATTCCAAGCTGAGGACTTTGGATTTGGTTTCAAGTCATTGCATGTTCTTAAGTGATAGAGAAATAGAAGTTATATGCTAGAGGAAACTGGTGGTTGAAAAGTGAATTGGAGAGAGAGAGTGAAGTTCATGGAAATGAGCCCAACCAGAAATTCATAAAGAAATCCTGGTGTGAACTATCAGAGCATCAGGCTAGCCTTGTGTCCTTGAGAAAGAAAGGAACAGTACAGACCCCAGAGATGCATTAAAGAATCATCCTGAGAATCTGATGACAGGAACAATAAAATTTAGCAGAAAGAATGCTGATTCTGGGAGTGGATGGACCTGCCTTCAAATTGTAGCTCTGCCCAATTATGGGCAACGGCAAGGCATTTAACTACTCCTTTGGATCATCTCTCTGCTATAGAGATCATAACCCTCATCTAGCAGAGGTGTGGTGAGGAACAGTGAGATAATACATGCAAAGTACCTGGCATAGAGCAAAAGCAATCTATGGTATCCTTTCCACAGGTAGCTACAAAAGCTGACTAGTTAAGAGCATCCACTTTGGAGGTAGACCAGTAATCTAAACACAGCTCAGCCCCTTGAAAATTATGTGACTTTGGATAGAGACAAATCTCTCCAAACAAATTTTCCCATCTGTAAAACCATTACTTACTTCCTTTTTATGGTCTAGTGATATTCAATTGAACAAACATACCACATTTTATTTACCCATTCCTGAGCTGATCAATATTTGGGTCATTTTCACTTTTTGGCTATTATGAGTAATGGTGCTGTGAGCATTTGTGTACATGTTTTTTGGTATGGATATGTGTTTTCATTTCTCTTGAGTACATACCCAGGAATGGAGCTACTAAATCTATGGTGACTCTGTTTAACATTTTGTTTTCCATAGCATCTGTACAATTTATATTTTTAAGATTTTATTTATTTATTCATGAGAGACACAGACAGAGAGAGAAGAAGAGACACAGGGAAAGGGAGAAGCAGGCTTCATGCAGAGAGCCTGATGTGAGACTCGACCCTGGGTCTCCAGGATCACGCTCTGGGCCAAAGGTGGAGCTAAACTGTTGAGCCACCTGGGCTGCCCCCTGTATTCTTACCATTAATATATAAGGGACCCAATTTCTCCACTTCCTTGCCAATGTTTGTTAATTTTTATTTTTTTTTATAGCCATTTTAGTGTGAGGAGCATCTTACAAGGATTTTGATTTGCACTTTTCTAATAGCTAATTATGTTCAGCATTTTTTTTTTTTTTGTATCTTATTGGCTATTTGTAAATCTTTGGAGAATTTTTAAAAAATTCTATGCCATTTTTAAATTGGGTTGTCTTTTTATTATTGAGTCATAGGAATCCTTTATATATTCTGGATGCAAATCTCTTATCAGATATGTAATTAACAATTATTTTCTTCTATTCTGTGGGTTATCTTTTCACTTTCTTGTTGGTCTTTGAAGCACAAAAGTTTTTCATTTCGATAAAGTCCAATGTACCTGTTTTTTCTTTAGTTCCTTGTGTTTTTGCTGTTGTATCTGAAAAGATTTTGCTCATCTCAAGGTCATGAAGACTAACTCCTATGCTTACTTTAAGAGTTTTATAGTTTTAGTTCTTACATTTAGGTGTGTTCACTTTGAGTTAATTTTTGTCTATGGAGTGAAGAAGGAATCTAAGTTCATTCTTTTGCAAATGTATATGTACCATTTGTTGAAAAGACCATTCTTTCTCCATTGAATGGTTTTGGCACCCTTACCATAGCCTTATGCTGGCTAATCCTTTCAATGAGAAATAATCAAAGTTTAGGAAATCCTACAGGACACACTGTTACTATTTTCCTTTGTTAGATTTATTTCATGTCATTGAAACATTTTAAATTATCTATCATTGCCTTTTATTCTTTAAAATTGTTTTAAAGATTTATTTATGTATTTGAGAGAGAGAATGAGTGGGGGAGCAGAGGGAGAGGGAGAGTCTTAAGCAGATACTTGCTGAGCAAGGAACTCAAGGTGGGGCTCGATCTCATGATCCTGAGACCACCATCTGAGCTGAAACCAGGAGTCTGATGCTTAACCGATTGTACTTCCCATGCACTCCTCTGTCATTGCCTTTCTTTATTTTATATTTCACATAAGAAAATTGGTGATGAGAAAAGTATCTTTTTTTTTCACTTTTCTGAAAGAAGGAAGAAAGAAAGAAAGAAAGAAAGAAAGAAAGAAAGAAAGAAAGAAAGGAAAGGAAAGAAAGAAAGAAAGAAAGAAAGAAAGAAAGAAAGAAAGAAAGAAAACATGCATTATTTATCTGCCCTGAAGGTAAAACACCACAACCCTGTTTAATAGTAAATCTCATGTGACTAGTAGTTTGGGAACATAAGGATTGATTGTCCTCCCTCTGGGTCTCATCCTCATCTGTTCAGCCAAAGGATGAGGAGCAGAGCTAAAAAGGAGCCATCAGGCTGGACAGGCAGTGCTACTTTCTGTCAAAGGGTAAAGCAGCATATGGGGCTGCCTTTCATGGGACATTCTGTCTATAGAGTATGAGATGCAGACAGTGGGCATCAGGCCTTGGAGCAGTTAATACATATTTCGAAGGGTGCAATTGATTTCTCAATCTTCAAGCTGCTCCAGTTGTGATCTCTGGACACCAGACTAGCAGAGCAGAGGGTAATTTGAACCCAAAAAGGACAGTAGAAAGTGATTCTGGAATGGAATTTGGTATCTATCGATCCATCCCCTGTCCTGGACTCTCAGTGATTACCTCCTTACTCACATATGCTATGGTATTTTATGTTATCTTTGTAGAGACAAGCAAGGTGGACATATGGGGAAATGGAGTTTCAGCACATTCAGTAATAGCACTGAAAAGACAAATAAAATCTGATCAGCCTTGAATCATTTTTGTGAGGTGATCCAAAGAAGTAATGCTAGATTTTATTTTCTCTAAAACTAATGCCTGGATAATTTTTTTAAATAGTGCAAGAACTCAATTTGTTGACAAATTTCTGAAAGACAATTGTAATCGTACCATTCATATAATTTGTGCCAATTTCTGCTTTGTTCTCTATGGATGCTTGCCAGAGATATAGAATTGGTCTGTTCCACATCAGAAACGGAAACTTATTATCCCTACTGAGGTATTTCTTCTTTGTGGGTGAATATAGGATTGGAAGGCCCAACTTACATGAATATCATTTATTTAAATTGGATTTTCCTCTGAAGAACTGTGTATTTATCAGTGTAGTTTGTAACATGGATATATTCTGAAGCACTTACCTTCAGTAGAGCCTATTACTTTGAAGTTCAAAATCCCTTTCTAAACTTTTTCTGGGCTAAGAATTTCCAATCTTTTTTGACTAAGAGATGATTTCTTTTTTTTAATATTGTATTTATTTATTCATAGGGACACAGCTAGAGAGAGAGGCAAAGACACAGGCAGAGGGAGAAGCAGGCTCCATGCAGAGAGCCCGACGTGGGACTTGATCCCAGGTCTCCAGGATCACGCCCCGGGCTGCAGGTGGCGCTAAACCGCTGCACCACCAGGGTTGCCCTAAGAGATGATTTCAAATTCAAAATACTCATGGCTAAAAAACAGGTGGACAGTCTAACCTAGAGGATGTTAAGAAAAGTATGGTTGTCACAGAGAATGAAGAAGGGCTTCTGGAATATAGTGGATGTAGCAAGAGATGCTAAATGTCCTGCAATTCGAGGGGTAGTCCCATACAACGAAGAATTTTCCCACCTAGAATTGTGAACAGAGCCCCCTGCAGTGAGAAAATTATCCATTCACCTGCCCCTGAGTCTTGTCCCTGTGCTTTTGAGTGGGCTGACATGTATATGTCTATGCATCCTGGGCCTGATAACCAGAATGAGCAGTCACAGCATGATGTGATGCAGTTACAGCTTCACCTGGGTCTGTGGTGCTCCTTTTCCTTACTGCTTCCCCTGTGATCTGAACTCAGCTAAACTATCCCTGGGTACCATCTTCCCCGCCCCCTGCCCACAGAGGCTCATTCCTGCCATATGAAGCTAAATGGTTCACCTTGGTATTCTTATTAATAGTAATAATGACTAACACAGCCTGAGTGCTTACTTCATAGCAGGGAAAGGTGCAATGTGACTTTTGTGTATTATTTCATTTTGTCACTGTAATAATCCTCAGAGGCGGACATTATAGTAGTATCTCTCACAAAAATGAAACTGATGTTTTGAGGGGTTAAATAACTTCCTTAAAACTGTACAGAGGGAACAGAGAGATTGTGGAACTGGAATTTGATCCCAGGTCTGTCTAGGTACAAACCCCTTTACTTGGATCCATTGCCTCCTAGCCTTTGTCTCTTGGCTAATGGACTGTGCATTGACTTGCCTTTAGCTTGTTTCAAATATACTAGAATCTCTCCTCCTTTCCTCATTCTCAACCTAGCCTTCTCTACCTGGCTGATTCCTACTTCTGTGTCTATCTCATTTCCTTGGGGAAGCTTTTGGTGACTTCCTCACTTTGGAGACAGGGACCTCATTTCTGTGTACCCTCCATTTACCCAATCATGGGCAATAATGACATAAGTATAATTCATGTGTCTGTACCACTTATTAGACACTAAGGGATCATGGCTTGTTCATCACTCTGCTCCTGATGCCTAACTCAGAGCCTAGGAGAGATCAGGTGCTACACAGATGTTTGTGAATGTGGAGAAGGTGGCCTGGGCTCACTCTTCTGGCTCTTGCTATTTCAAGAGAGGCTCAGGTAGGTACCTCTCCCTAGGTCCAGTCCTCTGGTCACAACCAGACCTCATGATTGGGATCCTCTGGTAGGCCAGGTCTAAATTGGGGGCATGAACTGAGCTTGGCTAGGGAGACACTGATGGAGTATGGTGGTAGGGATTCTCATGAGAGAGCTGGCAAGGAATTTGTGGTCCTATGGCAGGACCCATAAGACAAGTAACACAAATTATCGTAAGGTAGGTTCCTCATTCCTCAGGCCACTTAAGAAATTAGAAAGGGCTTCCTGATTTCCTCTAACCTCAGTGCAATTAAACTAGAACCCAACGTGGGTCTAATGCAGTTCACAACCCCAAACCCTCCAAGTGACTCAAGAGGAAAAAAGTTGTGGGCTTCATGAGAAAAAAAAAAAAAAAAAACAATGGAAAAGGAGTATTTCTTTACTAATGCTTTTGGCACTTAACATTATAGAAAACTAGTTGACTACATAGTCAACAACTCAGGCATTTTTAATAAGATTAGAGAGATTCTCAACCTAATTATCACGTGGCGATGGTGCCTACTATGTGCCAGTAGCATTAAACATGTATATGTATGGGTTCATTTATTTGTTTATTTTTTTTTTCTCTGATGTTTACCACACTTTGAAGACTTGGGTATTATTTTCCCTACTTCATGCATAGGAAACAAATGTTATGTAACTTGCCCAAGGCCACACACCTCATTACTGGCTGAGATGGAATTTGAACTCAGGTCTCTCTGAATCCACAGTCTGATGAGCTACCGGTTGCCTCATGCAAAAGCATCACTGCTCTCCCTCCCCACAGTCCTGTCACTTCCTCATTATTACAGAAACAGTGTTCTCTGTCACCTGGGGTGAGCCACGTGGCCCGAGAAAGCATGAGGAAAAGGCTGAGGCATGACAGGGGTGTGTGTGTGCAGAGGAGAACACTTGGCCTCTTTGCCAAAAAGTGGAATAGGACCTCTCCCATGTGTAAGTGTAAGTGTGTAAGTGATCTGTGATATGATGGGAAGCCTTTTTATTTTTTCCCCTTTAGGACTGTTCTTCATCAAGCATAAATGATTGAAAATGCTTTGGGTCAAAGAATTTACCTTTGTTTATTCTTACCCAAATTTTGTTTTTTAAATCCAGAAAAATATTCAGTCTGACTCAACCAGGAAACCTGTACTCATGAATAGATCCTCCTGAACATAATCAAAATGATAATTTTCTCCTCTGGGGTAGACCAACCCTGGTCACCTGACTGCTGCAATTATTGTCTATCTGCCAGTCTACTGTGCCATTTCATTTTGTCAATCCACACTCATTTCCAGGCAATGCAAAGAGTTGGGTGTTTTTTTGTTTTTGTTTTTGTTTTTCTGCAGCTCAAATCCTCCCAGTCTCCAGAGGCAAGAGTGACTGCTATAAGTCAAATCGAATTTGCAATTCCCAGGATAGCTTTTATCACTGTCGTGCAAACATCATCCTCCTAAAAACCTGTCTGAGGAGCAGCATTTGATACCCCTGTGTCTCCTGACTCCATGAAGTCAGAGTTGAAAAGCTTGCCTTCCTCCACACGTACTCTCAGGCCTGCACTGATACAGCCTAGTGATATTATGAAATGGCTGTTCTTTTCTGAAGTGTCCCCCAAATAGGTGGCTCCATTAACAGGGTGGATCATCACTAAATAAAGGAAATGAATGGGTAGATGGGGGGTTGTAAGTGTTCCCAGAGGTTAAATATTTTAAGTGTGGATATATGTGCCCATTTATGACAGGGCCACTTCCTGTCCTGAATCCCCTCTGCAAACGTCAGATAATGTCATGAGGTATATGCTATAGATAATTACACAGACGTGCTGCAGAGACATCTTTAGAGGTTGTCATCAGGAGGACTTTTGATGATAGGCAGGTGAGGACTCTATTTCCATTGTCCGGAGAGAGAAGCTGATGACAGCAAGATTTCGGCATTGTAGCCTGTGTCTGTCAGCAGGATGTAATCAGCTTCTGATAATTTAGAGGCAGTTTTTCTGCTCAGTGAATGATTTAGAGCCTTTTGTTCTGTGATTGCCAGCACTTCTTTCACGAAAAGGGCACAGGGAGGGGGAACGAGATGAAACTCAAACATGTTCATTTTTCCAACTCATCGGCAGCTTCACTGAAGGACATCCTTCCTGCGGGTTAGGGACATGAACACCGATAGCTGGGATGCCTGTGATGCTGTTTGGAGGAAAGAATATTTAATGGATCTACATCACTCCTTTCCTAAGAATGGACACAGATAAAATAAAAAAAAAATAAAATCTGGAAGCGGAACTCTCATGTCTCTGCCCCAACTATAAAGTGTAAGAAGAGAACGTCCAGGTCACTATGGTTGAAGATCTCACTCAGCTTTGGGCACCAGAGCCATCACCCTGCTTCTCAAAACTGTCAATTGGCCCTTCCTCCTGCTTTCTTAGTCTGTATTCTTCCTGCTTCTGTCCTCCCTGTATCCTCAGCCTCCTTTGCTGATTCTTAGTTTTTCCACTCAGCTCTGTGATGGGGGAACTATGTTGGGATCTATAGTCATCCTCTTCTCTGCTCCACTCTCTTCCCCAGAGTGCTTCTATCTACTCCTATGTCCTCACTCACATTTGATTGGATCTTTTAGGGTCAGTGCTAAGCATCTCACTGCCTTCTGGGTATCAACATAGATGTTTAGCAGGCATGTCAAGAATCAAATAAAGCTATGCTTCCCTTTCTCTCCTGGCACCTCCCAGGCTCCCAATTCTCACAATTGCTCATCATCACTAAAAATGTCCATTTATTGTTGCTAGAGTAAAATTTGCTTCACATTCTTTGAAAATAAAATCAGGAAGACTCAGTTACAATGGAAAATACATATACCCTTTAACCCAGCTATTTCACTTTGGGTTCCATCTTACTGAAATCATAGTACATCTCTATATAAGAGTACAGGTGTAAGGATATTTATTGTTTGTGGTGGTGGGAACTTGGCAATGACCTGAATGTCCATTAGAGGAGAATAGATGACTACGAATTATAGCTATTATGCAGCTATTTGATGTGAATAGATAACTACGAATTATAGCTATTATGCAGCTATTTGATGTGAAACGTAGTCCATGTATTCTGAAGTCAAAAAGCAACTTGCAAAGAAATATGTATAATATTACTTATTATACTAACAAAATGAAAATTAAAAAAGAAACCCTGTATGTGTCTATGTGTTTGTGTGCTTAAATGAACGTGAGGAAAGAAGTGGAAGGATATTCAGCAGACTGTTAGTATTGTGTCGCTTGTTGGGACAGTGGTGAAGAGGAATAAATACATGTTTCTCTTGTAATATTTGAAAAAAAAATATTTTTTATTGGTGTTCAATTTACCAACATTTAACTGTTCATTCTCCCATATTTCTTGCTAGTCATTCAAATAAGAATCTAGGCACCTCCTTCTCCCTTCCTCTTTCCAAGGTTGTATTGTTTTTATGTTTGTATCCTCCACCAGGCTATAAAGTCATTGTGGTCATGGACCCTCTGCATAGTACCTTGCATATATCTCTCAATATAAGGTTATTGACTTAAAATGAAGATTTCAGTGTGTCATTGCTCCATAGTTCTCTTATATGTATTTCTAGTTGTTTCTAATTCAGAGGGATATTGATGCTTTTACCAAAACCCTCAAACACACATTGCCTTCCCTGCCCTGCTTTGGAAATTGCCCTTGGAGTGTAAAATATTACACCATGTACTTTTCCATCCCAGGTTTACTTATTTAGTCTTCTCTTATACATATTTTTACTTACCTCTACATCCTGCCTTCATTATCATTTAGAGTCCTCTGAACATGAGGCAGGTAACAAGGGACAAACAATCCCCTGAAGAGCTTTGTGCATATTTGCAGTGTAATAAACAAATAGTAGCACATGTGTCAAACATAGTGATGAAGAATTTGGTCAAACATCTAGATGTCTCATGATCAAATGTTTGGCAATATTAAAACACAACATTCAGGCATTGAAAAGCCAATTATTAAAGCCTAATCTCTGTACTAAGGATTAGGTAGGGAACATTTTACTGCACTCAAGGGAACCTTTCAGCACACCCATGACCTTTGTACACCCATATCCAAACACACACACACACACACACACACACACACACACACACACGGCATTGAACTTTACCTGAACCCCAACTTGCTGAGTCATTATTTCACTGGCTTTGCTCCAATGGCTTTCCAGGATTGATGGTTAATGTCTGAGTCGTCTGAAAGGGGAGTGGTAGATATTCAGTCAGACCTGATGAGTGAATTCCTCTACTGATCTTTCTACCAGTTCTGCATGTACTGTTCCAGTCTGCATTCCATAGCCTTGAACAAATTCTGATGCAAAGATCTGCAATTGATCATCCTCACAGTTTGTGGGATTGCATAGCTCATTGAACGACTAGACATGATGCCATTTTGATGCAAACAAACAAGAACACAGAATCTCTGAAAGCAGATTGAGTTAAATCATCAGCATGCTATTTATATTCCCAACACTTTTCAAGGCAAGAGTTCAGCATAATAGCAGATATTAATCACAATGCTCTTTTGTTCCTGGAGGTTGCCATATATCAGTATTGCCATTTTACCAATAGGGGAAGTGGTGACACTGTGACTTATCCACAAATATACTGCTCACAGAAGACAGAATTTGACATTCCATTAAAGAATGTAAGCTCTGCAAATAGTAGTTAAAAATAATTGACATGAAATAAATCGTGGTTCCTAAAGAATGCCACCCTTTGTGATGATATCTACATATAGTTGTATATGTATTATATATGTACATTTATACATACATATATATGTATTATATATGTAGATATACATATAGTTATATATAGTTATATTTATATGTTCTATATATGTAGATATACGTATAGTTATATATAGGCTGAACATAGCCCATAGATGCAGGAGTATGCTTCTTGAGCCCTGCCATCTGTGTATTCTGCATATTTTAAGGATTGATACCAAGATAGTAGCTATTAGGGACCTATATTTTCCTCTATTGGAAGTGAATGCTGAATATGGTCCCCTCACTCCAATCACTTGACTATTCTTTTTTTTTTAAGATTTATTTATTTATTTATTTATTTATTTATTTATTTATTTATTTATGATAGACAGAGAGAGGGAGAGAGAGAGAGACAGGCAGAGACACAGGAAGAAGGAGAAGCAGGCTCCATGCCTGGAGCCTGATGTGGGACTCTATCCCGGGACTCCAGGATCGCGCCCCGGGGCCAAAGGCAGGCGCTAAACCGCTGAGCCACCCAGGGATCCCCTCACTTGACTATTCTGATTGGACTCAACTCTTTGGAAAAATATTCTTATATGTCTTGGCTCTGTATTGCTCCCACCTTCCCTGCTACCCTCCTCCCCAAATAAATGGGAAATACTACCTCAAGCAGAAAAATGTCCTCTGAATGAGTATAATCACCTAGCATCAGAAGTTAGTGGGAGCTTTGCCCAGGAAAAGGAATTAGAAATCAGCCCATAAAAATAAATGAATCTGTTTCCATAGTGACAGGAATCTTTCTCTCCATAGTTTTTATCTTGTGTTCCCCCACAGATCCCTTAGGCAGAATAACAATAAACTCGAAGAAAACATTTTATTATCTTAATGGATTCTTAATTTAAAGCCAAAAGCTTTTAAATGATCTTCCCAAGGATACCACTGGCCATAACTTTTGGAATTGAATACCTGAACAGAGTGGCAGGAGGAATGTTACCTCCCCAAACCCAGCCAAGCAGGAGAAGCAGAGTGGGGAAGACCTAGTGGGTTACACATGCATTTTTGTATGCAGCCTTCCTGATGGGTAACACACCTGTCATGTTTAATATTTCATCGGTGAAGGAAATGTGCATCTGTCTGTGTTCATTTGCCGAATGAAATTTTGTACTGATGAAGCCTTCATGTGGTGAACACGACAGGGCTTCCTCATTATGCCCCTAAATCGTATTCCACAGGAATTCGGAGGAATCTGTGCTAGCAACAAAGTCTTGGAGCCCCTGCTCTTTGCCCACCAGCTAGCTCTAGGGGGCCTTTACCTTTGTCTCTGCAGCTGTGACTGGGCCTGCCTCTGCCAATCACATCAAGGAGGCTGAGGGAGGCCCAGCTGCTGTTGTGAGAAATGTGGTGGCAGAGACAAAGGACCCAGCATAACAAATTCCTAGGCAGAAATGTCCTAGGGTGCAAGTGAGAAACTCGGACCTCCCCAGGAAGGCAGAGCAAGTGGAAATGTCCTGGTATAAACATGACAAACTCATTAAATTAGTGGTCCATGTGTGGAATGATGCAAACCACATGAATGGAAATTATGTCGGTATTGTCAAAAAACCCAGACATGAAAAGTCTGAGTAAATACCCTCGATTTTCTAAAGTCATCTCAATAGAAAAAAGTCTTGACTCTCTTCCTCAATCCTTTATGAGGATTGAGAGTGAATATATATCCCAGTTTTCTTGGAAGGTTTTGGTTTTATATCTGTTGTCCCAAGATAAGTATTAATGCCATCCCTCTCCATTCTCAAAAATATCTCAGAAGCTTGAACAATAAATGCTAGGGTCACCCTACTCTTATTCAAACAAGTCCAGTCTTCCACTGCTGACATTTTCTCTATCTCTTTCCATAAATATTACATCCTGTTTCCAGACAACTTTCCCATAATGTAGCAGCTGCGAAGTGTAGACTTTCAAGATAAATGAAGACATTTTTCTCAAGATGAAAACTGGAGAAGGAAGGAGTTGCTTCTTTCTTATATTGTAATACTTAAGTTGTGTGATAATAGCCCATTAATTAATTTCCTACTCTAGATGCAAGTTTCTGGAGGACAAAGAGAAAATATTACTTACCTTTCCATTGCCAATGACAATTTATAGGTATTTAGTAAACATGAATAGCTGCGATCATAAAGAATGAGTATAGTGATAGTAAGGGGACAGTTTATTTGGGCCTAATACCAAATAAATTTTGGAGGGGAGGGATTTGGAGCTAATATGTGACAGTGGAATAGATAAGGCAGAAAAAAAGGAATTTTGAAAACTATCATTTTCTTTCTCCTCATTTGTTAACTTTTTCCTAATTACAAAACATTACATCTTAAACATTCATTTATGAAATTTAGAGAGAGAAATAGAAAAAAAAAAAAGGAAAGGAAAGGAAAAGAAAAAAGAAAAACACGATAACCATGGTGAACTTTTTGGGTTTTGGATGTCTTGTGTTTCCGCCTTACATCACAGACATGTAGACCTGTGCCTGTACATGCATATGGCTTTTGTCATACCATCTCTTGTCTGGATCACTGCTCTTGTAGGGACTGCACTGTTGTCATTAGCAAGATTTCTTATAAAGTAGTCTGTAGTACTTGTTCAGGTGGCAAATGAGAGCTTGGAATCATCTGGAGAATTGACATGAGTACTCCAAGTGGTGGAAGAGAAATGTGAAGAAATAGTGGGGATTGTTTTTATGGTTTACTTGGACTGGAGGCTTCCATCTTTTCCTAGGATATTCTGACTTTTGCCACAGTCTATGCAAGTACAATCAGGAATACTGGACTTGGAATCAGAAGCTTGATACATAATTAATCATGTAATAATGGTCTGAATCTGGGCCAGTTCTTTAACCACTCTGAAGCTAACCTATGGAGGCATTTGTTCCCACCAGATGACACCACTGTAAAGATCAAATGAAATCAGAAACATACTTGACAATGCAGGTGGTGATCACTAGGTGACGGCTGATGTAAGGAGTGGCAGTACACTCTTTATTGTATCTTATGGAACAGTGTTGGTGTGGAGAACACAGCATTTGAGACATGAAAATGGGTTTGAGATTGTGCTTTGTGATTTTACGGCAATTTGTTTAATTATTTTTTGAGTCTGCTTCCTCAACAACTACCTAAAATCATTTATATAATAAAGTGTCAATTTAACAAAGTTTTACATGATCATGATGATAATGATGATAAAATTATGATGATGATGATGATGATGATGATGATGATAGTTTCCTTATTGGTAGAGATGGAAAGGGAAGAGAAGAGGAGGAAGGAGATTTCATAATGCTATTATAACAACAGACAAGAGAACGATATTTTGCTACTATGTCATATGTCCTATACTATCAAATAGAGGTATATTTTATTTTGGCTCCTCTCAACCTTGGCTGTGCACTAGAATCACAGGGAAAGTTGAGAAAACAATCAAAAACAATACCTGCGACTAGTAAAATGGGAATCTGTGAGGGGCTACATTGGATATCATATTTTACAAAGCTTCTTAAGTCATTTTAATAGGCTGTCAAGATTGAGAACTACTGCTATATGTCCCTGCCTCCAGAAGGATGCTACCGGTAAAAAGCATTCCTGCTTTTCATAATTCAGGCAGCTTGAACAAGAAACTTGTAGGGAGCCAGTATCCTATGTTGGTGGGAAGACAGGGAAACTGAGACTAGACCCATTGGAGCTGGGGGAGCCAACCCATCTAGGGAAAGGAGCTCCTTCCCAAGTTGCTGGGTGCTTTATAGTACAGTGTTCAAAAGCAGTGGTGAGTTCAGCTCAGCGGGGCAGACCTCATTGCAATCCTTCATCCTTCATCGGAAGATTGTGTCTACCCCCTCACTGTCTCCCTGTCTCTAGCCTTAACCCTCCGTAAGCTGTTTTCCACACAGTCCAGCTGAAACCTATATTTACTATTGCTATTTACCTATATTTACACTACTGCCAAGCGATTCACTGTGAACATGGCAGCATAAAACCACACCGATTTATGAGCTCACATTTCTGGAGTAGCTGGATTCCCTGCTCAGGATCTCACCATACTAAAATTTAGGTGTTGGTTGGCTGTGTTCTCATCTGGAACTCAAGATCCTCTTCCAAGCTCACTCTGGTCACTGATAGAATTCAGTTCCTTTCTGTTAATGGACTGAGGTTCTTGTTTCCCTGCTGGCTACCAGCCAGGGAGCACTCTCAGCAACTGACCATTTCCATTTTTTGTCACATGGCTCCTTCCAGCAGTGGAGAATCTCTCTCATATCATTTTTATCTCATGCTTATAATCTCTTTTGCCAGGGAGAGGTCAGTTCCCTGTAAGGGCCCATCTGATTAGGTCAGGTTCGCCTAGGATAATCTCCTTATCTTTTTCTTTTTAAGGTTTTATTTATTTATTCATGAGAGATGTGGGGGATAGAAAGAGAGAGATGCAGAGACACAGGCAGAGGGAGAAGCAGGATCCATGCAGGGAGCCTGATGTGGGACTTGATCCTGGGACTCCAGGATCACGCCCTGCACTGAAGGCGGCGCTAAATCACCACCCAGGGATCCCCCTGCCCTCCTTATCTTTTTTTTTTTTTTTTTAAGATTTTATTTATTTATTCATGACAGAGAGAGAGAGAGAGATAGAAAGAGAGAGAGGCAGAGACACGGGCAGAGGGAGAAGCAGGCTCCATGCCAGGAGCCCAAGGCAGACTCAACCCCGGGTCTCCAGGATCATACCCCAGGCCAAAGGCAGGCGCTGAACCACTGAGCCACCCAGGGATCCCCCTGCCCTCCTTATCTTAAAGTCAACTGACTTGGGACCCAAGTTACACTTGCAGAATCCCTAACAGTGACACCTAAATTAGTGTTTAATTCAATAACTGAGAGAAGATATGTGTACACAATGGGCTGGAAATTTGAAGGACTGCCTTAGAATTCTGCCTACCACAGAGTTCAAATATATACTTTTAAACTTTTCAGTGGACACTTGTTTTACCTACTGAAAAAAGCGCATGCTTCTTAGTATGGCACGTAAAGCTCTATGTAATCTGGCCTATCTGTCCAGACTTGCCTCTGCTTACTCTGTGCTCTGCACCTTACTTCAGCTATATTGTGTGTATATATATATATATGCACTAATTTGTTCATACTTTTGTGGCTTTGTACACCATTTTGTTTCTCACTTTTGATCCTTAGCTAATGCTATTCCCAGTGCTTAGAATGCCTTTCCATCTGTATTTACATGAAAACCCTTTATGATCCAGCACAGGTTTTATCCTCTAGGAGACTCCCTAAATTCATTCCTCACTCAACAAATATTTATTGAGCACCTACTAAATGCCAATTGTGTCTCAGATAATTGGCAATGTCTGGCAATGTCTCTCTCTTACAGAGCTTACCTACCAGTGGGGGGGATAGGAAAAACACAAAAATAATTATAAAAAGTGTCAAATGACCATAGCACTATGAAAAAAGAATAAGGCAAAAAGAGATAGTGATGGGCAAATTGTAATCTTATATACATTAACTTGTAATGCTGTCATGGGTGACTGTTAAGCAAAGACCTGGAGGAAATAAGGGAGTGAATGATGGAAAAATATGAGGAAAAGCCTCAAGGTTTTCCCCTTCTGTTTCTTTTATCTCCATGATTTGCTGAATGGATGAATGGGGAGAAAAGAAAGAAAAGAATGTTTTAAGCAGATGGAACAGCAAGCCTAAGGCTCTGAGGTGGGAAGTCCTTTGATGTTCAGTTAATATTTGCCTGACCAAATGTAAACAATTAGACTTTTCAGGGAGGAACTCTAGCCACTGGAAGCTGAACAGGGAGGAGGAAAAAATAGATGTCGTGGTCCAATTCCTGAGCAGGGGCACTAGTGAGCAAGACAGGGCATCATTAAGCACCAACTAAGTAGTCTGGTCTCATGGCAGAGTGCTGAGTCCCATGAGGCCCATAGGCCCTAAACAGGGAAACTGAGCCTAGAAGGACAAACTTAAAACACTGAGGGTAAGGACCATATAGACAGTATGCTGATCCCTGCCTGTTGCTGTTGATTTGAATTTTCATCCTCAATACTTGCTTTGCACTTGAAAAATCTCAATTGCCATTTATCATTTCATCAAAAATTGTAGTTTACAGGCCTGTCACCTGGCCTTCTGGTGGAAGGAATTAGTAAAGGTCTCTCTTGTGTGTCCTTAGTGTCTAGCACAGTTGCCATGAAACAGTCTTCTCAGCATGATTGTTGGTTTCACAACCTCAGAAATTCCGTGGGTGAAATTTGAAACTGGACCCCATACATGGAGGGTGCTCCCCACCATGCTCCCCACCAAGCAAAGAAAGGGGAAGGCCACTCCAGATTGGTGAGTGACAGGTTTTATAAGCAAAGGAATTTACACATGAGGTTTGTCTCAGGCTGCTGCAAAATGAGTAGATCTCTGCACTTGCCTGCCAGAATCATCACAGTTTATGTAGAGGCTTTACTCAGGTTCCATCCCAGTCCATAGTCCATAGCTTAGATGGTCTCAACAACACCTTGGTCTCTCATGGTTGTGCCCTTGAAATGTCTGCAGCCATGGGAACAGTGGGCAGAATATTCCAAGGACAAGAGAGAGGGTGAGGAGCCTCCCAATTGTCCAGGTCTAGCTCTTTGGTCAACTAGTGGTCCCATTCTCTTGATGACCTCCTTCAACAATGGTCAAGTTGCCAAAGGCAGTGGGGTGAAGCATAAAAGCTGACAGGGCCTATAGGGTTTGGTTTGTTGACTAGGCTTTTCTGATTGACCCTTTCAAGGTGGCTTGGATGACATTGTTGCGGTGATATATGTTGATTTAGTTCTCTAATTAGAACTAAAACTGGAAAGCTTTCATGATACAACTCTAGGGGGTGATAAAGTACACTCACCTTCTTTCCCCTTTTCCTTCTCATTCTGGGCCCATCTCCAAGTGGTAGCTTTGTTTTGCTTTCTTTGCTGTGAGGCTTTTTCTGCTTATTCATAGTTTCTACTGCCTCATAATTTTGGATTGCACATGCTTTTGGCTTGCCATGAGCCCAGTTCTGCTTCATGGCATTTTTTAAGCTTCAATTCATACCACCAACTGGTACGCTCTGGCTGCATGACTTAATTCAAGATTGGGAGACAGAGAACTTCGTTGTCTAAGCTCATCTTTAATACCAGCAAGCCAAAGGATTAGCTTAGCTCAGGTGCTCACCATTAGCTTAATTATCTGAAGCTTGGATGGGAGTAGGAGGAAGGAAATAAAAGGGATTGTGCTGTATAAAATGTAGCTGCTTAGATACCGGGGGCTAAGGGGAGTGTTTCCTTCAAAAGACAGTAGAAGTGAGCAGACATCAGTTGGCATCTCTAATTTGGGGAATGAGGCGTTCCCTTGAGGAGGAATTGAGAGTTAACTGAGGAGTTTAAATATCACCTCTAAGTACCAGGAGTCAAGAGTAAGTTTGTGAGGGAAAAATGCAACCAGTATTCAATAAATCCGGCAAATGCCAGTTGGGAATAGAAGGCAGTGAGCAATCAGAGAAGGAGTTTAAGGAACATCTCTAATGGAGGCTGATCTATTTCTCTTCAGAGGTTAGCATCTGCCACACCTACTTCATTAGGCAATGGAGGAATAGGGCAAGTCCTCAAGGCCATCTGCACAGTGTGGTATGAAACTACTCCAAGACAAGAATTGAAGAAATGCCGAGAGTTCATATAATTATGGTTGGTATGCTCCAATGCTCTGGTCCTCATTCACTGAAGACTTACTTGGTGTCATAAATACTGGGAATATGTCTACCCTTTCCCATGCTTTATCTCCCTATCCCCCTTGCCTGATATATTTTTGTTCATAGCATTTTTAACTTTTCTGAAATACTATCATTTTTAACTTTCTGAAATTACTTTTTATTTCATCCCTGGAATCTAAGATCCATGGAATCTAAGCTCTGTGAGAGCAGGGATGCTCTCTATTTTGTTCAGTCTTATATTTGCAGCTTTTAGAAAGTGCCTTGCTAAAAAATAACTTGTTGAATAAATTAATGAATTTCATCCTTGATCTAAGTTACTTGCACAGGAAGAAAGATCATATTCATCAGTCAGAAACTGTCTGAGTGATCCCTGGAAACACTGTGCTATGGAAATAGCACTTATATTTAGCATGAAAAGCTCTTGGAGAACACAAAACTGACTACTAGGGTTAAGTTGTTTAGTTTAACAAGGCTTGAAATACAGGGCTAGAAGTAAATAATGATAATTACACAAATGTTATTTCATATGTATGAGCAACACTTGCAGAAAATTTTTTTTCAGTGAATTAAAGGAAAAAAAAAACGCACAAGGATGTCAAGAAATGGTCACTGACCCACTCAAAAGTGATTTGGTCAAGACCGACCTGTCATGAAAATCTTTATCTGAACCACCACTCTCAGTACTCACTCCCTTTCCCTACAGGGAGAGGGAATTCGTTTTTACCTCCTATTAGTGTGAAATTGCCACAACAGAATCCATCTTTCTGAATAGAGATGTCTATTTGGACCCGACCTCCAAGGCCCCATTAAACAGGAAAAGCAAGTGCTTACTATCTTCGAAAGACAACACATTCTGGCTTTTTATCTTACTATGAAGGAAATTCCAACATACCAGCCCAGTCATTGACCTCAAACACTCAGGCTTGGCAGGAAGAGTTGTGCATAGTCTCAACAAACCCAGTTTTCATAAATCCACCCTGCTCCTGGTGGGAAATGCTTTCAGAAAGCAGTTGTGTGAGCAGGCAAGGAACAAAGTCCTCTTCCTCTTATATTTTTTAAAATTTTAATTTCTGGATAGACTAGTTGACAAAGTGGCCCTTATAAGTAAAAGAAGTAGAATATTAAGCAATGTGAAAATAAGATTCTCTTTCATTATTATAAAGGTATTTTCATTGTAAAAAATTAGAAAATACAAAAACACACATAGCATGCAACTTGACAATAAGGACTCAAAACTGTATTCATTGTCATCTGTTTTGTGCAAGGTGGAATGGTACTAGGGATGAACCAGTGAATAAAACAGAATCCCTTTCTCCCATGGAGTATACTATTCAGAGATAATCACTATTAAATATTTAAATGTCAAACTAATAGCCTTCCAGCCATTTTAATTTATTGATTGTATTTTATTAAGACTTTGTTTTTTCCCCCAATCTGTCTCTTTGCTAGGTTCATAGCAAAATTGAGGGAAAGTTGCGGAGATTTCCCATAAACCCTCTGCCCTCACACATGCACAGCCTCCCCTATTATTCACATCCACCACCAGAATGGTACATCCGGTAGAACTGATGAACCTGTATCTATGTACGCGATCATCACCCAAAGTCCATGGTTTACCTCAGGGCTCACTGTTGGTGTTGTACCTCTCATGGGGTTGGACAAGCACAGAATAACATGATAATATGTATCCATTATCACATAGAGTCAGACAGAATAGTTTCACTGCCCTAAAAATTGTCTGTGCTCTGCTTATTTATCCCCCTCCCCCAGTGCCTGGCAACCACTAATCTTTTTACTATCTCCATATTTTGCCTTTCCATATAATATGTGGTCTTTTCAGATTGGCTTCTTTCACTTAGTAACATGCATTTAAATTTCATCTGTGTCTTTTCATGGATTTATAGTGTAATTATTTTTAGCACTGAAAGAATTCCAGGGTCTGGATGTACCAGTTTATTTATCTATTCACCTACTAAAGGACATCTTGGTTGCGTCTAGATTTCGGCAATTTTGAATAAAGGTATTATAAACATCTGTGTGTGGGATTTTCTGTGGACAGAAGTTTTCAGATCCCTTGGGTAAATACCAAGGAGTGTGATTGCTGGATTGTATGGTAAAAGTATATTTTATAAGAAATTGCCAAAGTACCTTCCAAGGGGATGTACCATTTACTATTCCCATAAGCAATGAATGAGAGCTCCTATTGCTCCACATCTCTGTCAGCAATTGGTTTCATCACTGTTCTGAATTTGGGGCATTCTAACCGGTGTGCAGTGGTATCTTGTTGTTTTAATTGCCTTTCTCTGATGTATAATGTGGAACATATTTTCATTGCTCGCTTGCCATCTGTATATCTTCTTTGGCGAGGTGTCTGTTAAGGTGTTTGGCCCACTTCTTAAACAGGTCGGTTTTTTTTCTTATTGTTGAAGTTTGAGAATTCTTTACATATTTTGGACAACAATCCTATATCAGATGTGTCTTTCGTAAATATATTTTGCCAGTCTGGGGCTTGTCTTCCCATTCTCTTTATCTTCCACAGACAAGAAGTTTTTAATTTTAATGAAGTCCAGCTTATCAATTATTTCTTTCATGGATCATGCCTTCAGTGTCATATCTAAAAAGTTATCTCCTCACCAAAGATCATCCAGGTTTCCTCTTATATTATCTTCTAGGAAATTAATAGTTTTGCATTTTACATTTAGGCACGTTATCTATCTTGAGTTAATCTTTGTGAAGCATGTAAGATCTACCCCGATTCATTTTTCTCATGTGGAGGTCCACTTGTTCTGGTACCATTTGTTGAAAAGACTATCTTTGCTCCATCATATAGCCTTGCTTTCTTGTCAAAGATTAGTGACTATGTTTATGTGGATCTATTTCTGGCTCTCTATTCTATTCCGTTGATTTATTTTTTCTATTCTTTTGCCAATATCACACTTTCTTGATTACTATTGCTTACTTCGAATCATTTTCAATTTTACTTGTACACACGCATTTCAGGAAACTGAAGCAAATGGGCACGGCTGTAGTTTATAGCTGCTTTGAGTATAGCGTATATTTTCAATCAAAGTCGTTCTCAGAGTGTATGAGATGCTCAGGCCTTCCAAGTCAGGACACATGCATTGGACTTACATTAAAAAATTACAAAAAGAAGGTAAATGCCTGCATCTGCTGCATAATTTTCAAAATTAATACAATTGAGAGCTACATTTCAAGCATATGAATGGCACCCTTAAAAATAACCAAGCAAGTGAATCCTCTCAACACATTATAAGTTTCAATATTAACCTAAATGCTTGACGTTAAGATTAATACTGACCTTAGTTTGATTCCAAATTTCAACCAAAACAAATAGATTTCATAGATACCGGGTTTTAAATTCAGCCACAGAGGGGTGGCAGGGTGGTTCAGTAGGTTAAGTGGTTAAGTGTCTGCCTTGGGCTCAGGTCATGATTCCAGAGCACCTGCCTGGATTGAGCCTCATGTCCTGCTCAGTGGGGTGCCTGCTTCTCCCCCTTCCCCTGCTCCTTCTTTCTCTCTTTTTCTCTAATAAAGAAATAAAATCCTTTTTAAAAATAAAAAAGATAAATTCAGCAACAGAGGGGGAGCCTCCTGGATAAAAATTGATAAAACAACCCTTCCTTACTCTGAATTCTGTTCTTTTCTGTTACACTCATTTATTTGGTAGTCAGGTACTAAAAGTTCTTTTTTTTTAATTTTTTTAAATTAGACTTTTTATTTAGAGATAATTGTTGACTCATATGATCTTATAAACACATACTGGAGATCCCCTGTACCCTTGATCATGTTTCCCCTAAGGGAAATGCAAATACAAAACCACAGTTCAATATCCCAACAAACTGACACTGGAACAGTCAAAATACAGAACATTTCCATCACTACGTGGCTTGTCCATTTTGCCCATTTTTTAATAATAAATTTATTTTTTATTGGTGTTCAATTTACCAATATACAGAATAATACCCAGTGCTCATCCCGTCAAGTGCCCCCCTCACTGCCTGTCACCCATTCACCCCCACCCCCCGCCCTCCTCCCCTTCCACCACCCCTAGTTCGTTTCCCGGAGTTAGGAGTCTTTATGTTCTGTCTCCCTTTCTGATATTTCCCAACATTTCTTCTCCCTTCCCTTCTATTCCCTTTCACTATTATTTATATTCCCCAAATGAATGAGAACATACACTGTTTGTCCTTCTCTGATTGACTTACTTCACTCAGCATAATACCCTCCAGTTCCATCCACGTTGAAGCAAATGGTGGGTATTTGTCGATTCTAATTGCTGAGGAATATTCCAGTGTATACATAAACCACATCTTCTTTATCCATTCATCTTTCGATGGACACCGAGGCTCCTGCCACAGTTTGGCTATTGTAGACGTTGCTGCTAGAAACATCGGGGTGCAGGTGTCCCGGCGTTTCATTGCATCTGAATCTTTGGGGTAAATCCCCAACAGTGCAATTGCTGGGTCGTAGGGCAGGTCTATTTTTAACTCTTTGAGGAATCTCCACACAGTTTTCCAGAGTGGCTGCACCAGTTCACATTCCCACCAACAGTGTAAGAGGGTTCCCTTTTCTCCGCATCCTCTCCAACATTTGTGGTTTCCTGCCTTGTTAATTTTCCCCATTCTCACTGGTGTGAGGTGGTATCTCATTGTGGTTTTGATTTGTATTTCCCTGATGGCAAGTGATGCAGAGCATTTTCTCATGTGCATGTTGGCCATGTCCATGTCTTCCTCTGTGAGATTTCTCTTCATGTCTTTTGCCCATTTCATGATTGGATTGTTTGTTTCTTTGGTGTTGAGTTTACTAAGTTCTTTATAGATCTTGGAAACTAGCCCTTTATCTGATATGTCATTTGCAAATATCTTCTCCCATTCTGTAGGTTGTCTTTTAGTTTTGTGGACTCTATCCTTTGCTGTGCAAAAGCTTCTTATCTTGATGAAGTCCCAATAGTTCATTTTTGCTTTTGTTGCTTTTGCCTTCGTGGATGTATCTTGCAAGAAGTTACCGTGGCTAAAAGTTCTTAATTCTTATCATGCCAGCTCAACTAGAGTCCAGATATACACCAAAAGTAATGATGGATTAAGGTGCATCAGATTTTTGTTATTGCTGCTATTTGTTTGTTTGTTTGTTTGTTTGTTTGTTTTGGTTGGTTTTACTATTTTTAAGTTGCATCAGATTAAGGTGCATCAGATTTTTGTTATTGCTGCTATTTGTTTGTTTGTTTGTTTGTTTTGGTTGGTTTTACTATTTGTATACATACACTAATATTAGAGGAGAATCCTGAAGTTAAAAAGAGAATGTTAAGAAGAACATAGTGTCTGTGTTGTTAGGTTTATCTGTATTTTTAACTTTCTATAAGACTTTAAGTAATGAAAATCCATTAAAATAAGGGGAATAAGGAATTATTGGCAGGGTCACTCAAAGAAACTAAACACCTGGTTGTCAGTGAAGCACCTAAATATCCGTTTCCAAACAAGCAATGATGATTCATCCTCTGAGTTTCTTAGATGGATTTTTTTTTTTAATTCAGAACCTAAATGGATTGTTCTCTATCAAGAGCTTAATTCTACCCCAATCTGTCTTTAACTGTCAAGTACATTTTCATGGTTCAGAATCATCTTTTTTTATGATTATTAAATGAAATGATGGAAACACTCAGAAAGAATAAACTGTCCATTCAGAGTGTTGATGATTGGAAAAAGAGTGTTATTTGAATACTATTACTGGGTTTTATGTGTAATGCACAGTTGGGCTTAGCATCTGCTGCGTCTGCTCTTTGCTAGAAAAGGCTGCCTTTCCCTAACAATGGAAAGGCATTTCCCTGCCCTTGAATATGACTGAAGATGAAGTACATGAAGATGTTCGGGCCCACCTGGTGTAATGTATGACGGAGTCAGCTGCCCATGTTGTGAAGGCTGAAGTGGCCCCGATGGGAGTAGCAGCTGGTATGCATGTGCTCACATCAGCCCATGCTGCAAAAATAGACCAGACTAACACCAAAAAAACTAGCTTTGCATTTGGATGGAGGACACAGTTTTCACTTTTCTTCAAGGCTGATTAATTACACAATTTGCATCTAGCAATCACTTGTCAATTATAAGCAGCAGGCAGCAGATGATACTGTAACTGTCTGTTCAATAGTAATTTTTAGAGAGAAGCGTTGAAAACAGAGTTGGTTCAGGAAACAATGTAATTAAATAAGCAGCCAAAAGAAAATATTTCAACTCTTCTTATTGCCTTACTCTACCCTTCTCTGTTGGGCTAACGGAAGTATTTTCCTTGGGGCTGATTGTTACTACTGATTTCTAAGTGGATTCCAATGTTGCCTTTTGATGTGACTTGATTTTATAACTGCAGCTGCATTATCTGAAGAAATGCCCCTAGTATGTACCAAATCTATTCAACTTGAAAATTTTCTGGTGTTATCAATGTTTTAAAATAATAGAAATTTTAAAAAATAAAAAATAAAATAAAATAATAGAAATTTAGAAAGAAAATTGAGGGAAATCCCACCCAAGGAAGGAATACACTTTATTTTGATAAAATGTCCTTGAAGCCTTTATCAGGAGCCATGCATTAGTAACACTTTCGGCCAATCAAACATCAAAAAACTACCATCAACACAGCAATAGCAACAAGACCAACCAACCAACCAAAACATATCAGCCTTATAAAGCTGTAAAAAAGATTAAATCAGTTCATATTCTGATAAGTTGGTTCAAATTTAATATTTACCTATAAAAATAAAATGAAATAAAACAGAAAACAAAATTATATTCCTTTTCCACTCTGTACTTATCCTGAAAAACTCACTAATTTTAAAGAAACACTTGGATGTAGGTGGTGAAGAAACCTATCACTCCTTGTGCCTAACAGTGTTCTGATCTATAAAGTTTTAGGGCACAAAAATTGTATGCATATCAGTTATTTTTATTACTTAAGACTCGCTGTTTACCAGAGTTGCAATGCAGCATCAGTAGCTGCTAGTAACTGAAGAATATTGGCAAATGATTTGTCATGCTCTCCATTCCATGGAGTGTTCCATCTTTTCCATGACATACCCACCATCTTGCCTAGGGTGGTCTACACAGATACTGGGAAAAATAAAGAACTTTGGAAGATGGCTGTTGCTGTTTAATGTTATTTAGAGTTAACAGAATCTGTTCTAAATACTTGTTCTAAATTAATCAATTCTTTTCAATGCCTTTTTCGTGTGGCATATTGGTGAACAATATAGCTTTCGGAGGCCAGACAACCTTGTGTTTAAATCCTGCTTTGTCATTATATATAGATTATCTTAACCAATTTATATCAATTTATTAAATTGATAAAATAAATAAACTGATTTCTTGCTCTGCATATTAATCATAGTTACTTCACAGGGTTTTACTTATCATAGTTCCTGTCATACAAATGTCAAGTAGGGGGTAGCCCGGTGGCTCAGCGGTTTAGCGCCGCCTTCAGCCCAGGGTATGATCCTGGAGACCTGGGATTGAGTCCCACATCAGGCTCCCTGCATGGAGCCTGCTTCTCCCTCTGTCTGTGTCTCTCTGCCATTCTCTCTTTCTCTCTCTCTCTCTCTCTCTCATGAATAAATAAATAAAAATATTTTTTAAATGCCAGGTAAGAACAACTAACAGATTATTTCTGACCACCTATCTAGATGTGTGTGTGTGTGTGTGTGTGTGTGTGTGTGTGTGTCACAGTATTTGCTTAGTAAATAGTCAATATAAGGTAGTTATATAATGGCCCCAGGGTCTTTCTCCTTGCTATTCTCAACCTGCAATACTCCTCTCCATATGTTTTGTAAAATTATTTGTTGCAAGCACAAGAAACCAGCTCTGGCTAATATAAGCAGAAAAACAAATATCTTAAAAGTTCATGCTGGAGGAAACACAAATTTGGTGGAGTGCCTATTGGTACAACCACTTTGGGAAACTATTTGGTGGTGTCTACTAACGCTAAATATATGCAAAGTCAATGATCTAGTAATTCTACTCCCAGCTATATACCACATAGGTAAAATATATATAGGTACACCAAAAGACATGAAGTGAGGATGTTCATAGCATTATTATGTATAATAGCCCCAAACTGGAAACAGTATAAATGCCCATCAGCAATGAAATGGATAAATTGTTATATATTCATAGAATAGAATACTACAAAGCAATAAAATAAACCAGTTATAAGCATATACAATGGCATGATGAATCTCACATAATGTTGAAGAAAAGAATGCAGATCCAAAAGAATAATTTTGCATAATTTCATTTGTATGGAGTTCAAGTGCAGCGGGGAAGGAGGGAATCTATGATATTAGAAATCAGGATAGTACAGCAGTGTACAGGGAGGAGTTTCCACTGGATGGAGCCTTAACTGGCCTCCAGGTTGCAGAGCAGGAGACGATTTGTCCCAAAGGAAGGAGAGAAAACTTCTATCCTCCTTGACCTGAGAGGTCTGGGAAGCCTCAGACTGCTGTGATTGGAGATGTGAGAAGAAAGTCAGACCCACTAAGGAACAAGGGGGCAGAGGTGACTTCATGTCCTAAAACATAACTCCCTTTTTAATTTTCCTGTTTCATAATAAAATTTCAGATAAAAATGTCATAGGTATGCATCCTCTCTACTAATCTACTATCACTGAAAATTCTATTTCTTTCTTTTTTTGAGAGACAGAAATAAATATTTGTGTGATACTACACATTCTAGTTTGTAAATCATGTTCATATGCTTTATCTCATGTGGAGTATTACTCTGAGAATTAAAGACAATGTCAAAAATGCCCCTATCATTGTATCTGACCAGTGACCATTTATTACAAAACTATGAAGTGGGTGGGGCAGGTAAAAGGTGTCTTTACTTTCTTTTTGAGAAATCAAAAAGAAAAGTTTCAAACTCAGCTCTTTTCTTTAAAATTTAAAAAAAGTTAAATTAAAAAAATTAACATGTAACATTATTAGTTTCAGATGTATAGGTCAGTGATTCATCAGTCTTATATAACATCCAGCACTCATTACATCACGTGCCCTCCTTAATGCCCATCACCCAGTTACTACATCTCCCCACCCTCTCCCCTCCAGCAGCCCTCAGTTTGTTTCCTATGATTAGAGTCTCTTATGGTTTGTCTCCCTCTCTAATTTCGTCTTGTTTTATTTTTCCCTCCTTTCCCCCATGATCCTCTATTTTGGTTCTTAAATTCTATATATAAGTGAGATCATATGATAATTGTCTTTCTCTCCTTGACTTGTTTCACTTAGCATAACACCTTCTAGCTCCATCCACATTATTGTAAGTGGCAAGATTTTTTTTTTTTGAGGACTGATTAGTATTCCATTGTATATAAATAACACATCTTCTTTATCCATTCATCTGTTGATGGACATCTGGGCTTTTTCCATAGTTTGGCTATAAACATTGGGGTGCAGGTGTGCCTTTGGATCACTACATTAGTATCTTGGGGGTAAGTACCCAATAGTGCAATTACTGGGTCGTAAGGTAGCTTTATTTTCAACTTCTTGAGGAACCTCCATACTGTTTTCCAGAGTGGCTACACCAGCTTGCATTCCCACCAGCAATGTAAGAGGTTCCCCTTTCTCTGCATCCTCGCCAATGTCTGTCATTTCATGACTTGTTAATTTTAGCCATTCTGACTGGTGTGAGGTGGTAGCTCACTGTAGTTTTGATTTGTACTTCCCTGATGCTGAGTGATGCTGAGCACTTTTTCATGGGCCTGTTGCCCATTTGTATATCTTTTTAAGGAAAATGTCTGCTCATGTCCTCTGCTCATTTCTTGATTGGATTATTTGTTCTTTGGGTGTTGATAAGTTGATAACTTTGATAAATTGTTTATAGATTTTGGATACTAGCCCTTTATCTGATAAGACATTTGCTATTCTTAACACTTATGAACTCAACCGATCTCAAACTCTGCTCTTCTGATACTCAATTCTGTGTTCTTCAATCTGAAAACAGTTTAGATAATGTATCATATCTAATAAAGAAAATCAAACAGCTAATTTAACAATTGAAATATAAAATAAGCATATAATGCTGTGCCATAAAACCCACACCAGATGCATCCCCCTGGGTAGGTCCAAGTAAGGGTAACCTTTGGTCTTGTTCTAAAGTCCAGCTCAGAGGGCTTTCCTGGTATCAGGAGAAGCTTATCTATTGGTGGGTTGATAACTGCTTCCATAAAACAGCATTCCTGTTCCCTGAGAGTTATAGCCATAATCATATGTAAATACCTAAAATGTTGCAAATTATATGGTGTAGAACCTGAATGTGGATGATATTCTTAAGAACTTTTTTCTTGGCCTATTAAAATGGGGAGGGTGTTTATGGCTATCACAGTAGCATAGAAATGCAGAGAACCCAAAAATCCAGTGATGGAGCAGATGCAGTGTTGAGTACCCTGCTGTACCTACCCCATAATTGCAGTTATTGGTTGGTTATTTCTGTTTGCTCTATTTCCTATCAAACCTGATCTTATTGTCCCTCAGTCATTTCTCCCTTTGTTGTAAATTAAAACCACCACTGCCTTTCACAGGGAATTTTAGACATTAAGTCTTTTTTGTATAAAGGAAATTTCAGGTGCAGATAATCAATGGGTGAGGCATCCTTAACCTTTACCCTTGAAATTGCACTGCCTGTCTGTGTTATGGGAGAATTATGCCTGTGGGTTATGGCTCCATTTGTGAATTACCAATAGACCTTCATTTTCTAGTAGCATAAGAAAATTTTAGGATGACTAGTTAATTGTTGGGAATTTTATTGCTGTACATACTTCTTAAATTGTTAGAGTAACTGAGCAATCTTTTAGTTTCAAGGAGGGAAGATTGATTAAGACATCTTTTACTTTACTATGTCCAGATCTGAAAAATGAATCCAAGAGTCACTATACAAAACATATGAGTATAGTCAAAATACATCTGCTTGGGGAACAGAGAAAGGCTTGAAAGTATAAGGACAAAGGCTTATTTCCTTTTCCTTAGAAGTTGTATTTGAGTATAAAGGATGCATGGATATTTTCATTTTTTATTATTTTAGTATTACATAAATTTATATTAATTGATTTAATTTTTGAAAATAAATTTTGTCTATATGGCTTCAGAATTCAAAGTTTAGCTTGAGCCTATAGTTTAAGAGTATCTAGAGGTGCTTGAACCAGATGAGGTTCATATATTTGGGGAAAAATCAATTTTAGAGATTTTGGAATGCAATTTGACTCTTTGTCGCTTGTATTTTACCTGAACTCCTGATTTGAGCAAAGCACTGGAATGTATCTCAAGTATAGTTTATCACACACACACACAAAAGTACAGTTTATCATAGTCTTCTAGCATTATATCAAGATAAATTTGCCTAAGTGTAGATTTCACCTATCAGACCATGCACACTGTGGTAGATTACGTAGACAAATTAGTTTTTTAAATACAATTGAATTTTATTAGCTATTTTTTTAAACTGTTTGCATCAGGTCATTGGTCATTATCTTGTTGCTACTTCAGTACATTGCAATGCTACTTTAGTACCTGGTGTTTAAACTTTTAGGAGGGCTCCTGGTGTCATTAATTGCAGTGCTCTCAGTAAAATGGAAATGCAGGACCTTTGGTTCAAAAAACAGGAAAATCAAATGCCATTAAATGTACTAAAATATAAAGTGTTTTCCTTTCTTCTGCAGTCTCTCTCTCTCTCTCTTAGTTGATCATGGTGTTTTTTATTTGCTCTTTGTTGTCATTCTAAGTAAGGAAATATTAAATTATTAGTATGGATTTTATCATTTATATCTACATTGTGCATTGTCAACTTTGTAAATATAAGAGCATTTAACCTGTATGCAGACTCACTGAAGTGAATGTGTAGCTTATATAAGCATTTGTGTTATATTCTCACCAGAACAGTGGACACATTGCACAATTAACTCAAGTGTTTTTATTCCACTTCCTATTTTAAAAACATTTTTTAAATTTAATTTAATTAATTTATTTTTATTCCACTTCTTGATACATACATATTCTTTTTTTTTTAATTAATTTTTTTTGGTGTTCAATTTACCAACATACAGAAAACACCCAGTGCTCATCCCGTCAAGTGTCCACCTCAGTGCCCGTCACCCATTCCCCTCCAATACCCGCCCTCCTCCCCCCTTCCACCACCCCTAGTTCGTTTCCCCAAGTTAGGAGTCTTTATGTTCTGTCTCCCTTCCTGATATTTCCCAACATTTCTTCTCCCTTCCTTTATATTCCCTTTCACTATTATTTATATTCCCCAAATGAATGAGAACATACACTGCTTGTCCTTCTCCGATTGACTTATTTCACTCAGCATAATACCCTCCAGTTCCATCCACGTTGAAGCAAATGGTGGGTATTTGTCGTTTCTAATTGCTGAGTAATATTCCATTGTATACATAAACCACATCTTCTTTATCCATTCATCTTTCGATGGACACCGAGGCTCCTTCCACAGTTCAGATAAAGGGCTAGTTTCCAAAATCTATAAAGAACTTATTAAACTCAACACCAAAGAAACAAACAATCCAATCATGAAATGGGCAAAAGACATGAAGAGAAATCTCACAGAGGAAGACATGGACATGGCCAACATGCACATGAGAAAATGCTCTGCATCACTTGCCATCAGGGAGATACATACATATTCTACCAACACTTTGACGTCTGGCTTATGGTGGAGTCAGGAAGGACTCTAAGGAGAAAGAACTATGGATTGCCCCATCTTTTCCTTTCTTTGTATATCATTATTTTTAGCCTGAGTGATTGGCTTACGGGAGAGTAAAGGATATGACAGGATTCCTTAGTTGTTCATGTTTCTATTGCTTTCATGTTATATTTGAAGCGAGTTCAAGTCCAAATGGAAAGCATGATCTGTCAGGACTCTCAGCTTCTCTTTACTCAGTTATGGACATAACACACTTACACCTTGAACTTGCACGAAGTCTCTCTGAAATTCCACCCATTGTGGTTTCACTGGCATTTTATGCTCATGGGACATTGCTAACACTATATGTAAATGAGATGGCAAGGAGCTGCAGACATACACACTGTGTGTATCTCCTCTATGCATGGGTATCCTCATTCCTCCCCTCAGATTTCACTTACAAAATAATGTTTAAAGATAAAATTATTAAGAATTTTAGGATGGCAATAACAGAATGGGGCTCTTGTAAGCATTGAGTTTTGTACTGTTGTGGAGGTCACACACCCATGGAGCTGGCCCTGAATGTTATAGTGAAACTATAGTGAAGGTAAGTTGTTGCCAAAATGCCACTCAGAAGGGTATCTACTATAATTTACTTATATCTTGATGATTTATTCATATCACCTGGACACAATTTTTCCCTTAGTTTAAAAGTTAAAGTGAGACTCAGCATCCCCAAACAAATGCACAGGTTTTTATACCTTTGATTGATGCCTTTTCTTTCCCATTCCCTACCCACACTCCAGGAGCACCTTCACTCTCTTCTTCTTTAATTGAGGAACACAAAAATAAAATACTAACTCAGTACCAGGATATATTTACAAGATAGAGTGAGGGCATTCACTAAGCACAGACAAAGAACCAAGTCATATAAAAAAAACTTTTAATATTGTTCAACAATTAGCTCTGATGAGAGTGATAGACTGATTCTTTCAAATCCAGTTTCTTCTCTATATCCTGAAATGTCACTGTCTGTTTTAGCTCCCAGGATACTGCCTGACCTCTGGGCCTCCAGATTCACACTCTAATATGTTCTTTACCATGACACCAAAGTGATTTTTATGGAGCATATAGCCAATCTGGGTGCTCCTCGCCTAAAATATTTTTGCTGGATTTTTCACATCTTCACAATAATCAATGTCCTTAGTGGTTTGGCCCTGCCTACCTCTCCAGCCTCTGAGGTATCCTAACACCCTTCAGACAATGTGCAAATATTTAAATACATTTGCTCTCTAATCTTTCTTTTTTTTTTTTGAAGATTTTATTTATTTATTCATGAGAGAGAGAGAGAGAGAGAGAGAGAGAGGCAGAGACACAGGCAGAGGGAGAAGCAGGCTCCATGCACCGGGAGCCCGACGCGGATTCGATCCCAGGTCTCCAGGATCGCACCCTGGGCCAAAGGCAGGCGCCAAACCACTGCGCCACCCAGGGATCCCCACTCTCTAATCTTTCTATGTGTACTATCCTACTTCATGGAAAACTCTACCCTATTTTCTTTACCTATTCTTCTCTTACCTCTTTTCTAAGAATTATGTTAGGAATTACTCAATTTGTTCATTTTCCTATTCATTTATTTCCTCAATAAGTATTTGTTGATATGCCAGGTGCTGTGCTAGAGTTGTGCGACACAGTGATGGATAAGAATAGAGAAAGCCTTGACCTTGGGGGGCGCTTAGTCATGGGGAGTGGAGGCAAATAATACATGTCCAGTATTTTTGCCATAAGCACATTTGCCACAAGCATTTTCATCATAGTCATTTTCACTGAATAACTAATTGGCCATAAGATATTTTGGTGTATAAGATAAAATCATGAAAAATGAGATGGACATTCATTCAAAAGGACATAATGAAACATGAAAAATGAGTAACAAAATTAGAAAGACTTTACTGTAAAATATGAAATATTTGAATACATTTAAAATGTATAGATTATGGCAGTCTTCCACAAATAATTGATTTTATTTTGTGGGTTTTATCTAAATACTTACCTTCAAAGTCTTTCGTTCATAGAAGTAAACATTTGTGGAGGTTAATAATTTACCTTGGTAGTTAAAAATAGACCTGCCCTACGACCCAGCAATTGCACTGTTGGGGATTTACCCCAAAGATTCAGATGCAATGAAACGCTGGGACACCTGCACCCCGATGTTTCTAGCAGCAATGTCCACAATAGCCAAACTGTGGAAGGAGCCTCGGTGTCCATCAAAAGGTGAATGGATAAAGAAGATGTGGTTTATGTCTACAATGGAATATTCCTCAACCATTAGAAACGACAAATACCCACCATTTGCTTCAACGTGGATGGAACTGGAGGGTATTATGCTGAGTGAAGTAAGTCAATCAGAGAAGGACAAACTGTATGTTCTCATTCATTTGGGGAATATAAATAATAGTGAAAGGGAATATAAGGGAAGGGAGAAGAAATGGGTAGGAAATATCAGAAAGGGAGACAGAACGTAAAGACTGCTAACTCTGGGAAACAAACTAGGGGTGGTGGAAGGGGAGGAGGGCGGGGATGGGGTGAATGGGTGATGGGCACTCAGGGGGGCACTTGACAGGATGAGCACTGGGTGTTATTCTGTATGTTGGCAAATTGAACACCAATAAAAAATAAATTTATTATTAAAAAAATAATTTGTCTTGGTTAGTATCTTTTATTTTTTCCCTGAAATTTCTTCATTAATTAAGAGAGGTATCAGTTTCCAAACACTGGAATGCATATTTGTCACTAAACTTTGTATTGTGTTTTTTTTACTTTTTTTTTTTTTGATTATATTTTGAAAGCCATCTACACTGTTTGTTCTTAGCATATTGTCACATGTCCACTGATAGATATTCCTAAATTCTGTGGGAATTGTGGGTTCAAAACTCTATAAACTCTATAAAACTCTGCCCTTACCCTATAGATCATTATCAGGGTTAAGACTTATATAACATAAAAAGGGGAGTACTGCATCCACAGAGAAATCAAATCAGTCAACCAGTTATTTTTTTATCTTTTATGGCAAAATTGACTTTTAGTTAATTAGTAATGTGGTGAACATATTTGCAGAAGGAGTCTACAGCACAGGATGCTATGGTGAAAATACTACCTACAGCCCAAGTAATATGTGCTTTTTTATTAAAAGGCATATAAAGATAGGTATGGAAAGTGCCCAAATCAATAACAATTTTAGTAACCTCTGCCAAGGAGGAAATGCTGTATGGGATAAAAACACAGAAGGAAGAAAGTATAACCCAGTGGAAATAACAGTTGAGCTGTATACCGAGGGGAGGATTGGAGTGACTTAGAAAGTGAAATGAGGAGGTTGAGTGGGATGCAGGGAACAGGGAGAGTTTTTCCAGAAGAAAGAAGAGCATAATCAAAGGTCCTGTGGCAGAAGAGAACCTCACATTCAAGACACCAAAAGGAAGAAAGGGTACAATATGAGTTAGGAGAGGTAGGAGGAAGTTTGACTGGGAAGGGCCTTGTAGGCCAAGATAAAATTTTAGTTTGCATCCAAGAGTAGTAGGAAACTTCTGGAGTGTTTGGTTTAAGGGGGAAGGCAGTAGAGCAGGGGATCACAATTCCATTCATTCTTAAAAAGACTTCTCAGTCTTAGATACAGTGTGGAGAACAGATCTGAGGAGAAGAAGAGTGGAGAATCCTCCACAAGGTCAAGAAGAGATATTTATGAGCGAAAGTAGAAGTGAGGTTACCACTTGTGTGAAGATTTCTTGAGTTCCCTAAACCTCACCCATCTCCAGCATCAGGGCTGGAATAGAACTTCTTTCCTCGTGGTCCTGTGGAACCCTGTATTTTTGTTGTGGTGGTTGTTTTTACTTAATGTATACAATGAACTTGTGATGGACATCGTCTTTATCCTCATTTTCTGTGCAAGGAAGTATAAGGTTTGAAGGGTGAAGCAATTTACCCATATTCCATGGCTAGTGGCTGGTGGAGGCAGTGTCTATGAGAAGGGGAGGCAAAGGTCTGAGAAAGAACAGGGAATAAATAAGCCAAATGTTTGCATGGAAGGAAGCAGAAAATGTTGACTGCACAAGGAAGTTCAAGCTGAGACGGGAAGACAGGTTAGTGCCAAAATGTAGTACCAAATTTACATCAAATAATGATATGTTTAAAATCAGAACTCCAAAGTGGTGAGTGCTCTTTGCATGGTTTGGTGCCTAAGGCATACACTGATGCCAGCCCACGGACCCTGCCTGTGCCTCACCGGCACACTTACTATGTCATTCTCTCAGAGTCCTATCAGGAGTGTGTACTCCTTGTCTCTATTCTCTCATTCACTAGAAAATGGCATTTAATTCTTCCTAGCTCAATCTTCACGTCCAAGAAATGTTTAAGTTCTGATCATTTTAATTCCAAACCCTTTCTTAAGTCTCTCCACTGTCTAGCCCTTCTGCTACTCTGCTAGTCCAGATTTTCAGGCATTAGCCTATCTTTCCTGATTTGTTCCAATAGCAGCTTGAATGGTTAAGAATCTTTCCTCCTCTCAACTGTGTGCTCCTGTCTGCTGGCCAAGAAACCGATTCAAACATTGTTGTGAAAGAATCCTGGGCTTTCTGCCTACCTTCCCTGTGCCATCTCTTACCACCCCTGCCTCACTCCATAAGATCCAACAGCTTCAACTTATTTGTGGCTCATATAAAAAGTCATTTGTTTTTATTCCATACCTCTTGCCCTCATGATATTTCCTTTTCTTGAAACACCGTAAACCTCTTTTCATATCCCCACACCCTCCACCCCCTCCCTGTCCCTACTTCTTTGTCTACCTGACTTCTGTGATGACCTCCTGTACTCAGGTCCTGTACCAGCTCCTCCCAGAAGCCTTCTGGCCATAGGAGCTGCTCTCTTGGCTGGGCTGGATGCTCTTCCTCCTCTATCCTTAATATGCACTGCTCCTTTAGAATATTATTTGTTTACATCTCTCCCTCATTAGACTTGGGTGAGATCCTTGAGGGTAAGACAGCCTCTTATTTACCTGAGTACCCTCAGGGCATACTCAATACTAATAACAGAACACTACCCATCCAAATTTCTGCATCTGCTTTATTGCCAGTTACTGAAGCACCCTTTCTCCCAATTCATTTGGAAACTATTCCTACACTGACTACCTGAAAGTCCCCAAAAGATTTCTGTCCTGAAAGCCCTTCCCCCTAATATTTACTGTCTTTTTTGCTAAGATGCCTAGTGTTAGTTTTCTACGGCTGCCATAACCAAGTACCACAGACTGAGGTGGCTTAAACAATTTATTTTCTCATAGTTCTGGAGGCTAGAAGTTTAAGGTCAAGATGTCAGCAGAGTTCATTTCTCCTGAGACTTTTTTCCTTGGCTTGAGATGACCACCTTCTCCCTGTGACTTCTCATGATCTTCCTTCTATGTGTGTATGTGTATTCCTTCTTCTAGTAAGGGCCAGAGTCATTTGGATTGGGGCCCACCCTAATGACATCATTTTAAATATTTAATCACCCCTTTAAAAGACCCTAGCTCCACATACAATCACATTCTGAGGTACTAGGAGTTAGGACTTCAACATAGGAATTTTGAGAGGACACAATTCAGCCTATAAGATGCCCCCTACCCATTGATAACTTTACCCAAATTTACTGCCAGTCTCTAAGCAGCCCATCTGCAGAGATGCAGGTTACGGCATCCCTGGCTTCCTCCCTCCCTCCTGTTGAAAGTTCCATGGTGATCACTTTAGATTTGGATCTCTCAGAAACTAAACTTCTGGGATCATTTTGGGTATGAAGCTGACCATGAGTGACATATGGGAACTGGGAGAACTATTTCTTCTTTGCAATGTTTTCTCATATTTGAATAGATGACTTCCTATTTTCATTTTCCTTCCTATCTTTTCTGAACTCCTAGAGAATTTAGAGTTCATAATCTACAAGTAAGTGGGCCATTGGCTGGTGTAACTGTCACATCTTTTGAAATTCCAGAGATGTATAATTTTTTGGTAGTGCTGATTGTTTTCAAATACATTGTCTTATTGGGATCTTCTTTAAAAATAAAGAATTATATATTATAAAATACAAATTATATATTATACTTCTTATTGCTGAAGAAATAGAACCCCAAAGAGGTCACACATCAAGGAAGTGTAACAGTTGTTCTCAAATTTGAATCTTCACAATAGGATGCCAGGGTTTTTTACACTGTAACATTGTTATCTTATTTACAAGGTCCGTAGAGCTAGACATATATTTATTTTATAAGCATTTACTTTAAAAAAAAAAAAAAAGCATTTACTTTTATGAGCCTATGCTTATTTTATTAACTCATAATTGATTACCTTTTTAAATTTTTGCTTATTTTATAGACTTTAATTTTATAAAATTTTAATAAATTTAAAATTTATAATTATGATTTATAATGTAAACTTTTGAATATTTTTAAAGCTAAAAAATAAATATACCTATTTAAACTTATTTAATAAACTTGTACTGTAGTTCTTCTATTGTATTTATAGATTTTATAATTGTAATAATCTATAATTGTTATAATTTTTATTGAAGACTTTATAAACCTTTATATTACTTAATATTTCCATATAAAAATTCTTATAAACTTAGCACAGAACTAAGTTACAATACTCAAGAGGATAATTCATTGAACACAAAGAGGAGAAAATCTATTAAATCATAATAGAGATGCATAGATAGCTGATATTTCACTCTGAAAGGACATCAAGAAAGAATAAAGTAAGACATTTGAAATTCACATGAAAAATAATATTGGCACTTTTTATGTATTTCTTTGACTAAGCCAAATTTTAATTTAAATCCTCCAGGGAAGCCTATGGCATAGGTATTCTTCTTATTTTATGTTTGGGGAAACTGAAGCTTATGATTCCGCAGCCTGCTCAAGATCTCAAAGCTAACAAGTTACGGAGCTAGAATTCGATCTCATGCTTCTGACTCTACGCTATTGTTTCACTGTGTCACAAGCTGAAGAAATTACAGGATAGAGACCTAGTCAGCAATTACTCATTGTAACCAGGGACATACTGGGTACAGACACTTGAAGCCAATGTGGCTCATAAAAGGGGTGTTGCATTGCTTTGGTTGGTCATCTGACACTGAGTTATAACCCCCGTGGGCCTTAGTGTCTTCATCTATAAATATGTTGTTAATTTGTTGCATCTTTCTCATAAGTTTGCTGTATAGAAAAAAAGAGTTGTAGGTGTGTGTATATACATGCATACATACATGATAAATATGAATTGTAGTTGTCTACGCCAGTCTAATACTTTTGAAAAAACAATAATTGAATAGTATAGAATAAAAGCCATAAAAATGTCTATATCTCTGGCTCAGGAACCCTACTCCTAGAAATATATTCTGAAGAAATGATTCAAAAGACAAAAAATATATATTTAGGTATTAATTACAGGAAAAAATAGTTTGGTTGTTCCTCAAAGAGTAAAACATAGAGTTACATTATGATCTCGTATTTCCATCCCTATGTGTATAATCAAGAGAAATAAGAAGATACATCCCATACAAAAACTTGGACGTCAGTGTTCATAGATGTTTTATTCATGATAGCCACAAAGTAGAAACAACTCATGGATGAATAGATAAATTTGGTATATCCATTCAATGGAATATGTTTGGCAATAAAAAGATGAAGTAGTGATACATGCTACAATATGGGTGAATTTTGAAAATATTATGCTAAGTGGAAGTCATGAAAGACCACATATTATATGATTCCATTTATATAAAATGTCCAGAATAGGCAAAAATATAGAGATAGTAGACTAGTGGTTGCCTAGGTAAGGAGGTTGCCTAGGTTGCCTAGAGGAGAGCAAAGGAGGGATGCTGAATGACTGCCAAGAGGTAAAGGGTTTCTTTTGGCCAAGGACAAAAAATATTCTAAAACTCCATTGTGGTGGTGGCTGTACAATTCTGTGTGTATACTAAAAAATATGGAATTGTGCACTTTAAATGGGTGAATTGTAGGTTATGTGAATTGTTTCAATACACTGTTTTTTAATTTTCCAAAAAAAGTAGAGGGAAAAACGGAAATAAGAAAATACCTACCAAGATATCAAATACATTATACTCTACTTTTTTGATGGAACATTATGTAGTCACTAAATATTGCAAGTCCAAAAACTGTAACAACACAGAAAATAAGTAATGTGATACTAAGTAAAAAATGCATAGGAGTATGATGCAAAGTGGTGTTAAAGCTAAATATGCATGTATTTGGATAAAGGCTGGCAGGAAACTTGTAGACACAAGCATATGGTAAAGGGAAAGTGCTTATTTCTTCCAGGAGTATCACTAATGTTGTTGAGTGTCTCAAGAGCACTTGTTTTAATGTTCTTTGTAATGGTAGCCTGTGGTAGGTACCAGTGCTACTGAAGATGCATAAAAAATAGAAAAGGAAGGAAGAAGCACAAGGGACATTTTAAAAATCAGCATGTGAAACATCCAAGAAATGGAAATTTAAATGCAAAAATTTAGCAGAGCATTTAAGGGAAATGAGTACTGAGGGAGGTACTAAAGAATGTATAAGCAAAAAAAAAAAAAAAAAAAAAAAGAATGTATAAGCCGGGCAGCCTCTAACGGAATTCTGTCCAGAAAACTTAAAAACTGGACTGCCTGTGAGTATGTTCTTCCCTGTAATTCTATGCCTGCGAGTTCTGAAGGGAGGGGATTTTCATATGCTAGAGCTGGTGTAGGTCTGTGATAATGACCCAAAAGGAAATAGGAAAACTTAGCAGTATGCACAGTTTACTTAAGTTCACGAAAATTGTATTGGAGTGTGGAAAAAAGGAGGAAGTCTAGCTAAGTCTAAGTGAGTCAACATTTAATGACCCTCCACCCAGTCCTCCTCCCTTCCCAAGGCCACCTCACCTCTGCATCTGTGTGCTTGACCCTTGCAAGGAAGGAACTCCAGCTGGGGTGGGTGGGGTGAACCCAAATCTCTGTTGGTTAGCCTCAACCATCAGATTGAGAGGCCAGAGAAAACAGGGGCCAGAGCAATGGTGGTGACCTATATCATATACTCTTCCTGGAACTTTTTCCTTCCCGAGTTCCTACTTAATGTTTGTAATATCACAGTCCTTCGATATCCTAGGTCCCAGAAACAACTCATGGCTTTTGTGAGAAGCAACTAAAGTGCCATGTTGGCAGTTCTTTAAAAGTACTCTAAGTTAGGGATCCCTGGGTGGCGCAGCGGTTTGGCGCCTGTCTTTGGCCCAGGGCGCGATCCCGGAGACCCGGGATCGAATCCCACGTCGGGCTCCTGGTGCATGGAGCCTGCTTCTCCCTCTGCCTGTGTCTCTGCCTCTCTCTCTCTCTCTGTGACTATCATAAATAAATAAAAATTAAAAAAAAAAGTACTCTAAGTTATATTTACTCCAGATAAATAATGGTGACATGGTAAGGCTGCATAGAGGCATGGTGATCTTTAAATTAAGTTCTGCTTCCATCTCAAAACAAAACACATATAGAATCGAGACTTCTTAGGGAGGACACAATCTTTCCTTCAGGGTTATTAGGTTCATTTGAGCTGCCCAGCAATGTACCCTTAAATAGATGCTATCTGGACTGATCCCACTGTTTAAGCAGCTAACTTAAGTGATTCCTGCATCCTTCTTTGAAATCCTAGATTATTTCTGTCCTTTAGCACCAGGAGCTGCTCTTATATTTCAGTCACCAGGATAAACACTGAAGGTTGTAATTACAGTTCAAGTCCTTAACCATTTCTTTTGTCTCCCTTTAGGAATTTAGTCTTAGAACAAAAACACAATGTATCTTTCCTGTGTAGATCTCTGAGCAATTCTGTAGCTTCTCAGGGGTGCAGTTATTATATAAAAAAGAGGAAGGGCAGTCATTGCCCTCTTTTGCAGAGAGCTGTCTGAGGCTTCGACAACTTTTCTCGAATTCTGTTATTTTACTTTGTCCAAGTCCATTCTCAGCATCCCTGTCCCCACATTTAGCAAATGGTGAGTTCGATGTGGAACAGCAGCTATGCCAGCCACCCAGCCACTTGGCCACTCAACCACGCAAACAACAACAACAAAAACCCATGAGAAATCCTGAAATGAGGAAGGGATATAGAAAAAGGAAGACATTAGTTAATAATAACTGTATATCCATCACTACTCTGTTTTGTGTATGAACCCATGATTTCAGAAATTCTCTTGTATGTATGGTCCAGAATCATCACATATTTTCCCACCAAACCAATAATACGTAGGTAAGAAACCTATGTTTTGCAACTGATGGGTTGTTTTGGTCTTAACTATACCCAGTGCAAACGTTATCAAGGGAATCTTTAGTCTAAAGAAAATCAGGCTGCACAACCTAAGAAAACTAGTTATACGTTACCATAGCAACTGAACCAGCATCAGAGTGAAGGGCAGAGTTCTTCAGATTCATCTATTGTATCTGCAGATTGACTTCCTCGAAACAGAATCATATGTCCTGATCATCAGCACTGAGTCAGTTATTTTCACTTAAAAAAAAAAAGGTTGTAGTCTCAAGTAGATATATTTTGGCCTTTCCCCTGGTGCTATTATTATCTTTGGGAGGTGGGGTTTGGTAACGGGATCCTTTGGAAATTTCATTCATGAATTCACTAATATGGCTGCAACCTGAGCCAACAGGGTTTGATAGTAATTAAACTTTGATGGCTGGAATATGACCTGTGAAGTGAGTTGCTTGCTGGTCTCAGGTTAACTCCTAAAGGACGGAAATCCACATCCCTTGGAATTCAACCATAACCCCTGTTTTCTGACCCAGGGAAGAGAGCAGAGATTTGAATGACTTCTTCTAAGGGTAAACTGCAGGGCTTCTTCCCCAGGAATTATGCTTCACCTTTCTAGGTCACAGGTATCTTCACAATTAGTCTCAAAATACCCTGTGAGATGTGTGTAAATAATGCAAACCACATTCACAGGCAGGGCCACCCTGAAACAAGCAATTTGCCCAGGGTGAGATAATTAGTAACAGCAGGGGTAGAGATTCCAGAGAGCCATACTGTATCCTTTGCTAAGACCACTGAAAAATCTTCCTTCCATTCAAGAAAAATGGCCAATTAATGGACAGCAGGAGGTAGGGATGGATCAATACCTGCTAATGAATTTTTAAAGATCATTTTTATTTTATGGGGTTATTGGTACTTACAGTTAAGTTTTTTTCTTCAATATAACCCTCTTTATGTCTCCTCTAAAAAGACTGAAAAGAGAGTGAAAAATGTGTGTTATAGGAATGAGAGCTGGGAGTTGGAGAGAGCTGGATCTGGAGGGTGCTTTGGAAATTAGTGACTACATAAAGAAAAAGATTCAGCTGGCAAAAAGAAAGATTACTCTAATAGAAAGCACCAACAGTATGTCTTCATCTGTACTGGCTACAATGACAAAATACCATAGACGTGGTGTCTTATAAACAACAGAAATTTGTCTCTCACAGTTCTGGAGGCTAACATCTGAGATCAGGGCTCCAGCACTGTTGGCTGAGGGCCTTTTTCTGGGTTGTAGACTTGTATTTTCACACAACAAAGAAACTCTCTTGGATCTCTTTTATAAGGACACTAATCCCATTTATGAAGGCTCTGCCTTCGTGACCCAATCAGTCCCCAAAGGCTCCATATCCTAATACCATCCCTTAGAGATTAAGATCTCAATATATGGACTTTTGCAGGGACATAAACATTTATTCAGACCACAGCCATATATAAGACCTGTGGATAAACCATGGTGGATACAAAGATAACTATGACATGAATCTTATCCTTAGTAGTTCACGTTCCCAGCAGATTGTGACAAGCACTCTAATAATAGTACATGGACTCTGTGGTAGAGAGAAATTTATTTTGACTGTAGTCAGAAGTAGAGGAAGATACAGTCTACAGATTTAATGCAATCTCTATCAAAATACCAAAAGCATTTTTCATAGGACGAGAACAAATAACCCTAAATTTGTATGGAACCACAAAAGACCCCAAATAACTAAAGCAATCTTGGAAAAGAAAAGCAAAGCTGGAGGCATTTCAATTCTGGACTTTGAGTTATATTACAAAGCTGTAGTAATCAAAACAGTATGGTACTGACACGAAAATAGATACTTAGATCAACAGAACAGAATAGAGACCCCAAAAATAAACCCATGATTATATGGTCAACTAATCTTCAACAAAGGAGGCAATAACATGCAATGGGAAAAAGTCTTTTCAACAAATCATATTGGGACAATTCGACAGCTACATGCAAAAATTGAAACCGGACCACTTTCTTACACCATACACAAAAACAAACTCAAAGTGGATTAAAGACCCAACGTGAGACCTGAAATCATAAAAATCCTAGAAGAGAGCACAGGCAGTAACTTTTTCAACATCAGCCATAGCAACTTTTTGCTAGATATGTCTCCTGAGGCAAGGGAAACGAAAGCAAAAATAAGCTGTTGGGACTACATCAAAACAAAAAGCTTCTGCACAGCAAAGAAAACCATCAAAACTAAAATACAACCTACAGAATGGAAGAAAATATTTGCAAATGACATATACAATAAAAGATTAGTATCTAAAATATATAAAGAACTTATAAAACTCAACACCGGAGAACAAATAATCTGACTAAAAATGCGCAGAAGAAATGAACAGACATTTCTCCAAGGAAGACATCAAGTTGGCCAACAGACACATGAAAAGATTGCTCAACATCACTCATCATCAGGGAAATGTAAACCCAAACCACAATGAGATATCACCTCACACCTGTCAGAATGCCTAAAATCAAAACACAAGAAACAAAAAGTGTCAGCAAAAATGTGGGGAAGAGGAAACCTTCACGCACTGTTGGAGTGCAAACTGGTGCAGCCAGTCAGAGAAATGGTATGGAGGCTCCTCAAAAAATTAGAAATAGAATTACCATATGATCCAGTAATCGACACTACTGGATAACTTGAAAAGGATGCATATGCATCCCTATATTTATTGCAGCATTATTTACAATAGCCGAGATATGGAAGCAACCCAAGTCTCCATCAGTAGATGAATAGATAAAGTTGTACACACACACATACACACACACACACACACATATATAATGGAGTATTACTCATCCATAAAAGAAAATGAAATCTTGCCATTTGCACTGACATGGATGGGTCTAGAGGGTATTATGCTAACTGAAATAAGTCAGTCAGAGAAAGGCAAATACCATATGATTTAACTAATATGTAGAATTTAAGAAACAAAACAAATGAACAAAGAAGAAAAGAGACAAACCAAAAAACAGACTCTTATCTCTAGAGAACAAACTGATGGTCACCAGAGAAGAGGTGCAGGGCAGAGGGTAAAATAAATGAAGGAAAGTAAGAGTTCGCTTATTGTGATGAGCACTGAATAATGTATAGAATTGTTGAGTCACTATACTGTACACCTGAAACTAATGTAACACTGTATGTTAACTATACTGGAATTAAAAATTTAAAAGACAGAAAGAGAAGAAGTGGAGAAAAATAGTGAAGTGGTTTTTAGAGAATCTGAGCTGGGCTTAACAGGACAGGTAGGAAATCATATGCAGATGCTGAGGAAAGGATATTTTAGAATCCATAAACAGTATGAAAAAGGCTTAGGATGGAGTCTGTTTAAGGAAAACACATTGACTCACATCGGTGGGTTTTAGGTCAGATTGCGGGACAGAGTGGGAGTTCAGGCAGAAAAAATAAAAAGGAGTCCCATTTGGTGCATTTTGAAAGCAGTTAGAGAACTATAGACATTATCCCACATGGAATTAAAGATCTGAAAACTGGAAGTTTACTTGTGGTGAGTGTTTTTACACAGCAGTATAGCAGTAAAGTTATTTTTGTTTTAAAAAGTTTCATACCATTTGATTTAAGCTCTAGGAAGATATCTTAACAGATGAGGCTGAAAATATTTTGCATTTATGTCAACATGTGTGCATGAATTCCTTCAAAATGTCATAAATAGTTTTGTAATATGTCCTTGAGCAAGGTTAACTGAGTGTGCACAGACTGCACACCGAAGATTCTTATGCAAAAATGCTGACTCAGATATTTCAAGTGACAATGTTTAAGTGCTTGAGGCACTATTGTGAACAACTGGAAAATGGTTCTAGACAGCAGAAAAGCCAACCAAGTCCCTGAAATCTCTCTCCCTCTCTCTCCCCCCTGCTCTCTGTGTTTCCTTTCTTGCAGGAACAGCAATGGAAACTTCCGATGTACAGCAGCATAACTCCAGTCTGCTTTACAAGCCCTCTGATTGAGAAGCCAATTGGCAAAGTAAGAATGACTCCATTTCTTACTGAACAGTATTATTTGAACCTGCTGGCTGTATTTCTTTTTGTCTTGAGCTATGTGGGTGAAATAATCAAGCCAATCTCATAAAAGGGGCTGATAAAATACAAATTTTGAACTTTTCGATTGGCCCTACTATGCCCTTGCCCTTGGCAAAATGTTGAACTGAGAGATGTTCAGCAGAGATGCCTGTGCTTCAGCTGCTACCTCTACTCCAACCCTGGTGATATCCTCCCCACTCCTTTCAATGTCCTGGTTTCTGAGCCCTTGAACTTATCTTCCTGTATCAGAACTTGTTAGAAAGAAAGAGGTTACTTTTAGTAATTTACATGGTAGAGGAGGTATAAAAAAACACTGAAAACCTTTTTTTCTCTAGTCTCTTAGGTTCATACCCTGGGGTTATGCAAATTAAACTGAAAAAAAAAGACAAACAAAAGAAAATATTTATTACTATGAATAAAGAGAACTTCATAGAAAAGAAGTGAGAACCCAAAGAAGAAGTTTTATTCAAGGCTTACACTATTTTAACAAAAAGCAATAAAATGTGCTGAAGTGACAAGAGAAAGGAAGAGGGGTTTGGGCTTCTCGCCATAGACTTTGGGACATTAATGAGTGGTATTGTTATTTATTAAGTTTGTTATGGAGGCTCAAGTTGGTGCATTTTCCGTTGATAAAAATCATGTCTGGTGACTAATAGTCATCTTCTTACTGGTATGGGAGAGGAAGACACATTTATAAATTTACATAATCTTTAGAAAGGGAAATTTCTGCCCTGCTGTTAGAAAGTGATGGGGGAATGGGAGCAGAGTGCTTTACCTGCAAGTCCGCTGTTTCTCAATTGTCCTCAGCTCAAAATAATTCTCAAAACAAACTGGTATGTTTGAGGGTGGCATATTCTGGTACCTTCAACATGTTAGTGTGAAATCCAGCCACAATACTCCCGTTTTTTCCAACACACTTGTTATTTAAACTATCTTGAGGAGTAAAAGACTTTGATTCTAGAAGAGAGATTATAGGTTTTACCTGAACTGCTACTGTTCTGAACCTGAAGAGTCTGTTGGGTAAGTGTGGGCGCTCTAGGGCCAGCTTGCCTGGGTTCAAATACCAGCTGTTATTCACTTGCTGTGTGACTTTGAGCAAGTCACCTGTAGAAAGGGTATCAAAATAATATCTGCCTCACAGGATCGGCATCAGATTAAATAATTTAAGATAAATCCACGACAGCAAGTTTTTATTTTTACCTATTTTGTTCACTCTGTATCCAAGCACTAGGCAAGTTATGCAAATGAATCGAATGAATGAATGAATGAATAAATGAAAAGCAATATATACAGTAAGTTTAGAGGAAGCACATCCTCAGTTGGCCTATGAGAAGAAATAGAAGCTAGAGAAGGGGATGGAAGAGAAGCATAACTGTGGTGAGGGTATCAAAGACACTTTCCAGGGGGAGGGGAAGGCGGAAGAGTAGGGTCCCCAAGTCACCTGTCCCCACCAAATTACCTAGATAACCTTCAAATCATCCTGAAAATCTACGAATTCAGCCTGAGATTTAAAGAGAAAACAGCTGGGGATCCCTGGGTGGCGCAGCGGTTTAGCGCCTGCCTTTGGCCCAGGGCTTGATCCTGGAGACCTGGGATCGAATCCCACATCGGGCTCCCGGTGCATGGAGCCTGCTTCTCCCTCTGCCTGTGTCTCTGCCTCTCTCTCTCTCTGTGACTATCATAAATAAAAATAAAATAAATAAATAAATAAATAAATAAATAAAATAAAGAAAGAACAGATGGAACGCTACAGTGAGAAGAGTTCGTGCTTCTATCAAGGTAGGAAGACGGGGAAAAAGGAATAAAGAAACAAAAGGCCTCCAAGGGGGAGGGGCCCCGCGAGGAGCCGGGCTGAGGCCGGGGCGAGTGTCCCCAGGACGGGAGAGCCCCGTCCCGGAGGAGCAGGAGCTGCACCAACCTTCCCCGGGCGGAAAGGGGCTCGCAGGGAGGTGGAGCGGGACCCAGGAGGGCGGGGATGACCTCGGGCTCCCGGGGACACTAACAGGCACCTGCGCCCCGGGAGAGTGCGCCGAGCTCCCTAAGGGCTGCAGCGAGCACAGCGGGACCCGGAGCAGCTCGGGGGGGCTCGGGCGGCGGCTCCGCGGAGGGGGCTGCGAGGCGGGAGCGCGAATCCAACAGCTCAGGCCCCGGAGCAGAGGGCGCCGGGACACAGCCCAGGATCCGGCCTCCCCCGGGACAGGCAGAGGCCGGGAGGGCCCAGGACAGCCAGGACGCTCCTGCCCCGAGCTGAGCAGATCAGCGGCCCCACCCCGGAGCCTCCAGGCCCTGCAGACCGAGAGCCCCGGAGTTATTGCGGCAGCTGACTCCAGGGCTGCAGAGCTGGCCCCGCCACTGCAGTTGTTCCTCCTGGGGCCTCACAGGGTGAACAACCCCCACTGAGCCCTGCACCAGGCAGGGGGCAGAGCAGCTCCCCCAAGTGCTAACACCTGAGAATCAGCACAGCAGGCCCCTCCCCCAGAAGACCAGCTAGACGGACAAGTTCCAGGGGAAGTCCAGGGACTTAAAGTATACAGAATCAGAGGATACTCCCCCGTGGTTTTTGTTTGTTTGTTTTGCTTTTTGATTCTGTTTGCTTCCCCCACGCTTTTTTTTCCTTCCATTCTTTTTCTTTCTCTTTTTCTTCTCTTTTTTTTTCTTTTTTCTTTTTTCTTTTTCTCTTTTCTTTCCTTCTTTCTCTCCTCTCTGTTTCTCCTTTTCCCAATACAACTTGTTTTTGGCCACTCTGCACTGAGCAAAATGACTAGAAGGAAAACCTCACCTCAAAAGAAAGACAGAAACAGTCCTCTCTCCCACAGAGTTACAAAATCTGGATGACAATTCAATGTCAGAAAGCCAATTCAGAAGCACTATTAGAAAGCTACTGGTGGCTCTAGAAAAAAAGCATAGAGGACTCAAGAGACTTCATGACTGCAGAATTTAGATCTAATCAGGCAGAAATTAAAAATCAATTGAATGAGATGCAATCCAAACTAGAAGTCCTAACGACGAGGCTTACCGAGGTGCAAGGACGAGTGAGTGACATAGAAGACAAGTTGAGGGATTCCTGGGTGGCTCAGCAGTTTGGTGCCTGCCTACAGCCCAGGGCACGATCCTGGAATCCCAGGATCGAGTCCCACGTGGGGCTCCCGGCATGGAGCCTGCTTCTCCCTCTGCCTGTGTCTCTGCCTCTTTCTCTCTCTCTCTCTCTGTGTCTATCATAAATAAAAATAAATAACTAAAAAAGAAAAAAGAAGACAAGTTGATAGCAAAGAGGGAAACTGAGGAAAAAAGAGACAATTAAAAGACCATGAGAATAGATTAAGGGAAAAAAATGACAGCCTGAGGAAGAAAAACCTACGTTTAACTGGGGTTCCCAAGGGCGCCGAAAGGGACAGAGGACCAGAATATGTATGTGAACAAATCATAGCTGAAAACTTTCCTAATCTGGGAAGGGAAACAGGCATTCAGATCCAGGAAATAGAGAGATTCCCCCCCTAAAATCAATAAAAACCATTCAACACCTCGACATTTAATAGTTAAGCTTGCAAATTCCAAAGATAAAGAGAAGATCCTTAAAGCAGCAAGAGACAAGAAATCCTTGACTTTATGGGGAGGAGTATTAGAGTAACAGCAGACCTCTCCACAGAGACCTGGCAGGCCAGAAAGGGCTGGCAGGATATATTCAGGGTCCTAAATGAGAAGAACATGCAACCAAGAATACTTTATCCAGCAAGGCTCTCATTCAGAATGGAAGGAGAGATAAAGAGCTTCCAAGACAGGCAAGAACTGAAAGAATATGTGACCTCCAAACCAGCTATGCAAGAAATTTTAAGTGGGATTCTTAAAATTCCCTTTTAAGAAGAAGTCCAGTGGGACAATCCACAAAAACAAGGACTGAATAGATATCATGATGACCCTAAACTCATACCTTTCAATAGTAACTCTGAACGTGAACGGGCTTAATGACTCCTTTTTGGAGAATTACAGACCAATATCCCTGATGAACACGGATGCAAAATTCTCAACAAGATACTAGCCAATAGGATCCAACAATACATTAAGAAAATTATTCACCATGACCAAGTAGCATTTATCCCTGGGACGCAAGGCTGGTTCAACACTCGTAAAACAATCAATGTGATTCATCATATCAGCAAGAGAAAAACCAAGAACCATATGATCCTCTCCTTAGATGCAGAGAAAGCATTTGACAAAATACAGCATCCATTCCTGATCAAAACTCTTCAGAGTGTAGGGATAGAGGGAACTTTCCTCAACATCTTAAAAGCCATCTACGAAAAGCCCACAGCAAATATCATTCTCAATGGGGAAGCACTGGGAGCCTTTCCCCTAAGATCAGGAACAAGACAGGGATGTCCACTCTCACCACTGCTATTCAACATAGTACTGGAAGTCCTCGCCTCAGCAATCAGACAACAAAAAGACATTAAAGGCATTCAAATTGGCAAAGAAGAAGTCAAACTCTCCCTCTTCGCCGATGACATGATACTCTACATAGAAGACCCAAAAGCCTCCACCCCAAGATTGCTAGAACTCATACAGCAATTTGGTAGCACGGCAGGATACAAAATCAATGCCCAGAAATCAGTGGCATTTGTATACTCTAACAATGAGACTGAAGAAAGAGAAATTAAGGAGTCAATCCCATTTACAATTGCACCCAAAAGCATAAGATACCTAGGAATAAACCTAACCAAAGAGGTAAAGGATCTATACCCTAAAAACTATAGAACACTTCTGAACGAAATTGAGGAAGACACAAAGAGATGGAAAAATATTCCATGCTCATGGATTGGCAGAATTAATATTGTGAAAATGTCAATGTTACCCAGGGCAATTTACACGTTTAATGCAATCCCTATCAAAATACCATGGACTCTCTTCAGAGAGTTAGAACAAATTATTTTAAGATTTGTGTGGAATCAGAAAGACCCTGAATAGCCAGGGGAATTTTAAAAAAGAAAACCATATCTGGGGGCATCCCAATGCCAGATTTCAGGTTGTACTACAAAGCTGTGGTCATCAAGACAGTGTGGTACTGGCACAAAAACAGACACATAGATCAATGGAACAGAAGAGAGAACCCAGAGGTGGACCCTCAGCTCTATGGTCAACTAATATTCGATAAAGGAGGAAAGACTCTCCACTGGAAGAAAGACAGTCTCTTCAATAAATGGTGCTGGGAAAATTGGACATCCACATGCAGAAGAATGAAACTAGACCACTCTCTTATGCCATACACAAAGATAAACTCAAAATGGATGAAAGATGTAAATGTGAGGCAAGATTCCATCAAAATCCTAGAGGAGAACACAGGCAACACCCTTTTTGAACTCAGCCACAGTAACTTCTTGCAAGATACATCCACGAAGGCAAAAGAAACAAAAGCAAAAATGAACTATTGGGACTTCATCAAGATAAGAAGCTTCTGCACAGCAAAGGATACAGTGAAGAAAACTCAAAGACAACCTACAGAATGGGAGAGGATATTTGCAAATGACGTATCAGATAAAGGGCTAGTTTCCAAGATCTTAAAGAACTTCTTAAACTCAACACCAAAGAAACAAACAATCCAATCATGAAATGGGCAAAAGACATGAAGAGAAATCTCACTGAGGCAGACAGACATGGCCAAAACACACATGAGAAAATGCTCTGGATCACTTGCCATCAGGGAAATACAAATCAAAACCACAATGAGATACCACCTCACACCAGTGAGAATGGGGAAAATTAATAAGAGAGGAAACAACAAATGTTGGAGAGGATGTGGAGAAAGGGGAACCCTCCTGCTCTGTTGGTGGGAATGTGAACTGGTGCAGCCACTCTGGAAAACTGTGTGGAGGTTCCTCAAAGAGTTAAAAATAGACCTGCCCTACGCCCCAGCAATTGCACTGCTGGGGATTTATCCCAAAGATACAGATGCAATGAAACGCCGGGACACCTGCACCCCGATGTTTCTAGCAGCAGTGTCCACAATAGCCAAACTGTGGAAGGAGCCTCGGTGTCCATCGAAAGAAGAAGGAAGATGTGGTTTATGTATACAATGGAATATTACTCAGCCATTAGAAATGACAAATACCCACCATTTGCTTCGATGGGGATGGAACTGGAGGGTTCACTGCTGAGTGAAATAAGTCAATTGGAGAAGGACAAACATCATATGTTCTCATTCATTTGGGGAATATAAATAATAGTGAAAGGGAATAGAAGGGAAGTGAGAAGAAATGTGTGGGAAATATCAGAAAGGGAGACAGAACATAAAAACTCCTAACTCTGGGAAACAAACTAGGGGTGGTGGAAGGGGAGGAGGGCAGGGGGTGGGGGTGAATGGGTGAATGGGTGACGGGCACTGAGGGGGGCACTTGATGGGATGAGCACTGGGTGTTATTCTGTATGTTGGCAAATTGAACACCAATAAAAAATAAATTTATTATTAAAAAAAAAAAACAAAGACCCTTTCCAAGCACACCTCAGCAGAAGGACTGCAGTCTATCTGAGCAGTCCGCCACCCTCCTGTCCTTTGTACCTTGGCAGGTGCATCTTTGGGCCACATACAATCCAGAGCCTAGGATGAAACATAGCTACTATTAGCACAAGTAAAAAACGAAACAAAAATTTTTTTTAAAAAAGGCTTGTGTTTCCAATTTATAGGTGTATGTGGGAAGATCCAGAGTTTCTTGCACTTTTTAAAAGGAAATGAACCTATTTGCCTGGCAGTTCCTGGTAACAGCTTGGCGGCAAGTCCCGCCTGAGGTGGCTGTCCACAGGGTGTGAGATCCTGGCTAAGCAGAAAGCCTCTTCTTCATGCCGTCAGCAAGGCTGATGTTTTGCAGGCATAGCAGGGGGACTGGGTTTCTGTACTTTGTGTTCAGTGAGATACTTCCCATCTGCTGACTTTAGTTCCTAGTGAGAGGGGTATCATTTGGCCCAAAGATTAAAACAACAAACAAGTAAAACACACCCTGCACATCACAAAATGTCTTGGCAACTGCCCTGAAATTCGCTGCCTTGCCTCTGCTTCTGTCCCCTCCAGCCACCCCCTATTTTGACTTTGTTTATATGGGTTCTAAAAAGACTACCACTTTGTCAATGGGGACAGAAAGAAGCTGTTTCAAAGGCTAAGGTCAGAAGTCAATGAAACTTGGAGATGGAGGGGTCTCCTTTGACTAAGTTTCACTTCCCCCAATAGACAGTCCTGAGTTTCTTTGGTGTTTTCCTAGACTTGATCAGAAACACTAACAGCAGTATAAAAATGTTAGGGTGTGACTTTCTCCAAGGCTTTACAGAAAGCAGAAGGAAATTAAGGGCAGTATGACCATTCTTGGTTTGGTGGTGTTTCACTATGTGATTCTAAGGTCTCCCTCTCACAGTAGAGCAGACTTAGCAGGCAGGTATCTCCACAGTGACACCAGGACTATCTTGGGTTGAGTGGGGTTGCTCTTAAGGAATCTCTTTTTCTTTCTTCTCTCCACAGTTCTGGCTCTGGGTTCAATACATTTGCTGTAAAATACTCTAATGAATTCATTTTGCATTCAGCTCCATTTTCCATTCACCTGAGGGGGAAAATGATGCCAAAAATGTAAGCAAAATCAAGCTTTAATTACAGGGGTTGATGGAAAGCAGTGTTTTGGGTGAATAATTCTAATCTATGGTTATTCTGCCCAAAATCCAAACTCTCTTCCTCACTATCAAGAAACTTTCTGTTGAGTGAAAGACTACATGCTGGAACCAGGTACAATTTCTGCCACCCAAATTATGGTACTCCTAGCTGAACCAAGGACCAATGTTTCCTTGCTATGGGGGAAGGAAAGTTGCTGTGCAAATGCCAATTGGATAACAAAAGAGTTCCAATGTGAGCTCATAACAGAAAAAAGAATATTTTGAAATTAACTTCAATTTTACAAGTGATAAGTATTCATTAAATTAATAGTTATGATTAGAGGGTAGGAATAAAGGAGGAAAACTTAAGGAGCAGAGAGGGAGACACCAAAGAAATCACTCTGGGCAGCAGAAAAGCAAGCCTGGAACGTGTGATTATCCATTCTCAGATCAAGAGGAGTTGTATGTTTTATTTTACATAATTGGAGTCAGTGCCTTTTGAATGGAGCATACAAATTTATGTAAATAAGAATGCAAATGTTAAAAATATGTGTCTTGGGATTTCCAGGGGATGACCTGGCAGCTTTGTCTTCCTTGCCTTTGCAGCTGCTAAATATTGTGTTGTGAAAGCTCAAGATGAACTTATTCTCCCAAATCCCACAATGTTATTACTAGAGGACTTTCTTTGTAATTTATAGGAGATACTCTGGAGAATGAATTAAAAGAGACTACTTTTTAATATATTTGACCGTAAACATGTTGCCCCCAAGAGGTTGCACAGGCTAACAAAAAATGCAAAAGGGATTTCAGGATTTCAACAAATTAGTGGCATATCCAAAGTGGATTGTTGAAAGGTAATAAGACAATGATGATGGAGGCAAAATCAGGGATTTGGGGAGATAAGTAACATTAGAGGATGACATAAAATTTAACTTACCTGGCTCTCCCACAAGATTCTGATTGGCACTACTGGTAAGACAAGAAACTGGGCTGAAAGAAACATTATTTCAGCTCAGCAAGCATTGTGTAGATCATGCCAAGTCAAAACAACCCAGTAAAGTGCCATGACCTTGGCAAACTGAACAGAATACACAAACAGATGGAGCTGTTTTTAGATTAACAAACTGCCCATAACCATGGCTATGCCAACCTACCTTTCTCAAAGGAATTTAGGTGACAGGTAAATGTGTCCCCAGTCAAAGGGAAAATAACTTAAATGCATTACTTGATTTGACCAGAAGGAATGAAGAAAGACAGCGCCTTGAAGGATAGAAGTGTTATTAAATGGAAGGGTGGCTAAGAAAGCAAACAAAGCTCCCCACGCCTCTGTATTTCCGGGTGACGGAAGGGGAGACTGGAGGAGCTAGGTGGAAGTAACTGGATAAACAAGAGATAAAAAGAAAGGAACTGGTGAACTCAGAATCAACAGAATATGGAGCTGCTTTATTTCAAAGTTGGGAGGCATCTGTGGGGAGAAAAGAAAGAGAGGTGTCCCTTTAACAGGTTAATCCTTAGCTCCTTTTAGCACTGAGAATTTTCCTTGCCAAAATAGGAAACAGGGGCCATTTTAAGAATAGTCTTCCAAGTCATGCCCCATTGAGGATCATTGAATGTTACATCATGATATGGTGGCTGGGTCTGGATAGACAACACTTCTTCTATGAGAAGTACCTTGGTATTAATATGCAATATTTAGGGCTCTCAGTGATCCAAGAGGATCAAGAAACTAACCCACAAACTAGTCCATGACCTACTGCTGCTTCCAAAAAAAATACCCAAAAGTCAGGAACAGAATAATCAGAAGATAATAATAATGCTGAGCAACGCAAAACATTACAATTACTACAGTCATAGATAAACATGATTTTAATTCTTTGAACATGAACTGATTAGACTGGATCTCTTTCTCTATACGTTTAGCTCCTGCTAAGTGAAGCAAAATGCATTAAGCTAAGTATTTCACCTTGAAAGCTTTTTGGAACAAGGTAAAAGAGACTTTCAGGTTAAGGAGTCAATTTTCTTCTTCTAAGATAAAGGAAATTTTAGTTGGGATATGTTCTAGCTAGCTTAAAAAAGCATATTTTTTGGCCTCCTTTGCAGCTAGATGTGGCAATATGTTGAGATTATAGCCAATGGGATGTAAGTGGAAGTGATATATGCCTTTCATAAGAAAGTCATACCCCTCTTGCTCTCTGGAATACAGATGTGGCAGCAAAAGCAAGAATAGCCACCTTAGAGAAGATATTTGCAAATGACATATCAGATAAAGAGCTAGTATCCACGATCTATAAAGAGCTTCTTAAACTCAACAGCAAAGAAACAAACAATCCAATAATGAAATGGGCAAAAGACACGAACAGAAATTTCAGCAAAGAAGACGTAGACATGGCCAACATGCACATGGGAAAATGCTCCGCATCCCTTGCCATCAGGGAAATACAAATCAAAACCACAATGAGATACCACCTCACACCAGTGAGAATGGGGAAAATTAACAAGGCAGGAAACCACAAATGTTGGAGAGGATGCGGAGAAAAGGGAACCCTCTTACACTGTTGGTGGGAATGTGAACTGGTGCAGCCACTCTGGAAAACTGTGTGGAGGTTCCTCAAAGAGTTAAAAATAGACCTGCCCTACGCCCCAGCAATTGCACTGCTGGGGATTTACCCCAAAGATACAGATGCAGTGAAACAGCAGGACACCTGCACCCCAATGTTTAGAACAGCAATGGCCACAATAGCCAAACTGTGGCAGGAGCCTCGGTGTCCATCGACAGATGAATGAATAAAGAAGATGTGGTCTATATATACAATGAAATATTACTCCGCCATTAGAAATGACAAATACCCACCATTTGCTTCGATGTGGGTGGAACTGGAGGGTATTATGCTGAGTGAAGTAAGTCAGTCAGAGAAGGACAAACATTATATGGTCTCATTAATATGGGGAATATAAAAAATAGTGAAAGGGATTAAAGGGGAAAGGAGAGAAAATGAGTGGGAAAAATCAGAGAAGGAGACAGAACATGAAAGACTCCTAACTCTGGTGGTGGAAGGGGAGGTGGGCGCGGGGTGGGGGTGACTGGGTGACGGGCACTGAGGGGGGCACTTGACGGGATGAGCACTGGGTATTATACTATATGCTGGCAAATTGAACTCCAATAAACACACACACACACACAAAGAATAGCTACCTTAGACCAAGAGAGGATGGCAGAGAAATGAAATTCAAGAATCAGAATCTCTGACTCTATAGAACTCTTGACTGCTTGTGTTTAACCCACTATTGCCTGAGACAGAAATCAACTTCCATCTCATCTACACCACTACTATTTTGGCCATGGTATCCTAGTGCATAATTAAACCAAGGAGAAAAGTAGCTGCATGCTCTATGGAAAGTCACTTAGAATCTAGTGAAGGTAGAAACCAGAACCTGGTAGAGTAAATATCAGTTAAAGGATTGAAAACGCCTAGTTGCTAAGACCTATCTTCCAATTGGAGCCTGGATGAGGAAAGCGAGGTAAACACATTAAGTTCTGTCTCTGTGAACCAGGTAATGAGTAGGATTCTGCTTAGCCAAGAACCTTGTCTTTGAATTCTGAACATAATAAACCCAGATATCTATCATACACTGAATTTCATAAAAGTTCTCCCTAGAACTGAGGCAAACCAGTTTCCAGTGAAAATACTCAAACTGAGGTACTGTAGTGGAACCCATTATCTGGTCAAATAACATTTTTATTGATACCTATTGTATATAGGAGCTGTCATAGTTTGAAAACATCTATAAATGTCTTCATACATGTATTTGGCATAATATTCTATTCTCTCATCATCTGAAGCAGGTCTGGATTCCCTGAGGCAAACATTTTGGGCTCCAGCTTTTGCTGTAACTCTATCACACAGGATTTTATGGGTAGAGTGGATTCTTACCTCAGATGTCATTCTAGAGTCCTTCTCCTTTTATTTGACATAAAATAACAATATTTTGATTTAACAAATTAACCTTCTAAAACATCAACTGTTACTTCTACCACACATTGGAGTCCATGTCATTTTTTTCCCCATTCCTCAAAATGCCTGACACCATGCCATGCACGTAGTAGGCAGGTAAATGCTTGGTTACTGATGTTTAAATGAATATGGAATTTTAGTTTGTGATTCAGTTAGCTATTTTCATCTTCTTGTCCTTGTTCATAATGGTTGTTTTTGTTTTGTTTTGTTTTAAAGATTTTGTTTATTTATTCATGAGAGAGAGAGAGGCAGAGACACAGGCAGACAGAGAAGCAGGCTGCATGCAAGGAGCCTGGTGTGGGTCTCGAACCTGGGAATCCAGGATCACACCTTGAACCAAAGGCAGGCGCTCAACCACTGAGCCACCCAAGCGTCCCTCATAATGGTTGTTAAAGTAGTCCTCCATGTGAGTGACCTACTGCATCTAAAGATAAAGAATTTTAAAAGTTAATTATTAAAAGTGTCCTATATAGGACACTGCTACTGTCCTATATAGGCATATCTCAGAGATATCACATAGTTCAGTTCAAGACCACCACAATAAAGTGAATATGGCAATAATGTGGGTCAAGTGAATTTTTTTTTGTTTCCTAATGCATGTAAAAGTTATGTTTACACTACACCGTGGTCTTTTAAGTGGGCAGTATTATTGTGTCTAAAAAACAAGTACATACCTTAACTAAAAAAAAATACTTAATTGCTAAAAAATGCTAACCATCACCTGAGCTTTTAGAGAGTTGCAATCTTTTTGCTGGTAGAGGGTTTTGCCCTTGATGTTGGTGGCTGACTGATCTGGGTCACCAGCTTAAGGTTGGGGTGGCTATAGCAATTTCTTAAAATGAGACAATGATGAAGTTTGCCACATCAACTGGCTCTTTTATTCTTCTTCTTTCTTCTTCTCCTCCTCTTCCTTCTCCTCCTTCTCCTTCTTCTTCTCCACAAATGATTCTCTGTAGCATGCCATGCTGTCTGATAGCATTTTACCCACAGTATAACTTCCTTCAAAACTGGAGTCAGTTCTCTCAAACCCTGCTGCTGCTTCATCAACTAAGTTTATGTAATGATCTAAATCCTTTGTTGTCATTTTAATAAATAATCTTCACAGCATCTTCACCAGGAGTAGATTTGATCTCAAGAAACTTTTCTTTTCTCATCCATAGCAGCAACTCCTTATCTGTTAAAGTTTTATCATGAGGTTGCAACAATTTACTCCCATCGTTAGGCTCCATTTCTGATCTAATTCTCTTGCTGGGATCCCTGGGTGGCGCAGCGGTTTGGCGCCTGCCTTTGGCCCAGGGCGCGATCCTGGAGACCCGGGATCGAATCCCACGTCGGGCTCCCGGTGCATGGAGCCTGCTTCTCCCTCTGCCTGTGTCTCTGCCTCTCTCTCTCTCTCTGTGACTATCATAAATAAATAAAAATTTTTAAAAATATTTAAAAAATAATAATTCTCTTGCTATTTCTACCACATCTGCAGTGACTTCCTCCACTGAAGTCTTGAACCTTCAGTTTATAAAAAACAAACAAAAAACACAATATCTTTGAAGTGCAATAAAATGAGGTATACCTGCAAATATTAAATAACCAGAGTGAAAATATATATCCTTTAAATTTAGATTCTTGGGTTCCCACTGTCACATAGCACAACCTAGGCTGAAGTTTGGGTTCATAGGTAGGAATTCACCAGGTAAGAAATGCAGCCTGATGTGCAAGGACAAGAAGTCTATCTATCCCAATATTCCTAATAGGCAAAATGGCTCCATAAACAGATTTGATAAGCTACAGAGAGTTATAATAAGATTTAACAAATATGCTTAAACCAAGTGCTGTTCAACTTATGTTCTGTAAGCATATAAAAATATTCAATGCCAGCTCCCAAAACCTATAGAAAATAAATGAAATATGAACAATTAATATCTGTAGAATTTTTATTTTTGAAGATTTTATTTATTCATAGAAAGAGAGCAAGCGAGCACATGAGCTAGTGGGGAGGCAGAGGGAGAGGGAGAAATAGGCTCCCCACTGAGCAAGGAGCCCAATGTGGGACTCCATCCCAGGACACTGGGATCATGACCTGAGCAAAAGGCAGACACTTAACCAACTGAGTCACTCAGGCACCCCTGTAGAAGATTTTTTATTAGGTTTACAAAATTCATCAATTCAGAAGCAGGCAGATGCCTATACACTATGGAAATGGGAAACAACAGGCTTAACAAAAAATCATTCTTGTTCTGATCTTTCTTTACAACTTATCTATAAAGGCTGAAATCTGTCCCGCATCAGACTCTCTGAGGGGAGCCTGCTTCTCCCTCTGCCTGTGTCTTTGCCTCTCTGTGTCTCTCTTGAATAAATAAATACAATCTTTAAAAAAGGCTGAAATCTATGGTACGACATGTATGGACTAAATGTACAGCCACGTTATGATGTACTTGATGTTTAAATATGAGGTAAATATTTTGTTAACAGCACACGTACAGACTCCCACACATACAGATCACCAGACCCTTGCTATTGGGAACTGTAACGTTTTATCAAAGGTCATGGAGTCATATTTATATTACAGAACTACTGTTTATTCTTTTCTTGTCTCATCATGCTAACACTTTCACATTAACACTGCCCCAATTTTTCTCCCAGAACCCAGCTGAAAAATATCAAATGAAACTGATAAGAAAATGTTTGGTAGACTGCCTGTTGACCAAATGTTTGGTCTGTTATTGACAGAAAAAGAAACTTTAATTGGTCCTACCTGGGAATAAGGAAAAAAGATGATCTAAGATTACCATAGGATATATATATACTCTGTTCACTCTAGATCAGAAAAAAAAAAAAAACCACTAAACTCTGAGAAATAGCACTATAGAATTACCAGCAGAATTAATGTAGAATTTATGCAGTTTTGCTATCTTCCTAATACTGTAGGCACCCTTGAGAAAGCCAAAGGAAGCCCTTTTTGAAAATACCACATTCTAAGTATTCTATGCCAGCCAGGCATCCACTAAGAAAACAACAACAACAACAACAACAACAACAACAACAACAACAGAAAAACCAGATATTGAATGCCTTCCATGTGTGAGGCAGTCTGCTATAAACAGTAAACCAGGTCAGTTGGGCATAAGTGATAACAGCAGTAATAATTATTATAATAACTACCATTGTTCGAGTACTCTGCCAAACCTAACATAATAAGGTCTTCATATCCAGTCTCCCATTTAATCATTTTAAAGATGAAGCCTAAAGAGGATAAAGAACTTGTTCAAGGTCACAGAGCTAATAAATGGTAGAGTTAGCATCCAAAACCAGGCATGCCTGCTAGGGAGATGGGTTTTTATTTGGACGATCTCTTTTCTGTTCCTAGTTGAACAGAGTTGAAATATAATCAAAGTTTCCCGAGAGGACACAGAAGGATGCCAAAAAAGTGTGACCTGGCTTATATTATGGGTCACTCTGGCTATAGCTAACCAACCTTAGATTTTCATTTTCCAAAGGCCCCAGTTATAAATAGCAACCGTGCACAAATGGGAAAAAATGTGTGAGCGTATAGCGTTAGGTTGTCTCTTTAAAAGCAGTTGCTTTACAAAGAACTTTAAAGAGGATATGAACTGCAAAGATATCACCATGAGGTTACTCAGATCAAAATAGTATGCTTCAGAAGCCTTCCATATATTTTGGTGTCCCAGTTTATCTCCTCTGGGAGAAAGAGATTTAGTGTTCACCTAATTCATGAGGCTATGCGTTTAATTTTAAGAACTTTAACACTTTCAATGAAGAGTCAAAGTGATATTAAATAGCATTAAAGTTCAATTTAATGAAGGAATCACAATAGAGCCAAGAGTAGAGCTGGAATCTCCACTTGCCACTAATGCCTGTTAAGTTTTTCATATCGACAATTTAGATGTCTGGGGAAGTAAATGAGTATGAATGAAGTAAACAGAGAACAGATTGCATAAAAGTTTATGGTCTGAAGAGTAAGGGAGGTAATTAGTGGTGTGATGAACTCCCCAATTGTGTCTACATTTTTAAAAGTCATTTCCTGCATTTTATGAGAGATGGGGAATTATATTCGGGCCCCTGTAGAACTTTGCTTTTACCATTATGAACCTTTATTTCACCCGACCTGACTTTGGGATTGGTTGATTTCACGTCTGTCTTTTGCAGGGCTTATAATTTCTGTGGCTGGGGGCTTAGGCGAGGCAGGATTTGTGCCTTATTCATTCATTTATGTCCTCAAATCGCCAAGACTTAATTCTTTCCACATTGTAGCTGCCTGTTAAGAAGGAAAGGGAAGTGGTAGGAAAAGAAAGGGAAAGAAGTTCTCATATTGTTGTATCTGAGATCACTGTTTTCTTGATTACCTGGGTTAAGGCTATTTTTCATTCAATGCCTTCTGAAACCTCCCTAACAAACAGCTTAGTGAAAAATTCAGCCTTACCTTAAAAGACCTTTGCTTACAGAATAACTCTTAAAAGACATTATTCATTTGCAAAAGGCAGAAACTGTGATTTTTACACCAAGAGCTTTGAAAAGGAAACCAGCATTTGTAGACACATTGAGATTACAATAAAGTAGAAAAAGAAAGAGAGGGAAGGGAAATGTTCTGGTGCTTTGTGGCATGGAAGAGTCCTTCCTTAACTGCACCAGAGAAAGTAATCTTGCCAAGGTCAAAGGAAAATCCTTACTGCTAAACCCAGAATACATTTCAGTTCTTCTCTAACTTGACTCAACTGACCTTTTATTGAAAGTTGTTCCTCTCTTGATTTTCTTGAGAGCTGAACCTTCTAATTCCCATCTACTTTCTCAGTCTCTTTCACTGTTTCATTCTCCTTCTAATATTCCATTCCTGGAATTTTTTTTTTTAAGATTTTATTCATTTGAGAGAGAGAGAGAGAACGAGCAAGGGGAAGGGGCCAAGGGAGAGGGTGAAGGAGAAGCAGACTCCCCGCTGAGCAGGGATACCGATGCAGGCCTCCATCTCAGGACCCTGGATGGTGACCTGAGCCAAAGGCAAATGCTAAACTGACTGAGCCACGTAGGCACCCCTGGCACAACTGAAAAAAAAAAAATCAATTCTTGCTCCTTGAGAAATTTTTTTTTTATTCTCTTGTTCTATTTGTTCAATATGTTCAAAACTAGGCCAGTTGGTTCTTTCATTCCCTTCTTCTGATTTCCCTGCTCTACAAATGCTCTGTACCTCTCTCAGTGAACATTCCTACCTTCTACCTAACAATTCAAGGTCGGTACTTGGGCAGCATCCTTCATTCTTCTTTCTCTTCCATTCAGTCAGCCACTCAATTCAGATAGCTCTAAACCCTTGACATTCATCCTCTCCTTTCCCATTGTGATTGCTGTAATTAAGGGCTTTGTCATCTCTCCTCTGGTTGCTGCAGAACTCTATCTGGTTCCCCTCTCCACTCTCGCCTTCTTTCAGCACCTCATCAATACCACTACAGAATTATCCTTTCAATTGCAAATCTGATCAAGTTCCTTAGCGACTTCCCATTACTACCAAGTTAGCCCAAATGTCTGTAGGGCAGAATGAGGTATATATGGTGACATACTTCCCCGCCACCACCCTAGCCTCAGCTCCACTATTCTGTCGTTCGACTCCCACACACTACTTCATAACTCTGTGCCATTGTGTAGGCTGTTCCTGCCTGATGCGCTCCTCTCTTCCAGTCTTCCACTTCTACCCCTCTTTCCTCCTCTATTCTGAGTTAAAACTGTACTTTGTTATCTACTACTGTAGTCCTCTCATTTTGTTGAAATTGTTTGCTTGGATTTCTGTCTCCTCTTAGTTATGGACCATGTTTCTTTTCTTTGTAGTCCTTGAGGTGTAGCAAAGTGTATGGCATATGGTAGAGGCTGAATGTTCTGGAAATCCTGTCTGTGCTTGTGAAAACCTCATCTATTTCACCACATACCCAGAATCTGGAGCTTGTTCAAACCCAGAATTAAGAACTTTTCTCCCCACTTACACATTTAAGATTCTCTTGGCCAGAGTACCTGGTGTCGTGTGCCTCTAAACTTCCATTAATTAAGGTAAAACACCTCTCACAGATGATTAATGCCCACTGTTATGCTGGAACTCATTGTAAGAAAAGGAAAGATTTTTATCAACTAGAGACCATGGAGACAGGCCTTGGCCATCATGAATTCCCTCCTATTAACTGATAACAATGAGATAATTGAGGAAGATCGGTATATTACCTTGTTTAGGTAATTCTGTTGGATCTATTTTATTAAACAGGATTGCAGTGGGAGTTGGAACTGCAAGCTGTGCCTATAGAAAGCAAGAGTGATCATGGTCAGCATTTCCAGATGCTGCCTATGCAAAGAGAAGGAAAAATGATTACTGGCTTCAGCTTTGACTTTTTTTTTTTTAATAATAGTTGTATTTTTAAGTTTTTTAATTTATTTATGATAGTCACAGAGAGAGAGAGAGAGAGGCGCAGAGACACAGGCAGAGGGAGAAGCAGGCTCCATGCACCGGGAGCCCGATCTGGGACTCGATCCAGGGTCTCCAGGATCACGCCCTGGGCCAAAGGCAGGCGCTAAACCACTGCGCCACCCAGGGATCCCAGCTTTGACTTTTAATAAAACGTCAGTCATGAAAGAAAATTTAGCCTTTTGTACCTTGTAAATATCTGACCAGTTTTTTTTTTTTTAAGATTTTATTTATTTATTCATGAGAGATACGGAGAGAGAGAAGCAGAGACACAGACAGAGGGAGAAGCAGGCTCCATGCAGGGAGCCAGACGTGGGACTCGATCCCAGGACCCTAACGTCATGACCTGAGCGCAAGGCAGACACTCAACCCCTGAGCAGCCCAGGTGTCCCCTGAGCAGTTTAAAATGAGGCATTCTGGGATGTCTGAGTGGCTCAGGTGTCTGAGTGTCTGCCTTTGGCTTAGGGCATGATCCAGAAGTTTGAAGATCGAGTCCCACTTCGGGATCCTTGCATGGAGCCCGTTTCTCCTCTGTCAGCCTATGTCTCTGTCTCTCTCTCTCATGAATAAGTAAATAAAATCTTTAAAAAAAATGAAGCATTCTGTTAGGGAAATACCAAGTGTGAGAAGATGAGAGCTTTGTACATATGAATTTAAACCTCCCACAAAGAAGAGTTTGTAAGCACTAAAGTTTACACTCTTTCGTTTTAGTCCATACCAGTAATTATAAAATAAAATTTCGTGGTATTTTTCTTTTTGGATTAAATGAAAGACAGAAAAATCAAGAATCCTCGTATGTCTTCATTTCAATATGAAACAACTCTTACCATAAGAAAAGTATACACTTATAACTGTATAATCAACAATTTTATTAAATATAGAAGTTGAATATCATTTGACAAGTAGTGCTAAGTATTCTGGGAGACACTAAAGTTATTCCTGTCTTAAGGGATATAGAATGGCTTATTCAGCCCTGGAAGGTAATTTAAATGTCATCTAGTCCAGCTTCTCATCTGATGCTTAAATCTGTCCTACAAACACCGGCCAAACCTCTTGTGACTATCTGCAGTTAGAGGCAGATTTCTACCAATTGAGGCAGTTCATTGCATATTTATATAGCTATTATTTACTGATGATAATAAATAAAATGTATTGTTTGCTTACTATGTGTTAGGCATTGAGTTAAGCATTTTATCTTCAAAAATCCTATTTAATCTTTATTACAACCTTAAGAAATGGTACTGTTAGTATTTCTATTTTACAGATAAAGGGGAAACTGAGGCTTAATGAGGCTGGGCAGCTGTCCAACATCACCCAACTATAAGTAGAGGACCTGGCTTTGACTACATGGTTTACATTCTTTTTTTTTTTTTTTTTTCAAGTAGACTCCAGCTTTGAGCAGTGGCATTATCGTAGCCAATGAGGTTTATCCGAGGCGTGATTATTGCTAATTGAAAACTTTTCAAGTAGACGCCATACCCAGCGTAGAGCCCAACATGCAACTTGAACTCATAACCCTGAGATCAAGATCTGAGCTGAGATCAAGACTTGAACACTTAACCAACCGAGCCCCTACATTCTTAAACAGTATACACATGCAGCCTCTCTAATTCAACTTCTTCTCTTTGTTGACTTGAAATATACTTTCTTATAGCTTCTATTCATAGGCCTGAATTTTAATGAGGTGGCACTAAACATGTCCAGTCTCTCTTCTAAGTGATAGCTCTTTAAATAGTTGAACGCAGTTGTCTTATCCACTTCACCCCCCAGTATTTCCACTGAATTCAAGTGCATTGTCTTTCATTTTTCCTTGTGTGACATGGTTTCTAGGCCCTTTAACATCATGGTCACTACCTCTTGGAAAACCCCATTATACATTTAACTCAGCATAAAGTCAAAAAATCACAGCTTTATAAAAAGCTCAACTTTGTTGGAAGAGTGAAAATAACAAAGTTGAGAAATATGCTGTGGTCAACCAAAGCCACTAAGTGTTTTGTACATATGTTGGTAAGCTATCTCTCCGCTATCCTGTTCTTTACACAGTTTGCTTTTCAGACTTGAATTTAGAGCTTTGTACTGATCTCAGTTATGCTTTACCTTAATAGTATATTATTCTAGAATGCTATAGTTTTTTAGGATCAAATGAATATTTAATATTTTATTTAATATTTTTATTCTATTTTATTTCATTAACATTTTTTCCCTTTGTATTTATTAAAGGTGGATTTGGCTCCTAATTCTTTGTTTCAGAACTTGTGCTAGACTCATCTTACTGGTATTTTTAGACTTCACTACTCATGCATCCATGGTCAGCTGCTAGGTCACCTGGAGGGTGGTAGATCTAAAAGACCCTCAGCTGAAAAAAAATAAAAAAAAATAAAAAATAAAAGACCCTCAGCTGGGATAGCTAGTCTCTGTTTTACATGATTTCTCATCCTCCAACAAGCTAGCCTAGACTTGTTCACATGTGAAGAGGGGTCCCAAGACAGTAAGTGAAACCAAGAAAGACTGCATGAGTCCTAATAAGCTCAGGACAGAGATACCATTGTTTTCCCTGTAGTCATTTGGCCAAGGCAAGTCCCAAAGCCAGGAACCTTCAAAAACTGGGAAAGCAGCCTCCATCTCTTGATGGGAGGAGCTTCCAAGTCATTTTATAAAAGGCCACAATATCAAAGGCATGAAAATTGTGGCCATTTTTTAAATGTAACATAATCTTAGGGTTATGCCGTTTGTGGATTTGATAAGCACATCATCGAAATTATTCTTAAAAGAATCCATAGAAATCTCAATTTAATAGGGTCCAAAAATAAAGTTCTATGTAGCATACTACTTTGGTTATTATAATCTGTTTAGACAACCATAAAAACACACAATAAATACACCATAAAAACACACAATAAATAATAAAAGAAAAAACTTATATGCTAAATAAACTATACCATTCTGTTTCTAAAGACACATAATGAACAAAGTGATCTTTAGGTCTACTACCAGGAAAGTGAATGTACATGAATTTAACCTGAATCTGGATTTGAAAAAGAGAAGTCTAGAATCTGAATTGGGAAAGAGAAATGACAAAGGTGTTCAGATTAGGAATTAGCATATACAAAACTACACAGATGCAGTGAACTGACCAGAGTGAGAATACTGAAGAATTCCACTGAGAAGTGGTAAGAGAAAGGAAGGCTAGGTGGGAGGGATACATAATGAGAGAACTTGAAGGTGGAAACTTGAATCTGAATTTGACTTTGTAAGCAGTGGGGAATTATGGATGATTTTGAGCAAAAAGAGAATGTGATTAAAATTTTTGTTTTTTTTTTCTTTTTTTTTTAATAAATTAATTTTTATTGGTGTTCAATTTACCAACATACAGAATAACACCCAGTGCTCATCCCATCAAGTGTCCCCCTCAGTGCCTGTCACCCATTCCCCCCCACCCCCCGCCCTCCTCCCCTTCCACCACCCCTAGTTCGTTTCCCAGAGTTTGATTAAAATTTTTGTACAACTAACCTAGCATTGGTTTAAATGGGACATTTTTTGAGTCAGGAACCATTGAGAAAGCCTTACAGCTTTTTAAATTCCTGATTTAAACCAAGTAACTGATATATTTTTCTTAAGGTAGTGAAAAACAAAAATGACCTAAATAATTACCCTGTCAATAAGTTTTATTTCAGCCAACGTAAGGAGAAGACAGAAGGTGCCAAAATCTGGAAAAAGTTGACTGTTTTTTTCTTAAAGAAGAAAAGGAAATGCAGCTACTTCTGCTTATATTTGAGTCATTATGTCATGTGTATAGATTTTTGAAGGTTATTTCCCACAATGGCAAAGTGATAGTTTGCAGAAATAAAAAGCTGACATTTTCAAGATTCAGAACTTAGTGATTGAACAAAATCCTGAGTAATCACTAAAGTCTTAATTTTCTGTCCTGGTATAGAAGTGCTTCTTATTGTAAGAGGTCATGACAGACACCCCAGCTTTCCCAGATACTCTCAATCTGAGTCCTACCATGAGATCTCTGTAAGTAACAAAATCTCTCTCAAATCAATGTTCCAAAGTCAGGACACAGAGAGTGCTGGGAAAATTATTGAATGTTTGTAAAATAGTTTGAGATCCCCCTTAGAAAAGGCCTATGGCTAATCAGAATTCCATCACTAGGTTCATGGTATAACAAAGGCATCTTGACTACCTGTCTGGAGATGTTCTTGGAATACATACATTCTAGAAGAAATCAATTTAAATCCTCATTTCCCTTATACACTGAAGCGAATCCCAGATTGACCCAAGATTTAATGTTAAACAGAAAGAAAAAAAAAGATAAAGTCCTGGAAAATATTTAATGATCTGATATTGTAATAGATTAAGACTTTCTAAGCTTAAAAGTATTGGAACACTAATTCATTAATGGATCTAGGAAATATCAGTGACCATTAGAACTGATAGCTCAAACATTGATTGCCTGCAACGTTGATTACCTGCAGCCACTAATTAATTTTAACGTCACTAAAAGTGAGACATTACGTATCTCATGACATGATACAGAAGGAGGCTCACCACATCACCTATAAAGTATTCTATGTCTCCAAAATTAAACCTGAAGCTTACCCAATCTGTAGCTCTATCACTTCATAGAAAATGCACAGGATAGGGCAGCCTGGGTGGCTCAGCAGTTTAGTGCCGCCTTCAGCCCAGGGTGTGATCCTGGAGACCCAAGATTGAGTCCCATGTCAGGCTCCCTGCATGGACCCTGCTTCTCCCTCTGCCTGTCTGTGCCTCTCATGAATAAATAAATAAAATCTTTTTTAAAAAATGCACAGGATAGATGAATGTAGTAAATGACATCACAATACAATCATTCAAATCTAGAAAAGGTTTTATTTCTTAGGACAAATGACTCCATTTCTTTAACAAAGGAAGGGCATAAAATATAAGGGAGGGGAAACCTTTGTGACATATCATTAAATACAGCACATCAATCCTATTTGAATCTAGATTCAAAAATGTAATTCTGAAATGACATTTTAAAAATCAGAGAAAACTAAGGCGGATTGGATATTAGAAATTTAAAAGTTAGGGCACCTGAGTGGCTGAGTCAGTTAAGCATCTGCTTTCAGGTCAGGATCCTGGGATCAAGTCTCGGCGTTGGACTCCCTGCTTAGAGGGGAATCTGCTTCTCCCTCTACCCTTCACCCCTACTCATGCTCTTTCTCATGCTCACCTGCTCTCTCTCAAATAAATAAATAAGTAAATAAATAGAAATTTAAAAATTATCATAAATGTTGATGGGTGTGTTGGTTGTTCTTTGAAAAGCTATTATCAAGCTAGAGCTGTATTCTGAAGTACTTATATGTGACATAATATTATGTCTGAGATTTACTTTAAAATACTTCAGCAAAAAACAATGAGAAGAAGGAGAGAATAGATGATGATAGATGAGTATAGATGATAATGTTTATGCTTGGTAATGAGTACATGTGGGTTCATTATAATATTTTTTCTACTTTTATATAAGTTTGGAAACATCTGTTCAAATTATTTAAAAGTTATTGGAAAAAATATCACAAAGGAAAAGGTCAATATAATCTACAACATAAAATTAAGAATTTTTATGTTTTTTTAAACAATAGCCTGGGGAAAATGTTCATTACAAATGTGGCGAAGAATTAACATCCATTTTGAAACACATGCATACACTTACATATACATATACAAGCTGATAGGAAAAATGCTAAAAACCTAATAGCTAAACAATACAAACATAGAATTCAAAAGAGGAAATGCAAATCTCTTAAAACATCCCTCTAGAAATAATCATAAAAAAGCAAGTTAAATTCTTTTGAACTACTAAACCAAGCTATTCTCCAAAACATATATGCCTTTTATGTCCTGGAAGACAGTCATTTCCTATGATCAATAGAGAAGAATATTTTATATAGTAGCAGCTTTTTTATTAAATGCCAAAAAAGTGTCATGTACTATACAGTAAGGATTATTTTGGGAAAGTCTAACACTTCACCAGTGCTGATAAAATCCTGGCCAAGAATCCATGCTGGGGCTGAAGACGAGTGCATTAAAAAAAAAAAAAATGAACTCGGAAGAGGGCTTCACAGGGTGCTTCTAGGGGGTGTTGACAGTGTTCTTAATTTGGCTGGTAACTACATGGGTGGTCCTTCATAACTATTTCTTAAATTGTACATATAGATTTCATGCTCTTTAAATACATGCACTATAGTTTATAATAAAAGTTTGTTTTAAAATAAACTGCAGCCAGTATGGTGACCCACATGCCTTGAGTTGCCTTATGTGGTGGTTGGCCTGAAATTGCCCTGAGTGAGAGCAGAAGAGTATAACTGCCTTGGAATGGAGTGCAGCATGGGGGTGTCCTTGAGTTTCTATAATGGTAGAAGCTGTGTCCTGAGAGAAATTCTTAACTCATGTTTGGTTCCCGGGACTCCCCAGAAGCATGGCTGTCAGGGGAGTGTTCATCTCTGGAAGTACCCTAAATTTACAATACCCTAGGAAAACCCAAGAATTCCTTGAGAATTTTCTTTTTTTCCCCAGTTTTATTGAGAAATAATTGACATACATTACGGTATAAGTTTAAGGCATACAGCATGATGATTTGGTTTATGTACATCACGAAATGATTACTGCAACAGGTTCAGATGCTATCCTGGTTCTCATATAGATACAACAAGAAGAAAGATGGAAGTAAAGAGTAAAGGAAAAAAAATTTTCTCCTTGTGAAGAGAACTCATGATTTACACTCTTAACAATCTTCCTGTGTATCACACAGCAGAGTTAACTATAGTCATCATGGTGTACATTATATCCCTAATACTTATTTATCTTATAATAGAAATTTATATCTTTTGACCACCTTCCTCCAATTCTCTCTCCATACCTTGCTTCTGGCAACCATAAGTTTGATCTCTTTTTCTATGAATTTTTTTTTGTTGTTATTGTTTGTTTTTAAGACTCCACATATAATTGAGATCGTACAATATTTTCCTTTCTCTGTCTGGCTTATTTCACTTAGCCTAAATGACTTCAAGATCCATTCTTGTCATAAACGGTAGGATTTCCTCATTGTTTATGCTAAATAATATTCCATCATGTATATTTATCACAAATTCTTTATCCTTTCATCCATTGATGGAAGCTTAGGTTGTTTCCACATGTTGGCTATTGTAAATAATGTTGCAGTGAACACAGAGGCACAGATATCTTTTCTAGTTAAAGTTTTTGTAACCATTGGATATATTCTCAGAAGTAGAGTTGCTAGATCATGTGGTGGTTCCATTTTTAATTTTTTGAGGAGTCTCCATACTGTTTTCCATAGTGGCTGGACCTGGTTAGTTTTTTGTTTTTTGTTTTTAATCCCATCGAATGGGAGGTTTTAATGACTAAAAAAGCTCCATGTACGTTACACATAAAGGTAGCATCAAGGACTTTCTAAGAATGGACTTAAAATGGTTTTCTAGGGGCACCTGGGTAGCTCAGTTGGTTAAACATCTGCCTTTGGCTCTGGTCATGATCCCTAGGTCCTGAGATTGAGCCCTGTGTGGGGCTTCCTGCTTAGTGGGGGTCTGCTTCTCCCTATCCCTCTGTGCTCTCTCTCTTTCAAGTAAATAAATAAAATATATTTTTTAAGATTTTATTTATTTATTCATGAGAGACACAGAGAGAGAGAGGCAGAGACATAGGCAGAGGGAGAAACAGGCTCCCTGTGTGGAGCCTGATGCAGGACTTGATCCCAGGACCCTGGGATCGTGCCCTGAACTAAAAGCAGGCACTCAACCACTGAGCCACCCAGGAGCCCCAATAAATAAAATCTTTAAAAAAATTTTAAAAGTGGTTTTCTAATAGCTAAGATGAATTTCCTCTTATTTTTTTTCATCTTTTTACCTAGTTCCCCCAGGAGATTAATACCATGTAATTTGCAAGATGGAAAGTAAGGGTAAAGGAGTGGATGATTGATTAAGTTATGATCTTACAAAATTAACCAAGTTTGTTCTCCATCATTAACTCTCAGCTTTAAGATGCTGTGTGCAGTTTGTAACTGGTGTGTCCAGAAGGCTTGTATGTTAAGCAGTCATATCTGGTCATATTTGGTTCTTAGCATCAGATATACAACTATGATTTGTCAATGGTCATGCACTTTTAAAAAAAGCGATATGATGATAAATATCATCATGATCATCATGATAAATGATAAAACAACCAAAAAATGTCAAAGATGTGACCATTTGTTGATACAACTATGGAGATAATCAATTTAAAAAGCCATTTAGAACAAGGAATTAAGGCTTTTCCTGAAGCCATACAACTCAGATTATGCTCTATAATTCTCTTTCCCCACTTGTCTTCCCAATTCCCTTCAACTTTACCAAATTAACTGGAGCCTGAGTATTACACTCTTATTCTTAAGAAAGTCTTTCCTGGAGACAAGGGATTTAATCTTTAAGTTTCGTGCATGAATTTTAAAATGTTAATGACAAATTGGAATGGCATTTAATTATTTGCAATAGAATTTGGTTTAGTTCTAAAAAAGAAAAAACCCTCTTTTTCTGATTATAGAAATAATGCTCTTCTTGTTCTTCATTATGGTTAAATTTGGAAAATTCAGGGAAGGGCAGAAGGAAACAAAAATTTCCATAACCCAAAGATAACTATAATTCAAAGTTAACATGTTTTTGTGTTTTCTTCCTACTTATGCATACATTTGTGTTATATAACTAAGATTATAAAACATTTGCAATTTTTTATTCAAACAGTTTTAACTTCACATTATTATATGAGCATTTTACAATTTCATTACACAGATTTCAAAAATACCTTTTTTAGTTAAGGTATGCATTGACACAGAGCATTATATTAATTACATATATAATACAATGTCAAAAATCTTAATTCTAATAAATAATATTTGAGTATGTCATTATAGTTTAAATTATTTTTAAGCTTTGGATATTTTGGTTGTTTCTGACTTTTGTCATTATCAATAATGCTAAAATTTTAAAAAATTAACATACTTATACATAGATCTGTGTATGTTTCTCTAATTATTTCTTTATAACTTTTCCTAGACATGGCAAAGGCTAGAAACTTTTAAAATTTCATAATATGTACTGCTTAGTTGCAAGTCAGAAAGTTATTCAGTATATAATTCTACTAGCATTATATCAGAATGACAATCTCACTACACCTCTATCAGCACTGAATATTATAATTTTTAATCTTTGCCGAGTTAAATCATGGTATTTCATTGTTTTCATTTGCTATTGTTTACTAGTGGGGTTGATTTTTTTTCTTGGGCCTATTTGGTTCTTTGTACTTCTGTATAGTACATGTGCATATCTTTGATATGTTTTCTTTTGGAACTTCGGTTTTTTATACTGATTTTTTTTACACATGTGATAGGGATGAAAGGAAACTATATTAAACCATGAATGTTAGTGATCCTCCTCCTTTCCCTTCTCTCTTTCTCATTTCCCATTTTTCTTCTCATAAGAAGGAATGTTGAGCCTTCAGCTTTGCTAATTGGAGAAAAGTACAGTTGAGAGCATGCAGACTAAATTATGTACATAAGGAAAGGCATGGTAATATATAAAAGAATAAGATAAGGACATATGGAGGTAGCTGATTAGGGGAAAAGGTTATGGAAATAGCAAGAAATTGGAGACACTGGACAGGAGGGAGAATGAGAAAAGGAATAAGGTCAGGATGAGCTACAGTTTGGAGACCTAATAATAAGGGATATGAACTGATTGATGAGGCTTTGATGAGAAGGATAAGCAAAGAGGATTTTTAGTAAATTTCACAGTTTTATGCAGTGAAACCTCATATTTGCTGTTACCTCTGCTCCTCATAGGAAAATAAAACCATGTTCCATAAATCTTCAACGTTGTGGAATTGGATTTGTGTTCCTTTTGGATGTGTCATTGAGCTAGAATGGGCCTTAAGAAAGGATAAGATAGCCCAGGTTTATTATTAAGGTTAAACTCACATAATAAATATAAATAATGCTGTCATTTTTTTTGAGAGCATGTAAGAGCAGGGGGTGGGGAGTGGCAGAGGGAGAGGGAGTAAGAGAGTCTCAAGCAGACTCCCCCCTGAGCATGGAGCCTGATGCGGGGCTTGATACCATGACCATGAGATCATGAGTTGAGCTGAAATCAGGAGTCACTTAACCGACCGAGCCATTCAGGCACCCCAATGCTCTCATATTTTTAAACAAATAGTTTCCCTCTATTGACTTTAATTTTGTTTAAGAGAATTTGCACAGATATTCTAGAGGTGGAAATAGCAACTTAGAAAAGTTATACTGTAAAACAAGCCTCTCCTATCTGGGAAAGATGTTTGTCTGCCTGCCTGCCTGCCTTCGTTCCTTCCTTCCTCTCTCTCTTTTTTCTTCCCGTAAGTATGTGATATTACACAGGTATATAATATGGTGAGGTTTGAGAGAACACCCTCCTGACCAGGCAGTCAGATCACTGGGGTCAGCCCAGACTATCAATTGTTACAAACAGGGAGTCTCTTCACATTCAGTTGCGTTATTTATAAGTCTACATCTTTGTATATGGTTATGTCTACAAATGTGTGTGTGTGTATGTTGGAGTTACCCAATATCATCACCTTGCTTTTCTTCCAGTTTTTCTGTGGCATCAGTATTTACATTTAACACTTAAATAACTATGAGATAAATGACTTTTGTTATAGGATGAGTTGACGATCTGTTATTATTTTTTAATTACCCAGTTTGTTCTAATTTCATCATTGGAGAGTTAATTCTGTCTCTGTTAGGATGTGATACTTACTTTATTGCATATCAAATTCATTTGCATATCAAAGTCATTGGAATTTGTCCTTTCTTTTCTAGGAGCATGCTGTATTGATTTTTACAGATTTATAGTACCTTTTGATATTCCCTCATTATTTTTTAATAAAGATTTTATTTATTTATTCATGAGAGACACAGAGAGAGAGGCAGAGACATAGGCAGAGGGAGAAGCAGGCTTCCTGTGGGAGCCCAATGTGGGACTCCAGCCTGGGACCCCGGGATCATGCCCTGAGCCGAAGGCAAATGCTTAACCACTGAGCCACCCAGGTGTCCCTCCCTCATTACTTTTTTGAAATTATTTTGGGTATCTTCTAAAAATTTTTTGAAACTTTGTCAAAAGTACACTAAATCTGTAAATTACTTTGCAAAGAATTGACATCTTTACCACATTTGTCCATCACATTTAGAATAAAGAATATCTTCCTGTTCTAACATTTTCTCTGTTCATCAGAAAAATTCTATAATTTTTCTTTATGAAAGGTACCACACAATTTTTAATCAAAGTTATTGTTATATATTTTATATATTTTTTTGCTGTTATAAATGAGATTTTTTCCCTTAATATTTCCAAACTGGTTATTGCTAATACATGGAACAAATTTTGAATTTTGAATTTTTATTTTGAATTTGGTCACCATACTGAACTTAAATAAAGTTAATTCTAATATTTTATTAGTTGATTCTCCTGGGGTTTTCCAAATACATTTATGTTATTTATAACTGGAAATAAAATATCACAAAGGACATAAAATCAATTCCATTTCTTATATTTTGAATAGAAGGTTTTCTAGGAAAATTTTTGCCTAATATTGAAAAGCAATAGCAAGATCATAGCTAACAAAGGGATACCGGAGACGTTACCATTTAATGCAGAAACAAGACAAAGATATCCATTAAGACCACATTATAAATGTTATTTGACCTTTCTATTAACTTAACATGGAAGGTATTATTGATACAGAATACATTTAAGCTTGATGGGATACATAACACATCAATAATACCATATTTTTGATGAGGAAACCAAAATGCAGAGTGGTGAGGAACTTGCCCAGGATCAAGAATATTAGATTTGAACCCAAGTCTGTGATGTGCCATTCTGTTCTGTTCACTAGAACTTTTTGCTTATTAAACCTTTCAGCAAAAGGGAAGAATTTTATTTGAATATTGCTTAAAATTTAATAAAATGCTTTTATGCACTTTGTCTTATTTTTTCAGAACTAACCTTTGAGTTAAGTGAGCCCATGATCATTCCTAAATAGTACTAAATAAATATTAAAACTTGGTCTCTTATCTCATAAGTGGTTTAGCTACATCACAGTATCATCTGTTCCCTGAAAAAATAAAATAAGGCAGAGCACTTAGAGAATGGCTGTTCTTCTGATTCAGATATGCCCCTGCTGCTTTAATTACACCTGTGGGTGGTTTTCTCTTTCATATATATTTTATAATATTGAATTGGTGTAATTTTGAAGAGGACTGGTGTGAGTTTAGGGGTTTGGGAGAAACCCAGATAGAAAGACTAATTTTTCTATTATGCTGAAAAGGAGAGCTACAGGAAAATTTTAAGTTACCATGTGGATGAAATTTGTATGAAGGAAGGTGAAAAGCGTTTTCTCCCCAGACAATTTTCAAACCCACAAAGAGCAGCATTTGATATATTTCATATATTTTGAAACAGAAAAAAGGAGCCCAGATTCCTCACAGCTTGTCTGAGGTTTTACCAAGCATTGGTGCCAATTTATGAACTGATACAGTTTCTGCTTTTCTTCCAAGAACAATCATGGCATCATATATCCTTTCGATCTCTGTATTACAAAGAAAATGTAGATTCAGGGCTTAGGTGCCTGTGTTGTTTCTGTGCACCTAACCTGCTCATCTGGACCTCACAGTGGCCTTTATCCCAGATTTTCTTGCCCTATGACTAAGATCAGGCTAGGGTGGGGTCATGCCTGCCTTGTTCTGAGTGAGCATGGGAAGCTGGAAAATACCCACTGTGTCCTCATAAAAGCATTTTGTAATAGGTTCAGTTAGGAAAACAGTACTCAAGGAATTATTTGAAGGAAGGCTAGATGTCTCCACACTAAGCTGGTGTGTGTGTGTGTGTGTGTGTGTGTGTGTGTATTGCCACTTCTAGTAGGAAAAAGATTCTTGAAAGAATATAGGAGCTTTTCAGAATCATCTGGGCAACAGTTCTTAGATTACTTATTTTTTTATTTTCTTAGATGTCTTAATACTCTGAATAATTTTAATTGCATTAATAATAACCAACTTTGTTGTCATTTAGGTTTCTTAAACAGTATATCCATATTATGAAAATAGTCCTTAGCCATTAAAAACTATTTAAAGCATATGTAATAACTTAGGGAGACTATTTTATACACTAATAAAAATGTCAATGCAAATTTGTTTGAGTCAGGTCTCTTTTGGTTCTTAGCAATATTGAAACACCTCAGATAAAAGGGGCTTTAAGTAGGTTTTAGAAGTCTCATGAGAATCAAATCATAGGAATCAAGGATGGAGGAATCTCTTGGAATTTGAATGTGGAAAATCACTGAGCATAAAGCTCCTTTCTAGAGCAGCCCCAGTGGTTTAGCAGCGCCTTCAGCCCGACCGTGGTCCTGGAGACCCGGGATCAAGTCCCACATCAGGCTCCCTGCATGGGGTCTGCTTCTCCCTCTGCCTGTGTCTCTGCCTCTCTCTCTGTCTCTGTGTCTCTCATGAATAAATAAATAAAATCTTTTAAAAAAAAGTTCCTTTCTTGGGTACTGAATTTCCCTGGCAAACCTCTCTACAAGCCATCTCCATATTTCTCTCTCTACCAGGCCTACCTCCTCTCCTTAAACATAGATTTTGCTGTCTCATAACTTCAGCTTGCAAATGTTTTCCTTAGCTTCTATTATATCTCACGTGTTCATCTTAGCTTATTCATCTTAGTTTAGTTCGCTAAATTCACCTCTGAGTCTTCTACTTCCCAACTCCTAAACTGACTGGCTCAGCTCATCTTTTTGAGTCAGGCCAGTTTGTAGGTTTTTAGTTTAAGAATGGGCAACCTGGGGATCCCTGGGTGGCGCAGCGGTTTGGCGCCTGCCTTTGGCCCAGGGCGCAATCCTGGAGACCCGGGATCGAATCCCACGTCGGGCTCCCGGTGCATGGAGCCTGCTTCTCCCTCTGCCTGTGTCTCTGTCTCTGTCTCTGTCTCTGTCTCTGCCTGTGTCTTTGGCTCTGTCTCTCCTTCTATCTCTCAAGAATAAATAAATAAAATCTTAAAAAAAAAAAAAAAAAAAGAATGGGCAACCTTTGATTCTGATGGCCAAATATCACTTTGGTATACCAAGGTACATACTCTTAGGCTGGAGGAACCCTAAGTAAGAAGCATCAAAAGTGTGCTTAGTATTTAAGTGCTATGTAGAAATATGCATGGCAAGAAAACAGAATTAGGACAATAAATAAAAATATTAATAGCAGTTGTCTCTGTTCAGTAATATCACAAAAACGTCTTTTTCTTCATTTTGTCTAGTTTTCTTCAATGAACACATAATATTTTATACTTACAAATATAATAAACTTCAAATACTGAAAAAAAAATTTAAAGGACAATGGTGTTAAAACTAAAGGAGAACCCAGGGGACACCTAGGTGGCTCAGTGGTTGAGTGTCTGCTTTGGGCTCAGGGTGTGATCCTGGAGTCGTGGGATCAAGTCCCCACATTGGGCTCCTTGCATGGAGCCTGCTTCTTCCTCTGCCTGTGTCTCTGCCTCTCTTTCTCTCTGTCTGTCATGAATAAATAAATAAAATCTTTTAAAAAAAATAATGAAAAACAAAAGAGACCTCAGGATGATATAATTCAACGTCACTTCCATTTACAAAGGTTGAAGCAAGCCCATGTAATTAAGTGACTTACCTAAAGTCAAAGAACAAGGGAGGAGCTAAGGTCCAAGGCTTCTGACTTATTCCTAAATAAGCTCAGCCATGCACAATACTGCTTTGTTTGAACCAAATCAGATAAATGCCACAATTGCAAGTCAGAGCCTGTAGGTAGTGGATCTCTGTGTATGAGATCTAACTGTAAACCATGCTCTAAATTTTTAGGACCTGGGCAAGTTTGTTAAAATAATACCCAGTTGACTTAAAACAGAACTCCAATACCCAGGTTTCATTAAACCATCATTTTGCTATGAGCTGTATTTTGCTTCTACTTATACACTTGAAATTGTCAGCCGTGCTTTATGTTAAAAAAAAAAATAGTAGAGTTGGAAAGGAGGAATTAGGGAATTTCCAGACATGAAGTACAATCTCACTTTATACTTGCATCTTTCTCTCCACTTTGGTGGTTTTGGCTTCCTTCCCTTCCATGTATCTTCTCTTGATGAATTAACATGAATCTCTTGTGAGAATAAAGTCTTTTGGGGTGAGAGTGAAGTAGAGGCTGGGAGGGGAATAAAATCAGATCTATGTTAAGGGAGAAAAGAAAAGTTAGAAGACTCTTAAGGTTTTTTCAAAGACAAGACATCATGCTAATATGAAATACCATGCCTGGCAGGAAAAGGTTACCGCACAGTTTGAAAGTGGCTTCTACTGAAATTGGAAGAAACAAAAGCCCTAAGGGATTTAGTTAGTTCTGGACATCGAAATGCTCAGAGATAATCTCAGCTCTAGCACATTTACAATACATAAATTCCTCTTGCATAGAGCCTCAGAGAAGCTTGAGATATGATTCAGGTTGAAGTCACTGGGCCATTTAGAATTTATTTCAGTGTTGGGTTAGGAGAGGATGAGCTAATATGATATATGTCACAAGAATGACAGACATAAGTCTCAGTAGTCTGTAATGGTAACTTGAAAAATCACTCCAAAACAAGTACAATGAAAAAATTTTAAAATATAAATCTAACTCTGAAAAAAACAAAACAAAAAATAATCATGAAAGTAAAAGATAGGCCAATGCTGCTTACTAGTAGTTGACATAAAAATGTCTTTGAGCTGTTAATTTCAAGCTAAATATGAGTTAAGCATGTCCAAGATAATGGATAAAGGGGGGGAAGTCCACAATAGTTTTTTTAGGTTTTAGCATTTCATGTTAGAAAAAGCAGACTGGAACATGCCCCAAGTAGGGAAGAGGGTACACAAACCATTTCTTAGGGAATCAGAAATATTTATCCTGGATAAGGATATTCACTTTGAGGTATGGAGGAAAAGTATTCTATACTAATGGTTTTCAAATACTTGTAGACTTCCTCAAGAAACAAGAAAAATTTTGAATAAACAATCTAACCTTACATTTAGATGAACTAGAAAAAGAACAAACAAAACCCAGAGTTAGAAGGAAATAATAAAGATCATAGTGAAAGTAAATGAAATAGATTTTATGAAGCCAACATCACTCTGATACCAAAACTAAAGACACTACAGAAAAAGGAAATTAAAGATCAATGTCCCTGATGAACATAGATGCAAAAACCTCAACAAAATATTAGAAAACCAAATTCAAAAAGACACTAAAAAGATCATTCACTATGATCAAGTGGGATTTATTACAGGGATGCAAGGATGGTTTGATATATGTAAGTCAATCAGCATGATACAGCTTATTAATAAAATGAAGGATTAAGATCATATGATCATCTTTGTTGGCAAGGATGCAGATAAAGGGAAACACTTTTGCACTGTTGGTGGGAATGCAAACTAGTGCAGCCACTCTGGGAAATAATATGGAAGTTCCTAAAAAATTAAAAATCAAACTAGTCTATGACTCAGCAATTGCCTACTAGGTTATTTATCTAAAGTACACAAATATCCTGATTTAAAGGGGCACTTGCACCGCAGTGTTTATAACAGCAGTATCAACAATAGCCAAATTATGGAAAAAGCCTAAATATCTATCAACGGATGAATGGATAAAGAAGATGTGGTATGTATTATGTGTACAGATGTATATGTATCTCTATATAATGGAATATTACTCAGCAATAAAAATGAATGAAATCTTGATATTTTCAACTACGTGGATAGAACTAGAGAGTATTATGCTAAGCAAAATAACTCAGAGAAAGACAAATGCCATATGATTTCACTCATGTGGAATTTAAGAAACAAAACAGATGAACATAGGGGAAAGGAGGGAAAAATAAAATAAGATAAAAACAGAGAAGGAGGGGCAGCCTGGGTGGCTCAGCGGTTTAGCGCCGCTGCCTTCAGCCCGGGGCGTGATCCTGGAGACTCGGGATCGAGTCCCACGTGGGGCTCCCTGCATGGAGCCTGCTTCTCCCTCTGCCTGTGTCTCTGCCTCTCTCTGTGTCTCTAATGAATAAATAAATAAAATCTTAAAAAAAAAAACAGAAAAGGGGGAAAACCATAAGAGACTCTTAACTATAGAGAACAAAGTGAGGGTTGCTGGAGGGGAGGTGAGTAGGGGGATGCAGTAAATGGGTGATGGGCATTTATTGGGATGATCACTGGGTATTATATGTAAGTGATCAATTACTAAATTCTCCTGAAACCAGTATTACACTATATGTTAACTAATTTGAATTTATTTTTTTTAAAGATTATTTATTCATGAGAGACACAGAGAGAGAGAGAAAGAGAGAGGCAGAGACACAGGCAGAGGGAGAAGCAGGCTCCATGCAGGGAGCCTGATGTGGGACTGGATCCCAGGACTCCAGGACCACGCCCTGGGCCAAAGGCAGGGGCCAAACTGCTGAGCCACCAAGGGATCCCCCACTAATTTGAATTTAAATGAATAAAAAAGATTATATGATCATCCCAATAAATGAAGAAAAAGCATTTGACAGAATTTAATATCCATCATTATAAAAACTCTCAATGAAGTGGGTAATCCAGTAATTACACTTCTGGGTATTTACCCAAGGAAAACAAAAACACTAACCCAAAAAGATGTATGTACCTCTATGTTTATTGCAGCGTTATTTATAATAGACAAGATATGGAAGGAAACTAAGTGTCCATCAACAGGTGAATGGATAAAGAAGATAAGGTGTATATATTACTGAGCCATAAAAAGAATGAAATATTGCCATCATGGATAGACTTAGAGGGTATTATGCTAAATGAGATAAGTCAGATAAAGACAAATATCATATGATTTCACTTACATGTGAAATCTAAGAAACAAACCAAACAAATAACAACAAAGTAGAACAGACTCAGAACAAACCGGCAATTGCTGAAGGGGAAGAGACTGGGAGATTAGGTATAATGAGTGAAGGTGATCGCGAGTTACAAACTTCCAGTTATAAAATAAATAAATGGGGCAGCTCTGGTGGCTCAGCGGTTTAGCCCCTGCCTTTGGCCCAGGGTGTGATCCTGGAGACCCAGGATCGAGTCCCACACCGGGCTCCCTGCATGGAGCCTGCTTCTCCCTCTGCCTGTGTCTCTGTCTCTGTCTGTCTGTCTCTCTCTCTCTCTCTGTCTGTCATGAATAAATAAGTAAAATCATAAATAAATAAATAAATAAATAAATAAATAAATAAATAAATGACAGGGATGAGAAGTATAGCATAAGGAATATAGTCAGTAATATTGTAATAATTTGCATGGTGACAAATGGTATCATGATAAGCATTTAGTAATGGACATAATTGTCAAATCACTATGTTGTGCACCTGGGACTACTATAAAATGTGTCAACTATACTAAAAATAAAAGTTATTAAAAATTTTAAAATATATGAAAAATTTTAAATAATAAAAATTTTAAAAATGCTCAAAGGATCCTCGTGGAGTTAGAATTCTTTGATAAAGGACAAAAGGGTTGAATTTACAGGAGATAAATTCCAATTCAAAATGGGGAGGATCTTTATAATGATCAGAGCTATGCCCAGATTGTAATGAACTGCCTTGTGAGGTACAGTGTTCTCTGTTATTTAGAAGAGTTTAAGCAGAGGTTTAAAAATGTACTAGATGACAGTAGAGGTTCTTCTAAGACTCATGATGTGAATCTGTGCATTAAAAACTTAACAGTCACTTAAAGCATTGTTTCTCTTTTTACACTATTGTTTGCATTAAGTTATGGCACGCTGCCCTTGTTATTTTAGGGTAAACACTGAGAAAATTTGGGTATTAAAATAATAGCAAAACACCAGCAGTCAGGGTTGCCCCATGCATTCCTCAAATAATGAGTTTTCTTAACACTTGTGGGGGTGGTGCTGTGAGACCTTTACCATATTTATTTACACACATGAGGGTGGTGCTGTGAGACCTCTATGGTATTTACTTATGGTTCTCTCCACAAGCATTGATTGTGTGTCTGCCATGTGCTAGACAGGCACTGCGCCAGAGTTCAGGATCCAGGGTCTAAATGTGAAAAAGACATGGTTCCTCAGGATGCAGTTTTATTTAAGGTTATAATGTGATTTTTTAAAGAGATTTTATTTATTTATTCATGAGACACACAGAGTGAGAGAGGCAGAGACACAGGCAGAGGGAGAAGCAGGCTCCATGCAGGGAGCCCGATGCGGGACTCCATCCTGGATCTCCAGGATCACGCCCTGGGCTGAAGGCAGCGCTAAACCGCTGAGCCACCCGGGCTGCCCAATGTGATACGTTCTTAACGCTAAAATGAACTTCTGTTTTAGATTTCCTTGATTTAATGCTGCCCCATTTTGTCGGATGCCTTGATGTCCTTAGATGAGAGTTGTTCAAGTATGTATACCTTGATGAACCACCTGTAATATAGACTTTCAGTTCAAATCTTTCAGTGTATTCAAGTTAAGAAAGTGACTTTATTGCACTGTATTTAAGTGAGGTAGAAAATGAGTAAATGTGTACTTGTTCTAAGCATTTTCCCCAATGCTGCTGTCTTTGAATATTTAGTAGGTTTATTCAGTACTTATACTAGGGTATCTTTTTCTCTTACAAGTTGAGCTGGTGAAATTTAAGTTCTGAAGAATTATCCAATAATTAGAGGTCTTTTAATCTGGAGTATTTCACAGTTAATATGTGAGTAGATGTTGGCCTGTATTAAGCATTAAGATTTAAAAAAAGAGATAAATGCAGGTTAATTTTGCAGGAGGCTTTAGTATTATCCAACCAGTTCTTTGGACTTCTGCTTAGACATGAGAGAACTGGCAAATTAAGTGCCAGTTTTATTTGCTCCTTGACTACTTTACAACTAGCTGCTTTCTTTGTTTTTTGTTTTTTTTTTTTTTACAAATTAAATCTTTTTTTTTTTTTTTTTTTTTTTTTTTTAAGAAAGCAATCTCTAAAGTTGCTTTCAATTTGTTAAAACCTCCAAAGTCCATCTGTTTCTGAAGGGCAGAGCTGCCGGGGGAGTCCTTGACCAAGCCTATACTACTACTTTTGGGATTGAAGTGTAATCCTTTTCAACAGAACATGAAGATTAATTCCCCTGTGGACAACAGCCAGGCCCCTTAGCAAGCTGATCATGTCTTCACTGTTGCTTGTTGCTTAAGTTTGGCTGTTTAATGAATCTGTATTTTGAGGATTCAAGGATACAAGTCATGTTCTTAGCAAGATTCATATCCACTTTTTTGGAATGCTCATCTCCTTAAACAGGACAGCACAGTTGATTGTAGGTTACTTTACTTCAGGATGTCCAACAACTGTTTTAAAACAATAATGATAACCTATGAGTATTTTCTTGTAAAATATTAGCACTGAGGCAGAGTTGCTCTCAATGAAGCCCACAATCACTCGTGAAAGATACAACTATAGGAAATCAGATGGAGCTGTCTAGCTTAAAAATAACAGCAAAGTGGGGATCCCTGGGTGGCTCAGCGGTTTGGTACCTGCCTTTGGCCTAGGGCGTGATCCTGGAGTCCTGGGATTGATTGCCCCATCGGGCTCCCTGCGTGGGGCCTGCTTCCCCTCTGCCTGTGTCTCTGCCTCTCTCTCTCTGTGTGTCTCTCATGAATGAATAAATAAAATCTTAAAATAAAAATAACAGCAAAGTTTATCAAGCAGCAAATGAGTTTATTTTATTTATTTTTTTGGACATTGATTCCTTTATTAGTTCATCGCAGAAGAGGTTGGGGGGATTGGGAGATCCCTTAGAAGAGCAGAAGGGGCACAGCCTGTCCTCAGAGCTACTTCTCAGTCAGAACACAAGACATGATGGAAACAGACTTGTCCCAGGCAGCATGGATGGTTGCCTGGAAAATCTCAGGGAACTGCAAGGTGACCATGACTAGCAGACAGTGTGTCAGGACACCTATAGGATATATGCATGTAGCTCTCTCAGCTCCAATAGGACACCTGCCATGTTGGCATGCTCTTGACCCTGTTGCCCCTGGCGGGCCCCCACCCTGGAATCCTTTGTGCACAGCTGTGCACAGCTGGCTACAGGTCAAAGTGCCTGTAGCAGGGATAGCTGGGAAGGAGCATCTCCAGGGCCTCATCACCCATGTGTGTAGATCTTATTCCACATGTACAGGATGGTCCTCTCTGCCTCTGTCAGAGACATGGTGATGACTGACCTGGTGGCAGGCAGCAAATGAATTTACTCAGAAATAGCAGAGGAATTGCAACTCAGGACGTGCAAACTAAGGCAAACTATAGGCAATTGTGGAGAACAAAGGAGGAGAACATATTTTTATAGAGTGGAAAGGAGAAAGTTGGCAGGGGTGTTTTGAACAAGAGTTCATTGGGGGAAAATGAGAGTTGGAAGTGGCGGTAGCTTCTCATTGGCTACAAGTTAGGCAAGCTTGTTCTTTCCTGGCTGAGAGGAAATCTTCCTTCTTCCTGCTAGACTGCTCAGCTGACAGGAATGGTAGCTTGAGAGCTTTCTCTTCATGGTTTCCTGACTCTCTTTGTTTTTTATTTTTATGTATTTATTTTTAAAATTCTTTGAGAGAGAATGTGAAAGTTGGGGGGGGGCAGAGGGAGAGAATCTTCAGCGGGTTGCATGCTCAGCATTGAGCCCCACAACTCGGGGCTCAATCCCAAGACCCTAAGATCATGACCTGAGCCAAAATCAAGAATGAGATGTTAAACTGACTGAGCCACTCACATGCCCCCTGACTCCATTTAAAAAAATTTTTTAAATTGGAGTTCAATTTGCCAACATATAGCATAACACTCAGTGCTCATTCCGCCAAGTGCCCCCCTCAGTGCCCATCACCCAGTCACACCAACCCCCCACCCACCTCCCCTTCCACTACCCGTTGTTCATTTCCCAGACTTAGGTATCTTTCATCTTTTGTCACCCTCACTGATATTTTCACTCATTTTCTCTCCTTTTTATTTATTCCCTTTCACTAATTTTTATATTCCCCAAATGAATGAGACCATATAATGTTTGTCCTTTTCTGATTGACTTATTTCACTCAGCACAATACCCTCCAGGTCCCTGCATGTCGAAGCAAATAGTGGGTATTTATCGTTTCTAATGGCTGAGTAATATTCCATTGTATACATAGACCACATCTTCTTTATCCATTCATCGTTCGATGGACACCGAGGCTCCTTCCACAGTTTGGCTATTGTGGCCATTGCTGCTAGAAACATCGGGGTGCAGGTGTCCCGACGTTTCATTGCATCTGTATCTTTGGGGTAAATCCCAACAGTGCAATTGCTGGGTCGTAGGGCAGGTCTATTTTTAACTCTTTGAGGAACCTCCACACACTTTTCCAGAGTGGCTGCACCAGTTCACATTCCCACCAACAGTAAGAGGGTTCCCTTTTCTCCGCATCCTCTCCAACATTTGTGGCTTCCTGCCTTGTTAATTTTCCCCATTCTCACTGGTGTGAGGTGATATCTCATTGTGGTTTTGATTTGTATTTCCCTGAGGCCAGTGATGCGGAGCATTTTCTCATGTGCATGTTGGCCATGTCCATGTCTTCCTCTGTGAGATTTCTCTTCATGTCTTTTGCCCATTTCATGATTGGATTGTTTGTTTCTTTGGTGTTGAGTTTACTAAGTTCTTTATAGATCTTGGAAACTAGCCCTTTATCTGATACGTCATTTGCAAATATCTTTTCCCATTCTGTAGTCTGTCTTTGAGTTTTGTTGACTGTAGCCTTTGCTGTGCAAAAGCTTCTTATCTTGATGAAGTCCCAAAATTCATTTTTGCTTTTGTTTCCCTTGCCTTCATAGATGTATCTTGCAAGAAGTTGCTGTGGCCAAGTTCCAAAAGGGTGTTTGCTGTGTTCTCCTCTAAGATTTGATGGAATCTTGTCTCACATTTAGATCTTTCATCCATTTTGAGTTTATCTTTGTGTATGGCATAAGAGAGTGGTCTAGTTTCATTCTTCTGCATGTGGATGTCCAATTTTCCCAGCACCATTTATTGAAGAGACTGTCTTTCTTCCAGTGGATAGTCTTTCCTGCTTTGTCGAATATTAGTTGACCATAGAACTGAGGGTCCACTTCTGGATTCTCTATTCTGTTCCATTGATCTATGTGTCTGTTTTTGTGCCAGTACCACACTGTCTTGATGACCACAGCTTTGTAGTACAACCTGAAATCTGGCATTGTGATGCCCCCAGCTATGGTTTTCTTTTTTAAAATTCCCCTGGCTATTCGGGGTCTTTTCTGATTCCACACAAATCTTAAGATGATTTGTTCCAACTCTCTGAAGAAAGTCCATGGTATTTTGACAGGGATTGCATTAAATGTGTAAATTGCCCTGGGTAGCATGGACATTTTCACAATATTAATTCTTCCAATCCATGAGCATGGAATATTTTTCCATCTCTTTGTGTCTTCCTCAATTTCTTTCAGAAGTGTTCTGTAGTTTTTAGGGTATAGATCCTTCACCTCTTTGGTTAGGTTTAATCCTAGGTATCTTATGCTTTTGGGTGCAATTGTAAATGGGATTGACTCCTTAATTTCTCTTTCTTCAGTCTCATTGTTAGTGTATAGAAATGTCACTGATTTCTGAGCATTGATTTTGTATCCTGCCACATCTGCTGAATTGCTGTATGAGTTCTCGCAATCCTGGGGTGGAGTCTTTTGGGTTTTCTATGTACAGTGTCAAGCCCTGACTCTATTTTGAATGAGGTTTCCTTTATTCATTTTCACAGAGTAACAACAGTGAACCAGTATCACCAGATTATATGACACCTTCCTTCCTGCTTAGTTAATGTAATCTCATGAAAATCAGGAAGAATGTTTTTTCAATACTGTGTCTGTCTATATTAGTGGGAAGAGAAATATCAGATGCCTTCAGCAGTTGCTAGGATTCAAGAAGAATTGCTAGTCCCTATTTTTCTAGTCCTGGTGACCCTTAGATATGGGTAGCTGAAATGCCCACATCTGATGGTTTTAGAAGAGTTCCTTCTAATGATACTGTTGCCTGGTGACACTGGGAAGAACTTTCACTGTCCTCCCTACTGTCACATCTGGATCCTGGCTCTTGGAGAAGATAGGCCTGTGGCTTTACTCACAATAGCAGGAGCTCCCATTGCTCTGCTCATTGTTCTCTGCAGTATTTAACAATTTTGTCAAAAATGAACATAGAAGGGCCTGTGAGTGGTCAGCCGTTGAACATCTGCCTTTGGCTCAGGTCATGATCCTGGGGTCCTGGGATCAAGTCCCATATCAGACTCCCCAGGAGCCTGCTCCGCCCTCTGCCTATATCTCTGCCCCTCTCTCTGTGTCTCTCATGAAAAAATCCAGTAAAACTTTTTCTTAAAAATGAACAGAGAGAGCAGACTCAAAAGGATCCATTCTACCTTTGGTGTTTTATATATATATATATATATATATATATATATATATATATATAATTGGGGTTATATATATAATTAATATTTAATTATATATAAACACATATATGTTTTCATCTTACATATATATATATATATACATATATATATGTGTATATATATATAAGTTTACATCTAAGGCAGGACTATGCACATAGGACTTTGAGACTGACTTATCTTTTTCAGTGTGTAATGAAGTATGTTCAGTACTGGTGTCCTACCAGGTGGTCTCATACTTTCAACATCCTTTCCTGCTCAAATGATACAGGGTCATGCTGTCAACCCAGGTCATTTTCAATGCCTCACGTTTCCCAAGGTCAACTGAGACAACTACAGAATTCATTGCCAAGAATCTCCAAGTGCCATTCCTGTATGTACAGAGATCGTGAACTATTAATGTGAAGGATGGAGCAAGAAATACTGATGCTATTTTGCATCATAATTAAGAAAATTCTCCGGTCCTGCAAAGTCAGTATAGTTTCCTGTCTAATGATTCTTAATCACTGTCTATGGTCTTACTATATAGCCCTGTACCTTTACATTTTTCTCAAATTCTACTAGAGACTATTAGACATTGATTCTGGCCAAAGTTTTTTCTTCTTTTAATAGTTTTCAGATGTCCTACATATGGTGTGGCCAAGATAAAATATGAATGTGCCAAGAATTAAAACTGTTCACAAGCCATCAGTATAAATGTCTTCCTCATAAATGATGAATTCTAGGGAGGAAATCATGCTATTATTTCAAGAGGCTGTGACTGCTCTTGTCTCTCAGTTTGACAGGAATCAATCTGGACTCCTTTAAAGCAAATATACATTCTTATTCTAATAATGAGGTGAATCAGAGAAGCTTTAAAAAATCAAATATCGATTGGGGCTGGCATGCAATAAATTAAGGTCCACCTCTACAGATGATTCAAGATATCACCTTTGGGTATAATAGCTCTTGCAGCTTCAATAAAGCATTCAACAAAAGCCTCCCATTTAACATCCTTGATGGTGAATCTAAGTAAGACATTATTAATGGCCTAAGAAAAAGGCACCAGACTATATTAAAATACACAAATGAATTAATAGCTATTAATGATAGTGTCACTTCTAAACTCAGACCAACCAAGGCTCCAGGCCAATGAAAGCCAGAGAGCTGTTGCATTAGGGCTTTTCCCCAACCCTGCTTATTAGTGAGTGGGGTCTGGGAAGCAGTGTTTCATCTATAGGTCTAATTAAACTGAACCTAATGCTCTTGTGAGCTGCAACCCAGATCCTTCCTTAAACTTTATGAGCATGGCAACTCTGCTTGCCTGGCCCATCTCCTGGGTTTCTAGTGCCTAGCTACCTTCTTTAACTCTTTATCCCTAGATGACTTTCTTACCCAGTTTCTGTGTAATCATTTTTCATTTAACTGGATCTTGTTTCTTGCCTCCATTAGTGGTCTCCTATTGAGCTTCCAGCATTAACTGGACATTCATACCATTGACAGCTAGATCCAAATACCTCAAAACCCAGACAAGATGACCCCCTAAAGCCCCTTAGATCTGTCTTCTCTTTGACCATTGAGTGTGACCCAGATTGGATTGAGGTTCCTTGCCCTCCCTAAACATTTGTTTTGATCTAGCAACTCTTCCTAGCTTTAATGTGGAGCCTGACTTGGTATTGGCTTAGTCTTTTCTCCCAGGCAAGAGCTTCTATCACAGCATGGCCTTGGCTAACCCATGCAATGAGACCTAGAAGTGTACTGCATAACACAAAGGGACCTTTCCAAGAGCTTTCCAAGTGATCTAGGGCATTTCAAATGTTCTTACAGATGAGAAACTTCAAAAGGTGACCACTAACATTCTATTTGCAGATTCAAGAGTGTGGCAAACTTAAGAAGATATGTCTTTTAAATCCATTGAATTATAAACCAGTAGTATCTGGTAGAAGTCATATCATATAGGGGACCCAAGTCCTTCTGATAGAGCTCCTTTCTCAAAAAACAGAAGTCACATCATGTGGAATTAGTTAATCTTTATTATTCTCTACTATTTTTTATGAAAGGGGTGGAAAGAGGCAAAGGGAGAGAGAGAGAGAGAAACTTAAGCAGGCTCCATGCCTGTGCAGAGCCTGACACAGGGTTCCATGATGTCTTGAGATCATGACCTGAGCTGAAATCAAGAGTTAGATGCCTAACCAACTCAGCCACCAGGTGCCTCTCTTTTCTTATTGAAATATGCAAATTGGGGGTGACTGGGTGGCTCTGTCAGTTAAGCTCTGCCTTCAGCTCAGATCATGATCCCAGGGTCCTGGAATTGAACCCAATATTGCTCAACAGAGAGCCTGCTTCTCCCTCTCTCTCAGCCTGCCACTCCCTCTGTTTGTGCTCTCTTTCTGTCAAATTAAAAAAAAAAATCTTTAAAAACAAATAAAATAAAATACGTGAATTGGATATATTCAGGTGGCATTGAGCAATGCATCTCAGATAAATTTAGTGATAGCCATTTAATGATTCTGCTGCAGTGAATGCCAGATGAAATTGATTCTAGTTATAGTTTACCAATAACCAGGAAAATAATTTACCCCGAGGCATTTTGCTAAAGTTCGGAGACTATATAACCACAGATGACATTGCCAAAATTGCAATGTGAATGTACAGAATGGCTTTTTTCGCAGAAAAACTCCCACATAACCCTGTGAGAGGCCCAGGTAAATCTCTTGGAAAGGGAAGCAGCTCACAGACAGAATGAATGGTCAATTTAATCACCCTAAGCAACCAACTGTATAAAGTAGCCAACATATATATCTGGCTATTAACTAAGGAAATTGGAGCTTACAAGTAGGGTCTATGCCATGACCTTTGGATCCCACTTATTCATGACTTTATTTGAATATTTGAAAAATATTAATTAATATTTTTAAAAGATTTTATTTATGAGAGAGAGAGAGAGCTCAAGTATGCAATGTGGGGAGAGGGGCTGAGGAAGAGGGAGAAGCAGGCTC